>NW_012119799.1:24055-29982 GCF_000951035.1 Colobus angolensis palliatus | reverse complement strand
CTTCTTCCTCGATTTTATTTCTCTATATTTCAATATTCGCCACAGTCTGCAAAGCGCTCCAAAATATCACCTTTTGCTTATACAGGAATAGTGTTCAAAAGCTGCCTTGTGAGAAAAGAGGTAAAGCTCCCTGGGTGAAATGCATATATTGGAAAGTCGTTTCTCAGAAAGCTTCTATCTAATATTTATTTGAAGATATCTCCTCTTTCACCATAGGCCTGAATGTGCCCCAGAATGTCCCTTGACTGATGCGTGCATGGCACAGTTTCCAAACTGTGTAATATAAGAAAACTTTTAACTAAGGGAGATGAGTCAATATATGTAACGCAAAACAGTTTCACAGAAATATTCTTTCCAGTTTTTGTCTGAGGATATTTCCTTTTTCACCATAGCGGTCCCTATACTCCCGAGTGTCTCTTGATAGCTTTTTCTCCAAAAGGGATTCCAGAATCCTCTATGAGAAGAAAGGTATATTTCTGTGAGTGGAATGCACATGTCACAAGGCAGCTCCTCAGAAAGCTTCTCTCCAGTTTCTATCTGAAGACGTTTCCTTTATCACTGCAACCCTCAGGGTGCTCCTGAATATCCCTCTGCAGACTAAACAAAAACAGTGTTATGATACTGCTCAATGAAAAGGAAATCTTAACGGTGTGAGCGGAATTCACATGACACAGAGCAGTTTCACAGAAAGCTTCCTTCTTGTTTATTGCTGAGATTATTTCTTTTTCAAGATGTTCTAAAGAGCATTTCCCAATGTCCTTTCTCAGATTCCACAGAAACAGTGATTTCAAACTGCTCAATACAAAGAAGGATTTATCTCTTTAAGATGAATACAAACTGTCTGGACGGAGGGAAGGAGGGAAGAAAATGACAAAGGGACAAAATGGCCCATTCCAGGGTTCTTCATTGTTAACTTTCCCACGCCCGGGAAAGACACAGTTCGACTGCGCTGGCACTGTCTGACGGCTGACAGAGAAAATCGAAACCCACCTAGCCGCGCCCACCTCCCCGCCCCGAATCCGCCTATGTCCCACCCGCTGCCCTCGCACTCCCAGGCCCAGGACATAAAAGCCGCTCCTTTCGGGCGTGCGACACGAAGTTCCTTGGCCCCTCCTCGTACACGGGTCCAAGAAACTCGTCCAAGAATGCTGGAGTGACTTCCTCAGTATCCACCGCCAGAGACCAGTGAACCTCGCCCCTCCTTCACATTGGCTAGTTAATAACGTTTTCTTTTACCCTGCCTACTTGTCTGTTCTCTGGCACTTACTCTGATGGTCGTCTGGAGCAAATCATGTTGGTGCTGAAACCCGGGAGGAGACCCCTCCTCAGGGCCCTCCAAGGTCCGAGGAGCCTCCTCCTTCCGTGCCCCAGACGGACCAGGACCTGGACATCACTTTCCCTACCTCCAAGTCTCCTAGGGGTGAGTACCTTTTGCCTCCCTCTCATATTCCTTGACCAGAAGTCTTGCGCAGGCCCAAAGCTTTTTTTCTGGTCACCAGATGTCCCAGGGAAGTTCCCAAAGGCAGAGACGTCTGCCCAAAGAACTCCATTCCGTTCAGTGGGAGACCCGTCCAGGATGGAGTCGTCCATCTGGAGGTAATCTCCATTCCAGATCCAAGAGCCACCCGCCAGTCTCTAGTGGCTCCAAAGGACGCTTTGTAGCCAGGTAGAGTTTGGTTTCCATTTCCACCTATAGGCGAGAGGAAGGCAATGGTAAACCCCTAATCCATAATACCTAGAGACTCCCCTTTAGGGTGTCTTCAAAAAAATCTCAAAACTTTGCAATTAGAACAAGCTCTCAGGCGAAGACAACTGGTGTTCCTCTCCACTGTGGCGTGGCCACAATATAAATTAGACAATCAGTCTCAATGGCCACCTGAGGGCACTCTAGGCTGCAACATTTTAGTCGACCTCAGTAGTTTCTGCCAACGCTTAGGCAAGTGGTCCAAAGTTAATTATATACAAGGACTTTGGGCCTTGTGTTCTCGTCCAGACCTGTGTAGTCAGTATTCCTTGGCTCAAGTCATGTTGGCTAAGGACGCAGGCCTAACAAATTCCGAGAAAGAGGAGTCATCTTTCCTGTCTGAGATGCCCGAAGACCGTACTTCCACTCTCTCCCTTCCACTCCCGCCGTATACTCCACCTCCCCTCCCGCTTCGGCCCCACCTTCTCCTTCGGCTCCACCTCCCTCTCCCACTCTCGCTGTTGTTCCACAACCCTCCTCAGCTCCTCCCACCATTGTTGATGCTGCACTTCCCTCCGACCCCTCGGCACTTCCGCCTGGTCATCTTAGTTCGCCTATCTCTACCCATACCCGCTCTAAAGTTTGCCTAACTGCCCCTGCTCCTACTCCCACCCTATCCAACCCCCCCGTGGTCTTAGCACCCTTGCGTGAGGTGGCCGGAGCAGAGGGCGTAGTCAGAATTCATGTTCCCTTCTCACTAGCAGATCTTTCAAAGATTGAAAAACACATAGGAGATTTTTCTGCCAATCCTTCAATTTACACCAAAGAATTTAGATACCTTTGACAGGCCTACAATTTAATCTGGCATGATCTCAAGGTTATTCTTACCTCTACTCTAAACCCTGAGGAGCAAGAGTGCATCCTAGTGGCCGCCAGGCAGCATGCCAACCAATTACACTTAACAGACCCTGCCTTCCCACTAGGGGAACAAGCAGTCCCCTCTATAGACCCAGACTGGGACTATCAAGTAGGCCAGCCAGGCCCCCAAAGACGAGATATGATGACTCAATGTCTTCTGGCTGGTATGCAGGCAGCCTCAAATAAGGTAGTAAATTTTAATAAACTAAAAGAAATTATTCAAGGTCCGGATGAGAACCTGGCCACATTTTTAAACAGGCCAACTGAGGCTTTAATTCAATACACTCGGTTAGACCAAGCTTCCCCAGCCGGGGCCACTATTCTAGCATCATATTTTATTTCACAATTGGCTTTGGATATTTGGAAAAAACTCCAAAAGGAAGAGGATGGACCCCAAACTCCTATTCAGGAAATAGTCAAGTCGGCATTCAAGGTCTATAATTCAAGGGAGGAAACGGCTGAGGCCCAATGACAGGCCCGCCTAAGACAGAAGGTACAGCTCCAGACTCAAGCTTTATTTGCTGCTTTGCAGCCTAGCCATAACCCAAGACCGGAAAGAAAAACCACTGGAAGCTCAAAGACAATGAAAGGTGCTTGCTATAAATGTGGTGACCCCGTGCATTGGGCTAGTAGATGTCCCCAGAATCCCCAACTGCCTGGACCAATGTGGCCATGCTCTAAGTGCAGAGTAGCTGTACACTGGGCTACAAAGTGTCCTAACCCTCATCTGCCAAGAACTCCTTGTCCAGCGTGCCATGAGGAAGGGCACTGGAAGTCTTACTGCCCCACCCTGAAAACGGGCATGGTGCCTCAACATGATGTCCTTTCTCAGGACCCTGGGAGCTCCTTCCAGCTCTTACATCTGGATGACGACTGAAGGTGCTGGGACTCGGGGACCCCCATCACCCTCCCCGAGCCGCGGGTAACTCTCCTGGTAGCGGGTAAGACAATTAAATTTTTTTTCAGCTGTGCCTTGCTTTCCTTTCTTTTTTTTTTTAATATACTTTAAGTTCTAGGGTACATGTTCATAAGGTGCAGGTTTGTTACATATGTATACTTGTGCCAGGTTGGTGTGCTGCACCCATCAACTGGTCAGCACCCATCAATTCCTCATTTATATCAGGTGTAACTCCCAATGCAATCTCTCCCTCCTGCCCCCTCCCCATGATAGGCCTGATGTGTGATGTTCCCCTTCCCGAGTCCAAGTGATCTCATTGTTCAGTTCCCACCTATGAGTGAGAATATGCAGTGTTTGGTTTTCTGTTCTTGTGATAGTTTGCTAAGAATGATGGTTTCCAGCTGCATCCATGTCCCTACAAAGGAGGCAAACTCGTCCTTTGTTATGAGTGCATAATATTCCATGGTGTATATGTGCCACATTTTCTTAATCCAGTCTGTCACAGGTGGACATTTGGGTTGATTCCAAGTCTTTGCTATTGTGAATAGTGCCACAATAAACATACGTGTGCATGAAGACAATTAATTTTTTAATCGACAGTGGGGCTACCTACTCTGTTTTGCCATCTTTCAAAAGGCCAAGCCTTCCCTCCAATATTTCTGTTGTAGGAGTCAATGACTCCCCGTCCAGCCCTCAGAAAATCCCACCCCTTAATTGCTGCCTGGCCAACAACTATTCTGCACACTCGTTCCTCATTATCCCCTCATGCCCCACTCCCCTACTGGGCCGAGATATTTTAAGTCAACTGAAAGCCTGTATCTCCATCCCTAATAGCGCCCCCTACCCCACCCACCATCTGCTTCCAGTATTGACTAACTCAAAGACTCCAACAATCTTACTAACCCTTTCCCCGGTTTCCCGATTCCTATCTACCCCCAAGTGTGGGACACCTCCACTCTTTTTGTGGCGAATCTTCATCCACCAATACTTAGAAAACTTTAAAACCCATCTCAGTTTCCAACCCGCCCACAGTTCTCTCTCTCTCCACAACACTTATGAGGACTAAAACCAATCATTACTAGGTTACTCAGACAACACATCCTCATCCCCATTCATTCTCCCTGTAACACCCACTCTGTCATCTGGAAAGAGATAGGGCTCCTAACCACCAATGACACCCCTATAGTCAACAAAAAAACAGATACCCAAACTGCTAGATGCTTTATCAGCAACATCCAGAGCAGACATCATACACTGTAAAGGTCATCAGACTCCATTCTAACTCGGTGGCAGGTGGTAATAATTTTGCTGACACCACTGCCAACTCGGCTGCTGGATTCTCCACTCCCACGTTTCCCTCTATTTGTTTTCTCTCTCCTCAATATACCCCTACTTACAACCAAGAGGAAAAGACCAAACTATTAAAAGATTCAACACCCAAAATAGCTGCAGACAATTGGATTTACCTCAATAATAAATTAGTTATTCCTGAAACTCAACTCCACACCATTCTAAAAGACATACATAATTCCCTACACATAGGACCCATAGCTCTATATAACCTCCTAAGCCCCCTCATTCACTGCCCCACACTCATGAAACCCCTTATTATAATGAACCGACAGTGCTCCACAAATCTCAAGTCAAACCCTCAAGGCGCATTGCGCAACCCCCATCCAAGCCATCAACTCAGAGGGCACCATATAGGCGAAGATTGGGACATTGACTTTATCCACATGCCAAGACATAAAAATTTCAAATATCTCTTAACCCTCGTTGATACCTCTTCAGGATGGATAGAAGCCTATCCTACTACAGGAGAAACTGCCAATATATTTGCCTCCATACTCACTGAACACATTATTCCTAGGTTTGGCCTCCCACCCACTCTTCAGTCTGACAACGGTCCAGCATTCATCTCCAAAGTAGACCAGCAAGTGGCAACACTTCTACACATTACCTGTAAACTCCACATCCCTTATAGACCTCAGTCCTCCGGTAAAGCAGAGAAGGCCAACAGGCTCATCAAGCAGCAAGTAACCAAACTCTCCCTCGAGACTCAACAATCGTGGGTAACTCTCCTTCCCCTGGCCCTAATCTGGCTGCGAGCAGCCCCACAGAGTCCAACAGGCCTCAGTCCGTTTGAATTAGTTTACGGCCAGCCCCTCACCCTCCAGCAGTTACCCACCCTTTCTTCCCCACTGGCAACTTATCTTCCATACCTCACCCTCTTGAGACAACTCCTGAGACAACATGCAGAACTGGCACACCCCCATCTGACAGACACCTATAGCCCACATCTGTCTCTCAGCCCAGGAGACCAAGTATACTTAAAGGATAGCCAAGCCAAAGATCTTCAGCCCAGGTGGAAAGGCCCCTATACTGTCCTCCTATCCACATACACAGCAGCGAAACTTCTAGGACAAA
>NW_012119799.1:18182-19055 GCF_000951035.1 Colobus angolensis palliatus | reverse complement strand
AGTAGACACTAACATCCAAACCCTAAACAAGATTAAAGCAGAATTAAAAACCTAGAATACCCCCTTCAAACCCGGACCACAGGTATGGCTGCTGCCCTTAATACAGCAGATGCTCCCGTTCCTAATTCCCATACTAATCCTCTGTCTTGTCTTATGTTTCGCTCCTGTTTTAATCAAATTTCTCCCAGCCAAAGTTCAAGAGATCACCCATGTTGCCTTCAACCAGATGCTCCTACATGCCTATGTCCAGGTGCCAATGATAGAGCCTCATAACAACGCTCCCCAACAGCAGGAAACAGTTAGACAGGCAACGACGCCCCCTATCACTATAATCAATAAAAGGCTGGACAGTCTGGATGGAGGGAGGGAGGGAACAAAAGAACAAAGGGACTAAAATGGCACATTTCTGGGTTCTTCATTGTCAACTTTCCCGCACCTGGGAAAGACACAGGTCGACTGCACAGGCGCAGTCTGACGTCTGACAAAGAAAATCGAAACCTACCTAGCTGTGCCTACCACCCCGCCCCCAAACAGCCTATGTCCCGCGAACTGCCCTCCCACTCCCAGGCCCAGGACATAAATGCCGCTCCCGGTGGGCATGCCACGCGAACTTCCGCAGCCCCTCTTCATACGCAGGACCAGGAACCTCGTCCGAGAAGGCCAGAGTGACTTCCTCGGCCTCCGATGCCGGAGACAGGTGAACCTCGCACCTCCTTCACATTGGCTAGTTAATAAAGTTTTATTTTACCCTGCCTACTTGCCTGTTCTCTGGCAATTACTCTGATGGTCATCTGGAGCAAATCACAAACATCTCAAAAGAGTTGTGCAGAATGCTTCTCTCCAGTTTTCGATGGAAGACATTAGCTTGCTCGA
>NW_012119799.1:10941-11312 GCF_000951035.1 Colobus angolensis palliatus | reverse complement strand
AATGTAAAGAAAGCTTTATCTTTGTGAGATGATTACACATATTACAGAGTAGTTTCCTAGAAAGCTTCTTTCCAGTTTCTGTCTGTGGCTATTTCACTTTTCACCACCAGCATCAACAGACTCCAGAATATCACTTGGTATCTGTTTCTCCAAAAGGGCTTCCGTGACACTGTATGAGAAGAGAGGTATAACACTGTGAGTGGAATACACACGTCACAAACAGTTCCTTGGAAAGCTTCTCTCCAGTTTCGGTCTGAACACATTTTCTTTTACACTGCAAGCCTCAAAGCGCTCCCTAGTATCCCATTATGCACTAAACATACAAAGGGTTAGATAACTGGTCAATGAAAAGAGAGGCATAACTGATCAAG
>NW_012119799.1:4616-5926 GCF_000951035.1 Colobus angolensis palliatus | reverse complement strand
ACTCCCTGAGTGGAATGTTCACATCACCAAGAAGTTTCTCAGAAAGTGTCTCTCCAGTTTTTATCTGACTATATTTCCTATTTCACCTTAGACCCGTATGTGATCCCAAATATCCCTTTGCGGATCCATCCACGAAGGAGTTTCCAAACTGTGTAATGTAAAAAAAGCTTAATCTGTGTGAGATGAATAAACGTAACAAAAAGCAGATTCACAGAATGCTTCTTTCCTTTTTTCATCTGAAGATATTTTCTTTTTCACCATAGTCCTGAATGTGCTCCCGAAGATCCCTTCGTGGATCCGTCCATGAGAGTTTCCAAGCTGCATAATGTATAGGAAGCTGTGTCTATGTCAGATGACTACACATATCACACAGCAGTTTCTTAGAAAGATTTTTCCAGTTTTTATCTGAGGCTATTTCCCTTTTCACCATCGGCATCAACATACGCCCGAATATCACTTGGTACCTGTTTCTCTAAAAGGGTTTCCCGGTAAACATTATCTCTGTGAAGTGAATGCACATATCAGAGAACAGATTCCTGGAACGCTTCTTCCTCGATTTTATTTCAGAGTATTTCACTATTTGCGATAGTCCTCAATGTGCTCTGAAATATCACATTTTCAGTTTCAAAGGAACAGTGTTCAAACACTGCCTTGTTTGAAAAAATGTATAATTCCCTAAGTGGAATGCATACATCTCAATGTAGTTTCTCAGAAAGCTTCAATCCAGTTGTTATCTGAAGATATCTCCTCTTTCACCGTAGGCCTGAACGTGGTCCTGAGTGTCCGCTCATGGATGCGTGCATGATGGAGCTTCCAAATTGCATAATATAGGCAACGTTTTAACTATGCGAGATGAATCAACATATGTAACCAAAGCAGTTTCACAGAAATCTTCTTTCCAGTTTTTGTCTGAGGATATTTCCTTTTTCACCATAGGTGTGTCTATACTCCTGAATGTCTCTTGCTAGCTTTTACTTCAAAAGGGATTCTGGAATCCTCTAGCAGAAGAAAGGTATATTTCTGTGAGTGGAATGCACAAGTCACAAAACAGCTCCTCAGAAAGATTCTCTACGATTTTTCTCTGAAGACGTTTCCTTTAACACCTCGAATCTCAAAGCGTTCCTGAATATCCCTTCACAGAAAAACAAAAACAGTGTTATGATATTGCTCAATGAAAAGAGAAGCTTAACAGTGGGAGCTGAACTCACGTGACACAGAGCACTTTCACAGAAAGCTTCCTTCTGGTATCTCTCTGAGGTTATTTGTTTTTCAGGATATTCTAAAGAGCATTTCCAAATGTCCTTTCTCAG
>NW_012119799.1:0-316 GCF_000951035.1 Colobus angolensis palliatus | reverse complement strand
TAACTCTGTGAGTGGAATTCACGTGACACAGGGCAGTTTCACATAAAGCTTCCTTCTGGTTTGTCTCTGAGGTTATTTCTTTTCAGCATATTCTATAGAGCATTTCCAAACGTCCCTTCTCAGATTCCAGAGAAACAGTGATTTCAAACTGCTCAATCCAAAGAATGATTTATCTCTATGAGTTGAATACAAACAGCACAAAAGTGTTGTGCAGAAAGCTTCTATCCAGCTTTCGATGTAAGACGTTTCCTTGGTAGACACAGGCCTCCGGTTGCCACTTACTATTCCTCCACAGAACCCTAAAAGACTGACTTTC
>NW_012119798.1:7471-9554 GCF_000951035.1 Colobus angolensis palliatus | reverse complement strand
CCACAGTGCTCAGCTCCAGTTTTCAGCAATTATGAAAAAAACTCTACACTTTAACTTTGCCCCCTTTCCCTTTTTAATTTTTTTTTTTCTTTTTTTTTTTTTTTTGAGAGGGAGTCTCCCTCTGTCAATCAGGCTGGCGTTCCATGGCCTGATTTTGGCTCACTGCAACCTCTGCCTCCAGGGTTCAAGTGATTCTCACGCATCAGCCTCCCAAGTAGCTGGAATTGAGCCACCATGCCTTGCTAATTTTTGTATTTTTTAGTAGAGATGGGGTTTTGCCATGTTAGCCAGGCTGGTCTCAAACTCCTAGGCTCAAGCCATCTGCCTGCCTCAGCCTCCCAAAGTGCTGGGATTGGAGGGGTGATCTCAGCTCACTGCACCCTCTGCCTCCCAGGTTCCAGTGATTCTCCTGTCTCAGCCTCCCAAGTAGATGGGATTACAGGCACGTGCCACCACACCCGGCTGATTTTTCTGTCTTTAGTAGACAGTTTCACCATGTCGGCCAGGCTGGTCTCGAACTACTGACCTCAAGTGATCTGCCCGCCTCAGTCTCCCAAAGTGCTGGGAGTACAGGCGTGAACCACCATGCCTGGCCAAGTTTATTCTTCTAAGAAACTGCCAAAGTAGCTGTACCATTTTGCACCCCTTCGGTAACATGATGCTCTATATCCTCACCAACACCCTATATTGTCTGTCCTTTTTTATTTTTATTTTTTATTTTACTTTTTTTTAGAGACAGGGTCTTGCTCTGTCACCCAGGTTGGAGTATAGTGGTTCTGTCATAGCTTACTATAGCCTGGAACTCCTGCGCCCAAGTTATACTCCTGCCTCATCCTCCTCAGGAGCTAGGACTACAGGCCCATACCACTACACCTGGCTGGTTTTAAAAATTCTTTTGTAGGCCAGGCGTTGGTGGCTCAAGCCTGTAATCCCAGCACTTTGAGAGGCCGAGGTGGGAGGATCACGAGGTCAGGAGATTGAGACCATCATGGTTAACACTGTGAAACACCGTCTCTACTAAAAATTTAAAAAATTAACCAGGCATGGTGGTGGGCACCTGTAGTCCCAGCTACTCGGGAGGCTGACACAGGAGAAAGGCATGAACCTGGGAGGCAGAGTTTGCAGTGAGCCGAGATCGTGCCACTGCACTCCAGCCTGGGCAACAGAGCAAGACTCCGTCTCAAAAAAAAAAAAATTCTTTTGTAGAGAGGGGAGTCTTCCTTTGTTGCCCAGGCTTGTCTCAAATTATTGGGCTCAAGTGATCCTTCTGCCTCGGCCCCCAAAAATGCTAGGATTACATGCCTGAGCCACCGTGCTTGGCCTGTTATTAAAAAGAAAAAAGAAAAAAGTTACGCCGGATGTGGAGTCTCACACTTGTAATCCCAGCACTTTGGGAGGCCGAGGTAGGCGGCTCACTTGAGGCCAGGAGTTCAACACCAGTCTAGGCAACACAGCAAAATCCCAGCTCTACTAAAAATACAAAAAATTAGCTGGGCATGGTGGTACATGCCTGTAATCCCAGCTACTTGGGAGGCCAAGGCACGAGAATCACTTGAACTCAGGAGGCAGAGGTTGCAGTGAGCCGAGATCGTGCCACTGCACTCCAGCCTGGGCAACAGAGCAAGACTCCGTCTCAAAAAAAAAAAAATTCTTTTGTAGAGAGGGGAGTCTTCCTTTGTTGCCCAGGCTTGTCTCAAATTATTGGGCTCAAGTGATCCTTCTGCCTCGGCCCCCAAAAATGCTAGGATTACATGCCTGAGCCACCGTGCTTGGCCTGTTATTAAAAAGAAAAAAGAAAAAAGTTACGCCGGATGTGGAGTCTCACACTTGTAATCCCAGCACTTTGGGAGGCCGAGGTAGGCGGCTCACTTGAGGCCAGGAGTTCAACACCAGTCTAGGCAACACAGCAAAATCCCAGCTCTACTAAAAATACAAAAAATTAGCTGGGCATGGTGGTACATGCCTGTAATCCCAGCTACTTGGGAGGCCAAGGCACGAGAATCACTTGAACTCAGGAGGCAGAGGTTGCAGTGAGCTGAGATCACGGCCCTGTACTCCAGCCTGGGCGACAGAGCAAGACCTT
>NW_012119798.1:0-1441 GCF_000951035.1 Colobus angolensis palliatus | reverse complement strand
CCTGGCTAGTTTTTTGTATTTTTAGTAGAGACGGGGTTTCACCGTGTTAGCCAGGATGGTCTTGATCTCCTGACCTCGTGATCCGCGCATCTCAGCCTCCCAAAGTGCTGGGATTACAGGCTTGAGCCACCGTGCCCGGCTCCAAGATCATCTTAACAACATTGAGTCTTCCAATCCATGAACTTAATATATCTCTCCATTCATATACATCCTTAATTTCTCTCATTAATGTTTTGTACTTTTCAGCATACAAATCTTGCACATATTTTGTTAGTTTGATTAGAAGATATTTTATGTTTTAAATCTGATTGTAAATAATATTGCTTGTTCAGTTTGAATTTCCAATTGCTCATTGCTAGTATGTAGAAATGTAATTCTGTGAGGCTGTTGTGGTGGCTCACACCTGTAAAGCTAGCACTCTGGGAGGCTGAGGTGGGCAAATTGCCTAAGGTCAGGAATTCGAGACAAGTCTGGCCAACATGGTGCAACCCCGTCTCTACTAAAAATACAAAAAAATTAGCTTGGTGTGGTGGTGGGTGCCTGTCATCCCAGCTACGTGGGAGGCTGAGGCAGGAGAATTGCTTGAACCTGGGAGGCAGAGGTTGCAGTGAGCTGAGATTGTACTACTGCACTCCAGCCTGGGTGACAGGGCAAGACCCTGTCTCTAAACAAAAACAAAACCAAAAAACACACACAAAATGTAATTTTGTATATTGGTCACTTATCATTCATCCTGCAATCTTGCTAAATTCTCTTATTAGTTCTAGTGGCTTTTTAGTAGGTAGATTCTTCAGGATTTTTGTTGTTGTGGTTACAGACACAGCCTCACTCTGCTGCCCAGGCTGGAGTGCAGTGGTGATCATAGCTCACTGAAGCCTTGAACTCCTGGGCACAAGTTCTCCTCCTGCCTTAGCCTCCCAAGTAGCTGGGAGTACAGGTGTGCATACTGCCCATGGCTGGGATTTTCTAAACAGATAGTCATTTTATCTGTGAATAAAGATAGTTTTATTTCTTCTTTTCCCATCTGTATGCCTTTTATTTCTTTTTCCTGACTTACTGCACTGGCTAGCACATTCAGTACAATGTTGAATAAAAGTGGTGAGAACATACCTACAGGGAAGAGGCCAGAAAGAAAAAAAAAACAAACACAAAGAAGTGGGGAGAGCACTAAAAAGACACATGCACAAGTATGTTTATTGCGGCGCTATTCACAATAGCAAAGACTTGGAACCAACCCAAATGTCCATCAATGACAGACGAGATTAAGAAAATGTGGCACATATATACCATGGAATACTATGCAGCCATAAAAAAACATGAGTTCATGTCCTTTGTAGGGACATGGATGCAGCTGGAAACCATCATTCTCAGCAAACTATCGCAAGAACAGAAAAACAAACACCACATGTTCTCACTCATAGGTGGAAATTGAACAATGAGA
>NW_012119797.1:2183-2881 GCF_000951035.1 Colobus angolensis palliatus | reverse complement strand
CCCCATCTCTATTAAAATACAAAAATTAGCCAGGCATGATGGCTTGCACCTGTAGTTCCAGCTACTTGGGAGGCTGAGGCAGGAGAATCGCTCAACCCCTGGGAGGCAGAGGTTGCAGTGAGCTGAGATCATGCCACTACACTCCAGCCTGGACCACAGAATGAGACTCCGTTTCCAAAAAAAAAAAAAGTATCTGTATATGTAGACCACTTAGCACTATTTTATTATTACTTTATTTTGTTTTGTTTTGTTTTGTTTTTTGAGACAGACTCTTGCTCTGTTGCCCAGGCTGGAGTGCAGTGGTGTGGTCTTGGCTCAGTGCAACCTCCGCCTCCTGGGTTCAAGTGATTCTCCTGCCTCAGCCTCCTGAGTAGCTGGGATTACAGCTAAAATTAGCCTGGCTAATGTTTGTATTTTTAGTAGAGACGGGGTTTCACCATCTTGGTCAGGCTGGTCTTCAACTCCTGACCTCATGATCTACCTGCCTCGGCCTCCCAAAGTGCTGGGATCACAGGCATGAGCCACTGTGCCTGGCCTATTTTATTTTTTATTCAGACGCAGTGTTGCACTGTCTGCACTGTTGCCCAGGCTGGAGTGGCGTGATCTCGCCTCACTGCAACCTCCGCCTCCCGTTTTCAAGGGATTCTCCTGCCTCAGCCTCCTGAGTAGCTGGGATTACAGGCACCCGCCACCACGCC
>NW_012119797.1:0-868 GCF_000951035.1 Colobus angolensis palliatus | reverse complement strand
AGTGCAGTTCCACAATCTCGGCTCACCTCAGGCTCCGCCGCCCGGGTTCAAGCAATTCTCCTGCCTCAGCCTCCTGAGTAGCTGGGATTACAGGCCCCCGCCACCACACCTGGCTAATTTTTGTATTTTAGTAGAGATGGGGTTTCACCATGTTGGCCAGGCTGGTCTCGAACTCCTGATCTCAGGTGATCTGCCCGCCTCGGCCTCCCAAAGTGCTGGGATTACAGGCTTGAAACACCACACCTGCCAACAGTTTATTTTTAAATGGCTCAATAGTATTCCATGTGTATATACCACATTTTCTTTACATATCAATCCACTGATGGACACTTAGATTGCTTCCATATCTTAGCTATTATAAGTAGTACAAAGGCACAAATAACCTACATTGTGGAAAGGACAGTCTCTTCAATAAATGGCACTGGGCAAACTGGATAAGCATGTGAAGAAGAATGAAAACTAGACCCCATCTCTCACCACACACAATAACAAACTCAAAACGGATTAAAGACTTAAACGTAAGACCTCAAACTAGAAAGCTACTAGAAGAGGCCACTGTGGTGGATGGAGCTGGGCGGGGTGCCTCACACCTGTAATCCCAGCACTTTGGGAGGCCCAGGCAGGCAGATCACTTAAGGTCAGGAGTTCTAGACCAGCCTGGCCAACACAGTGCAATCCTGTCTCTACTAAAAATACAAAAAGTAGCTGGGCGAGGTGGTGCACGTCTGTAATACCAGTTACTTGTGGGGGGCTGAAGCAGGAGAAATGCCTGAACCCAGGAGGAGGAAGTTGCAGTGAGCCGAAATCACACCACTGCACTCCAGCCTGGGCAACAGAGCAAGACTCTGTCTTTAAAAAAAAAAAAAAA
>NW_012119796.1:6285-6943 GCF_000951035.1 Colobus angolensis palliatus | reverse complement strand
TTTGAGACGGAGTCTCGCTCTGTCACACAGGCTGGAGCGCAGTGGTGCAATCTCAGCCCACTGCCACCTCTGCCTCCCGGGTTCAAGCCATTCTCCTGCCTCAGCCTCCCAAGTACCTGGGATTGCAGGCACTCGCCACCACACCTGGCTAATTTTTGTATTTTTAGAAGAGACGGGGTTTCGCCATGTTGGCCAGGCTGGTCTCAAACTCCTGACCTCAGGTGATCCGCCTGCCTCAGCCTCCCAAAGTGCTGGAATTACAGGCGTGAGCCACCGCGCCTGGCCATGTCTGAAAATCTTGACTGGGCTCAGAAAATAAACAGTAAAAGTCTTGCGGGATTCTATAGTCACCCAAACCAGCAAGAACTCCTAGTCACTGTAAGGTCTCCGGCACCCACCCCTTTGGGAAAGAGAGGTCCAATCAGACTCTGTATTCCACTCTCATGGCCCCTGCCTTTTGAGTATTATTTCATCTGCTCATTCACTCATTCACTCACTCACATTTCACTCATTCTTTAATTTATTCAACTGTTCATGCATTTATTGGTTCATTCCCAAAATATTCATATGTTTAATGGTTTATTCTAAAAAATACGGGGCCGGGTGCAACGGTTCACACCCACAATCCCAACACTTTGGGAGGCCAAGGTAGGTGGAT
>NW_012119796.1:0-515 GCF_000951035.1 Colobus angolensis palliatus | reverse complement strand
CAGTTAGAGCTTAGATATGAAAAGCATACCATCATTCCTCTGTATCCTCAGGTTCCATATCCATGGATTCAACCAACTGCAGATTGAAAATACAGTATTTGAAAAAAATAACAAGACAACAATAAAAATAATGCAAATTTAAAATGTTATATATATATGCTGGGCACAGTCGCTCAGGCCTATAATCCAAGCACTTTCGGAGGCCAAGGCAGGCAGATCACTTGAGGCCAGGAGCTGGAGACCAGCCTAGCCAACATGGTAAAACCCTGTCTCTAGTAAAAATACAAAAATTAACTGGGTGTGGTGGCACATGCCTGTAATTCCAGCTACTGGAGAGGCTGAAGCATGAGAATCACTTAAGCCTGGGAGGTGGAGGCTGCAGTAAGTCGAGATCATGCCACTGCACTCCAGCCTGAGTGACAGAGCAAGACTCTGTCTCAATAAATAAATAAATAAATAAATAAACAAATAAATAAAAATAAAATATACACATACAGTATAACAACTATTTACAT
>NW_012119795.1:5287-5868 GCF_000951035.1 Colobus angolensis palliatus | reverse complement strand
TCTCTACTAAAAAAAAAAAAATTAGCTGGGCGTGGTGGTGCGTGTCTGTAATCCCAGCTACTCAGGAGGCTGAGGCAGGAGAATCACTTGAACCAGGGAGGCGGAGGTTGCAGTGAGCTGAGATCGTGGCACTGTACTCCAGCCTGGGAGACATGACAAGACTCTGACTCAAAAAAAAAAAAAAGAAATACACACACACACACACACACACATATAAATCTTTTTTCTTTTAGGCGGAGTCTCACCTTGTCACTCAGGCTGGAGTGCAGTGGCTCAATCTCGGCTCACTGCAACCTGTCCCTCCCGGGTTCAAGCAATTCTGTCTCAGCCTCCCAAGTAGCTGGGATTACAGGCACCTGCCATCACGCCCAGCTAATTTTTGTATTTTTAGTAGAGACAAGGTTTCACCACATTGGCCAGGCTGGTCTCAAACTCCTGACCTCAGGTGATTCGCCTGCCTCAGCCTCCCAAAGTGCTGGGATTTCAGGAGTGAGCCACCACGCCTGGCTAAAAATACATACATATAAATCTTTAGTTTTGCTATTCTATTAGGAAAAAGGGCACGTGCTTCCTTGACTTAC
>NW_012119795.1:0-762 GCF_000951035.1 Colobus angolensis palliatus | reverse complement strand
TTACTGCACCATCATCTCCCAGACAGGTGTTTCAAAATTCAGAGTCACCCTAGGCCCTCCTTTACTGCACCATCATCTCCCAGACAGGTGTTTCAGAAACTCCGGTGTCACCCTAGGCCCTCCTTTACTGTGTACTTCACACAAAAGCCTGCTGGTTCTACTTCTGATTGCCCTCTCCATCCTACTGGCTCAGCTCTATCCAGACCAGCAAAATCTCTTGCCCTGGATTACTGCAATGGGTTCTTCAAGCTAACTTTTCCGTCCCCCAATTTCAGACTCCTCCAATCTACTTTTTACACACTGCAGAATAATCTTTCTAAATCAAAGAGGGAGACAGAAAGAGACAAAAGAGATTACGCAGAAATGCTTTGTTAATATATATTTTTAAAAAGGTGGGGGTGTGTGTGGGAGGATTGCTGGCTCCATCATTTATTAAAGAAGACCTGTTTAAAGTAAAGCACCTGGCCAGGCGTGGTGGCTCATGCCTATAATTTCAGCACTTCGGGAGGTCAAAGTGGGTGGATCACCTGAGGTCAGGAGTTTGAGACCAGCTTGGCCAACGTGGTGAAACCCCATCTTTACTAAAAATACAAAAATTAGGCGGTCGTGGTGGTGCACGCCTGTAATCCCAACTACTTGGGAGGCTGAGGCAGGAGAATTTCTTGAACCTGGGAGGTGAAGGTTGCAGTGAGCTGAGATTGCACCACTGCACTCCAGCCTGGGTGACAGAGCAAGACTCTGTCTCTAAAATAAAATTGAAAT
>NW_012119794.1:5900-7720 GCF_000951035.1 Colobus angolensis palliatus | reverse complement strand
TATATATATATATATGCACAAATAAGACCAGTCTGTTTTATTAAGCTAAAAATTATATTTATAAGTATTAGTTTATCACTTAATCTTATATGTAAATTCACAGAGTGAGATGGAAACAAATGGAAATCTTATTTATATCATTCTAATTTTGGTTTATTTCTCTGTTCAATAATTCAATTGCCTTTAAGGTATTTCTTTGTTTTCAATGACTTACATGAGGTTTACACTTGAGTTTTGATAGAACTTAGTTCTCTGTCAGTTTTTGGAATGCCTGTGTTTGGGATTTTATATATGTTTTAACAATTTATCATTATAATTAAGTAAACTTAAGTTCATCTTGTGACCATCACAAGAGTATTGGTAAAGATGCACTTTAAAATAAATCTCCTTATATTTAGTCTAGACTGCTAAGTACTAACTACATCTGCTCTGCAGAGAATCAGATTAGGCCAGGAGAGTCTTCTGTCTTCATTATGCCATTATTACAGTGCATAATGTTTGGATAAAATATAATTCTCCTGTTAACTCTAAGCAAGGTATAAATAAGCAAAAACTTTTTAGAAATTACAGCAATTTCATTACATTCACTTGTACATGCTCTCATTAAAATATACGTTGCTATAATCAGCTATAAATTACTGGGTATTAAATTAATTACATAGGTCATATATATTCAGTTGGCAATTAAAGCATGATTTTCAATTCCAGGTATAGATTAGACAATTAAAATGGATTGCTAAATAAAAAATTATTTCTAAGATATGTAATAGTTTGGAGATTAGGATAGATAATCTAATACCTTGATGAAAGGTCCATAATGTTTGCAGAATTTGGAAAGCCTCAAATTAAAATCATTATATTGCTGCCAAGAAACAGTGGAAATAAATGGTAGGTTTGTTTTAGCTTGTTAGCATACTATGATGTCCCCTTGAGTTGCAAATATAGTATTTTTAAGACTATAAGGACTCGAATGAAATGGAGGTAAAAACAAATGAAGTTTTAAAAGCGTCTATCATCCATTTTCAGGTGTACTTAAACATTTCATTATTAAATACCACAATCATCCCTGAAGTTCACAGTGGTTGTCAATAGTACTGGGTCAAGCATACTAAAACCTTTGAAATATTTTCTAGAGTGTCTATTTTTACTCGGCAGGTAAAACCTAATGATAATTAGGGTGGAGGCATTAGACATCACATAAACTTTTTCTAGCTATTGCTTTTTTAGTTCAGTGGCTAGTTTTCAGTGTAGAGTAACTTAATCTGTGCAAATAAAAAATGAATTATTACTTTCTTACATTTCATTCATATATTTACTAAATTTTCTGTATTGGTTATCATTTTTCATAGAAAACTATGTAAACTTTTTCTTTACCTTGGGCATATTTCTAAGTTCAATGTATTCCAACTAGAGAAATAAAGGGTGGAAAGTATAAGGACAGAATATTTCCTGGAAACGTAATAAATATATTCTTTAAAATGTTTATTAACTTTTTTAAGTGTTTGAGAAATACGCATTTAGTACTTGGAGACAACTTTGCTTATAGTTGAAACAGTAGTGTGTTTTCTTTCAAGGGTAAAAGTTTTAAATATTGTGGGGATTTAGAAAAAAATTATGGCTTAGTAGGCTCAATATCATTTAAAATCTAAGAATTTCTGTGACCTAATAATAGACTAATTTCTGGCAAATAAAAACCTTTATAACACATTTATATTCCCCACAGTTTTTACTTCTCAGGTTTAATTATAAAAGATGTTGGCCGGGCGCGGTGGCTCAAGCCTGTAATCCCAGCACTTTGGGAGGCCGAGACGGGCGGATCA
>NW_012119794.1:0-2615 GCF_000951035.1 Colobus angolensis palliatus | reverse complement strand
AGCCAAGTATATTTCTTTATTAGTTGATGTTTACAAAGTATGTCTTCATACCCACCAAATTATGTTTTACTTCAGAAATTTATGTTATGCCTGCCTACAGTGTAGAAATACTTCCAGAAGTAGTTACATAGCAATTTGGTAGGGTGACCACTTTTACTTTAACAAATAGCTATCATATGTTTTGAATGCATTTTATTCACAGTAGTAGATGGGAGTGACTGCAAACAGTTTTTCTCTCTTGCTGTATTGTCAATCTCAAGATTCATGTGCTTGAAGCTTAGAGGATAAGAATATTAGTGTCCATAGTGTATTATTTTTGTAAGCCATTTATTTACTTCAGTAAGAGCTGAACAGGCAGTATCTATGAGTCCTGCCTTACATTCTCATCCTAGGAGTCAAATTAATCCACAACAAAATGGATTAATTTTTCAATTTTAGTGAAAATAAGGGGAACGTCTTTATGCTTAAGAAAACACTAGTTGGCTGGGTGTGGTGGCTCAAGCCTGTAATCCCAGCACTTTGGGAGGCCGAGATATGCGGATCACAAGGTCAGGAGATCGAGACCATCTTGGCTAACCCGGTGAAACCTCGTCTCTACTAAAAAATACAAAAAAAAAAAAACAACTAGCCGGGCGAGGTGGCGGGCGCCTGTAGTCCCAGCTACTTGGGAGGCTGAGGCAGGAGAATGGCGTAAACCCGGGAGGCGGAGCTTGCAGTGAGCTGAGATCCGGCCACTGCACTCCAGCCTGGGCGACAGAGCGAGATTCCGTCTCAAAAAAAAGAAAAAGAAAACACTAGTTATACCTTCTCTTCCTTTTTCAAAATATTCTGGGGGAATAATGACAAGACAACCTAAGACAGACCTTATAAATATTTGTCAGTAAAATTTTAATGATGCCTAAAGTACCGTTTCAAACTATTATTTCTGTAGTATTTTCTTAACAAAATATTCAACAACTCTAAAGGATTTCAAAGTAATTTTTTTTTTTTTTTTTTTTTGAGACGGAGCCTCGCTCTGTCACCTAGGCTAGAATGTGGTGGTTCGATCTCGGATCACTGCAATCTCTGCCTCCCAGGTTCAAGCAGTTCTCCTGCCTCAGCCTCCTGAGTAGCTAGGGTTATAGGCGAGCGCTACCACACCCAGTTAACTTTTGTGTTTTTTTTAGTAGAGACGGGGTTTCACCACGTTGGTCAGGCTGGTCTCGAACTCTTGACCTCATGATCCGCCCACCTCAGCCTCCCAAAGTGCTGGGATCACAGGCGTGAGCCACCACACCCAACTAAAGTGATTTCTTTTGATTGATTAAGCAAAAATTTTCTAAGCACTATTTGGTACAGTCTGCACAGTCTTTTTTGTGTGTGTGTCCTTTGAGACACAGTCTCACTCTATTGCCCAGGCTGGAGTGCAATGGCGCAATCTCGGCTCACTGCAATTCCAGCTCTCAGGTTCAAGCGATTCTCCTGCCTCAGCCTCCGGAGTAGAGTAGCTGGGATTACAGGCATGTGCCACCACACCCAGGGAATTTTTTTTATTTAGTAGAGATGGTGTTTCACTATGTTAGTCAGGCTGACCTTGGGTGATCCACCCGCCTCAGCCTCCGAAAGTGCTGGGAGTACAGTCGTGTGCCACCACACCCAGCCAGTCTTTTTTTTTTTTTAATTATTAACCTTATATAACTGTAGATTCCAACTTCCACAGGCATGAAAAATACATGCTTATGTACATATATACAGACATACCTACCTGACTCCAAATATGGGGATCAAGTAAAATATTAACCAACATTTTCAGTTCAAGGTGGCCCGTTAATCCAGGAAATAGAGTACAATTAAAATAGAAGAAGAATAGAAAACTTGGGCCATCAGAAAATGTCAAGAACCAGAACTTTATGTTTAATTCTAGTTTACAATAAGAGTCAAGAGGTTGAGTGGCTTATGTATGATTAAAATAATAATACCAAACATTCCTACCCTTAAGTTTTACTTTTGTGCAACAATAATTCCCAAGGTTAAGCAGTCTCTTCTCTTATCCTATAGAAATCCTGAGGAATTTCTTCTCTTGCCTGTCGGGTTTTTTTTTTTTTTTTTTTTTGGTCATTGTACCTGGCACCTAGTATATTCTCAACATAGATGTACCAAAAGAAATCATGAATAAACAAGCCAGGTGCAGTGGCTCACGCCTGTAATCCCAGAACTTTGGGAAGCCAAGCCAAGACGGGTGGATCATTTGAGGTCAGGAGTTCTAGACCAGCCTGGCCAATATGATGAAACCCTGTTTTTGCTAAAAATACAAAAATTAGCCAGGCATGATAGTGGGTGCATGTAATCCCAGCTATTCAGGAGGTTAAGGCAGGAGAGTCTCTTGAACCCAAGAGGCAGAGGTTGCAGTGAGCCTCGATGGTGCCACTGCACTCCAGCCTGGTCGACAGAGTGAGACTGTCTCAAAAAAAAAAAAGAAAAAAAAGATTTCTTTACATGGAGATACCAAATGAAGAAACCCAGGTGTCCAAACAGCATGTTTGGCTGACATGGAGAAACCCTGTCTCTACTAAAAATACAAAAAAATTAGCCAAGCATGGTGGTGCATGCCTGTAGTCCCAGCTACTTGGGAGACT
>NW_012119793.1:8643-8979 GCF_000951035.1 Colobus angolensis palliatus | reverse complement strand
TGTATTTAGTAGAGACAGGGTTTCACCATGTTGGTCACGCTGGTCTCAAACTCTTGACCTCAGGTGATCCACCCACCTCGACCTCCCAAACTACTGGGATTACAGGCGTGAGCCATTGCGCCTGGCCTGATTTTATTTTATTTTATTATGTATGTATGTATGTATTTTGAGATGGAGTTTCGCTCTTGTCGCCCAGGCTGGAGTGCAGTGGTGCAATCTCGGCTCACTGCAACCTCCACCTCCTGGTTCAAGCAATTCTGCCTCAGCCTCCCCCGTAGCTGGGATTACAGGCACCCACCACCACACCCGGCTAATTTTTGTATTTTTAGTAGAGAC
>NW_012119793.1:0-1108 GCF_000951035.1 Colobus angolensis palliatus | reverse complement strand
CCAGGAGGCGGAGCTTGCAGTGAGCTGAGATCCGGCCACTGCACTCCAGCCCGGGCGACAGAGCGAGACTCCGTCTCAAAAAAAAAAAAAAAGAAATTTACCTTCTTGGCTGGTGCATGTGTAGTCCCAGCTACTTGGGAGGCTGAGGTGGAAGGATCACTTGAGCCTAGGAGGTTGAGGCTGTGGTGAGCCATGATCTTAACCACTGCACCCAGCTTGTGTGACAAAGCAAGACACTCTCTCAAAAAAAAAAAAGAAAAAGAAGAAAGAAGAAACAACTTACCTTGTTACTTGTTAGCTTTCATAAATTCAAGTTTTACTTAATCTCCCTCATTACTATTGTTCTAACTTTGTCCATCCAGATTTCCTGCATTCAACTTTTAACTTCATGCATAGAGCTTTTTCTGCAGCTGTAACATCTGTTACCTGATTTCCTATTTATATTTTCTCTGAGTTTGTCTGTTTTTGCCTATAACTCTAGATTTATCCTGAAGGACAGGACCTTGCCCCCTAGCCAACAGGTTTGTCACCTAGGTGATTGATGTACCTCATAGGACGCAACCCAACCAATTCTCCTCTTTCCAGGACAATCCGGGGCTCAGAGCTGCCTGTTTTGGAGCAGATTTGCCAGGAACTTACAGCTGCTGCTCAACCCTTCCGGAGGCTAGAGGCTTCACGGGATCAGCTTCGCCAGCTGTTCAAGGTGGGGTGGAGGGAAGAGGTGGCTCTTCCAGGACATCTTTGTGGGAATAAACACTTCTTCAATCTCCCTTCTACCTTTTTCAGGATAACCCCTTCAAGCTGCACTTGATCGAGGAGAGAGTGACAGGTCCAACAGCAACAGTATATGGGTAAGAATTGTCAAGATTAAAGCAAACGGAGAGGTGGAGAAGCACTGAAAAAGGCCAGAAATGTGATAAGGGAAGAAAGAAGATAATTTGTGTTGATCCAGAAAAAGAAATGGGAATGGGAATTGATTTTTTTTTTTCGTTTTTTTTTTTTGAGACGGAGTCTTGCTCTGTCTCCCAGGCTGGAGTGCGGTAGCGCAGTCTCGGTTCACTGCAACCTCCACCTCCCGGGTTCAAGTGATTCTCCTGCCTTAGCCTCC
>NW_012119792.1:5879-6618 GCF_000951035.1 Colobus angolensis palliatus | reverse complement strand
TTTTACATTTTTTACAAATATAAAATATAAATATATATAATCTTTCTATACATACAAACACGCATCTCTCTCTCTCTATAGAGGGTATAACAGCAGGCTAGAAACCTAGGGAATAGTTACAGTCTGAATACAAAAGCATTCTGCTGGCAGGATTTCTTCTTGCTTTGGGGAGTTCAGGCTTTGTTCTCTGAAGGCCTTCACCAAGTAGACTAGGCCTATCCTTATTATGTAGAATAATATGCTTTATTAGGAGTCCACAGGTTTAAATGCTAATCTTATCTAAAAAACATCTTCACAGAAACAGCCAGATTAATATGTGACAACATATCTGTATATCATAGTTTAGCCAATTGACACACAAAATTAATCATCATAATATAATACGTATTTTCTTATAAAATTCTATTGTAAGATTTATTTTAGATTTCAACAAGATTGTGACTCTTCTTTCAGTGTTATATATTCTGATTTTTCAATGAAAGATAAATTCATAGTATTATACAATATTTATGTTTTTCTTCCTCTAATACTATTTCACTGAAAGCACTTGCATCCTTTCAAAAAAGTTAATTAACCAACATTACCATACATCAACACAAGTTGAATAAAGCTATTTATCTTTTTAAACCGATATAGTCATTATTATTGAAACAGGCTCTATTCCTAATGGAAGATAAGGAATTCAGTGTAAGCACTCTAATTAACTTAGCTGCACTTAGGGAAGTAACTGAAAATATAC
>NW_012119792.1:0-1459 GCF_000951035.1 Colobus angolensis palliatus | reverse complement strand
AAAGAAAGCTTTCTTTCTAGAAAGCTTTCATTTCTTTCCAATTTTGATGCAAATATAACTAAGCTTGCTTTCTACTGCTGCTGTATCGAAGTACCAAAACTTGGCAGCTTACAATGCCCATTTATTGTCAAGCAGTTGATGTATGAGAGAAGTCTTGCTCAGCATATCTGGATTCTTCTGTATCATCCTCAGCTGTATTTCTCATCTGAAACTCAGGGTCTTCTTTCAAGCTCACTTTCGAAATCAGTGATAATGAAGTTTTTTGAAATTGCAGGAATGAGGAGTCGAAAGCTTTAGTAGATGGCACCTCATTTCAAGTCAATTTCAATGTGTTAAATCTTTTTCATGCTTTAAATCTACTTCTTCTTCAGCTCCCACTCTGCTTTTTAGTGATCATGTGATTACACTAGATTCACCAGAACGTCCAAGATAACCTCCCCATTTTAAGCACAACCAACTAGTAATCTTTTTTTTTCCCCACCTACAACATCCCTTTTACCATGTGAAATAACATTCATGTGAGTAACACCAGGTGGTGGAAATGATGGGAGTGAATATCCTGCCTACTGTATTCCTAATTATATTTACTTCCTTGGCTTATATGAATATCTATATACTCCCTAAATGAGAAGAAAATTCCCTTGATTACATCTTTGGGTCTCCATTTCTGTTCTTATAGTTGCCCAATATCTACCTACAATTATGCTTAATATACCAGAGGACTTAGCAATTCTCGACTGTTAACAACTACATATCTATTGAAGGAGATAACAACTATTTCAAATCTGAGCACAGGCTAAATTAGCTAATCCTTAAGATTCTTCTACATTATATCATAACCTATAAAGAGATGTTATCAAATTTTCTAAAACTCCACAATTTTCATAACCCAGTAATGCAATGAAGAATTCATAATGTTTTAAGGAATGAATGATGGGATCATAAAAAAGGAGAAAATAAATTTTACTTAAAGAATATAGAGGAGTACATTTCTGGTGTTCTCTATTATTCTGTGAACATCACTGAATTTATGTAAGATACATAGCAAAAGACAGTAGGATAGAGTGGAGGCCTATGCTTTCTGCAAAGTAAATTTACTGTTTTGGTGAGTTATTTTAAAAGGAAACCACCTAAAATGAAGTTAGCAAATAAAGTCTTCAAAGGAAATAAAGAAGGCATCTCTTTGTATTATATATGGTTGAGTTTCAAGGTACTAATATTCTAGGTACTAATATTCTAAGTATTATTTTCTTAACTGAAATTATTCTAATGCCCTGAGATAATTCATTCATTTCATGATTAGAAATAACGTTTTTATTGCCTACCAAATGACAGAAATACTAACAAGAACTGAAATTATAAACAGGACACATTTTAGAAATACCTTATAAATTACAGAGGTAGTTAAATTAAAATTTATTTTTTAAATTATGGAAATCCTTTGCATCTTTAGTAAAAT
>NW_012119791.1:6234-6758 GCF_000951035.1 Colobus angolensis palliatus | reverse complement strand
TCGGCCTCCCAAAGTGCTGGGATTACAGGCTTGAGCCACCGCGCCCGGCCTTTTTTTTTGAGACCGAGTTTCACTCTTCTTGCCCAGGCTGGAGTGTAATGGCGCAATCTCAGCTTACTGCAACCTCCACCTCCCAGGTTCAAGCGATTCTTCTGCCTCAGCCTCCCAAGTAGCTGGGACTACAGGTGCGTGCCATCATGCCTGGCTAATTTTTGTACTTTTACTAGAGATGGGGTTTCGCCATATAGGCCAGGCTGGTCTCGAACTCCTGACCTCGTGATCTGCCCGCCTCGGCCTCCCAAAGTGCTGGGATTACAGGCATGAGCCACCACACCTAGCCTCGTATCTCTTTCATGAAGCCAGTGTTATCCCCAGACATCTCAGTCCTCAGTGTCCCTCCTGTCCCCACCTCTGGCAATAGGCAGCATTCTGGTCTTGGCAGAGGGGAATGACATCAGGTAGTGGCTGACAATTCTCCCCTTGGTGGAGGGGAGGTCATAGATGATGTCCTGGTGTCTGGTGTT
>NW_012119791.1:0-539 GCF_000951035.1 Colobus angolensis palliatus | reverse complement strand
ATAAATAAATAAATAAATAAAATAAAACCGTGGTATAAGCATAGGAAAAATGTATTTTGGGTTACCTCTGCTTAACACCTTTCTAATTCTTTTTGAGATTAGGCAAGGCAGGGAAGCTGAAGGGGGAATGTTTCAGGAAAAACTCTCAAACTATAGTCTGCTGTCACCTCACGACCATCCTCATAGAAGACTGCTCTGCCCGGAGGCGTGGGGTTTATCCCCACATATCAAGCAGTGGACACCACCTGGGGGTCCTCTAATCCAGTGCAATTCAGACTCTATCTGGAGTGCGCTCAGATCTCACAGGTTGAGGGCTCAGTCCCCAAGACTGCACTTGTGACACCAGTCACAAGTCTGGGCCTCTGGAAGTTCTGAGCGACCAGCTTAAACTTGGAATTTCTATAATTCCCCCTCTGTGGGTTTGATTAATTTGCTGGAGCCACTCACAGAACTTAAGGAAACAAATTTCGTAGGTTTTTTTTTTTTTTTTTGAGACAAAGACTCGCTCTCATCCCCCAGGCTGGAGTGTGATGGCGTGA
>NW_012119790.1:5125-6726 GCF_000951035.1 Colobus angolensis palliatus | reverse complement strand
GCCGAGATGGCAGCACTACATCCCAGCCTGGGCGACAGAGGTCAGGTGAGCGGATCATGAGGTCAAGAGATTGAGACCATCCTGGCTAACATGGTAAAACCCTGTCTCTACTAAAAGTACAAAAAATTAGCCGGGCATAGTGGTGAGTGTCTGTAGTCCCAGCTACTCGGGAGGCTGAGGCAGGAGAATGGCGTGAACCCGTGAGGCAGAGCTTGCTGTGAGCAGAGATGGCGCCACTGCACTCCAGCCCAGAGCAAGACTCCGTTTTAAAAAATATACAAAAATTAGCCGGGCACGGTGGCAGGTACCTGTCTCAAAAAAAAAAAAAAAAAAAAAAAAAAAAACCAAAACCAAAACCAAACAAATATGCAAAAATAATGTTCAAGAGAAAGAAAAGAGCACTGAATCATAGCCACCTATTAACCACTCTTTTATTATTATTATTATTATCATTATTTTTAATTAATTCGAGATGAGGGTCTTGCCATTACCCAGGCTGGCCCGAAACTACTGGGCTCAAGTGATCCTCCCACCTTGGCTTCCCAAAGTGCAGGGATTACAGGTGTGAGCCACTGCGCCTGGCCAAGATTTGTTTTTCTCATGTGTTTATTCTGCCAATTTTTATTGAACATCTACTCTCTGCCAGGCACTATCCCAGGGGCCAGCGATATAGCAACGAACAGTAGGTCTGTGTCCTTGTGGGGAAGCGCAGTATACTCCCAGGGAGGGAGGCCCAAGGCCACTTCCCCTCTGTCTGTCCTCAGCTACCATGAGCCTTTGACACATTCCCCATTGGATGACAAGGGTCAATTCATCAATGTTTTCGATTACGTTTCTGTAATTACCCCTCAAGGTGAAGATTATTTGATTCATTTTCCTAGCCATTCGTACTTTATTACTTTCTTTAACTGCCTACTATATGTCAGGCCTAGTCCTAGGCTCTGGGCATGTAACAGCAAAAAGAAAAAAGCGGACAAAGATCCCTGCACTTGTGGAGCTGACATGCCAGCTGGGAGAGACACAAGGTTAGCAAAACAAACAGGAGCACCGTGGAGTGTGTGGGCAGGTGATACATGCAGGGGAGCCAGGGATTGCAGTGTTACATGGGGATTTAAATGTAGTTATTATTATTATTATTATTATTATTATTCTGGAGACAGAGTCTTGCTCTGCTGCCCAGGCTGGAGTGCAGTGGTGCCATCTCAGATCACTGCAACCTCTGCCTCCCAGGTTCAAGCGATTCTCCTGCCTCAGCCTCCTTAGTAGCTGGGATTACAGGTGCCTGCCACCACGCCCAGTTAATTTTTGTATTTTCAGTAGAAACGGGGGTTCGCCAGGTTGTCCAGACTAGTCTTGAACTCCTGACCTCAGATGATCCACCTGCCTGGGCCTCCCAAAGTGCTGGGAGCCATTGCACTCGGCCAATAATAAACATTTATTATCTCTCACAGTGTCTGTGGGTCAAGAACTCAGGAGCAGAGCTGGGTGCAGTGGTTCAAACCTGTAATCCCAGCACTTTGGGAGGTCAAGGTGGGCAGATCATTTGAGGTCAGGAGTTCAAGACCAGCCTGACCAACATGGTGAAACCCCTATCTCTACTA
>NW_012119790.1:0-305 GCF_000951035.1 Colobus angolensis palliatus | reverse complement strand
AAAGGACATGAACTCTTCCTTTTTCACGGCTGCATAGTATTCCATGGTGTATATGAGCCACATTTTCTTAATCCAGTCTGTCATTGATGGACATTCGGGTTGGTTCCAAGTCTTTGCTATTGTGAATAGTGGCCTGGCTAATTTTTGAATTTTTTTTTTTTCCTTGAGACAGAGTTTCACTCTTGTTGCCCAGGCTGGAGTGCAATGGCGCAATCTCGGCTCCCAGCAACCTCTGCCTCCCGGGTTCAAGTGATTCTCCTGCTTCAGCCTCCCTAGTAGCTGGGATTACAGGCATGCGCCACCAC
>NW_012119789.1:8358-8925 GCF_000951035.1 Colobus angolensis palliatus | reverse complement strand
GAGGTTGCAGTGAGCTGAGATCACACCACTGCTCTCCAGGCTGAGCGACAGGGTGAGACTCTGTCTCAAAACAAAACAAACAAACAAACAAACAAAAAAGATATAATTAGGCCAAATTTAAATTAGTGATGTTCTAATTTCAATTTGGCCTAATTATATCTTTTTAAAATTAAAAAAAAATTTAACTTTACTTCTAATTTTTATATTAAACTTATCTCACTAGGAACCCAGAAAGAACAATATCTGGGAAAAGTTATACCAAGACCCAAGCACACATTGGTTCTCAGACTTCAAATCGAGGTAGTGATCACTCTCGTCTCTCATTTACAGCTTTGGGAAGATCCAAGGGGAATAGCTACTTCTGGATTCTGCTAAATAGAGAACATCCCTGCTGCTCGTCAAAAGCAGCCACAGTGCAGAGCTACTGTTGGAAAAAAAGACCAACACTCATTTGTTCTGAAATGCAGGAATCCTGTTTTACCCTTTTTTTTTTTTTTTTGGGACAGAGTTTTGCTCTTGTTGCCCAGGCTGGAGTGCAATGGCACAATCTCGGCTCACTGCAACCTC
>NW_012119789.1:0-1273 GCF_000951035.1 Colobus angolensis palliatus | reverse complement strand
GTGCAATGATTATCACCAAATAGTTAAATGAGCATCTTTAGACTTGTTTGAATGCTTAAGAAAAATGATAGAATTAAAAAAGACTAGCCAGGCATGGTGGTACATGCCTGTAATCCCAGCTGCTCAGGAGGCTGAGGCAGGAGAATCGCTTGAACCTGGGAGGCAGAGGTTGCAGTAAGCCAAGATTGCCATTGCATTCCAGCCTGGGTGACACAGCGAGACTCTGTCTCAAAACAAACAAACAAACAAACAAAACCACACACACAGATTTTCCGTGTAGATAAATAGTCTTCTATTGAAGAAGATGCCATCTAGGACTTTCATAGCAAGAGAGGAGGAGAAGTCAATACCTGGCTTCAAAGCTTCAAAGGACAGGCTCACTCTTGTTAGGGGCGAATGCAGCTGGTGAGTTAAAGTTGAAGCCAGTAATCATTGAGCATTCTGAAAAACCTATGGCTCGTAAGAATTATGCTAAATCTACTCTGCCTGTGCTCTATAAATGGAACAACAAAACCTGGATGACAGCACATCTGTGATTGCATGGTTTAAAGAATATTTTAAGCCCACTGTTGAGACCTGCTGCTCAAGAAAAAAAGATACCTTTCAAACTACTGCTCATTGACAGTGCAACTAGTCACCCAAGAACTCTGATGGAGATGTACAAAGAGATTAATGTTGTTTTCATATGTAACACATATCCATTCTGCAGCCCATCAATCAAGGAGTAATTTTGACTTTCAAGTCTAAGAAATTCATTTCAGGCCAGGCACAGTGGTTCACGCCTGTAATCCCAACACTTTGGGAAGCTGAGGCAGTCGGATTGCTTGAGCTCAGGAGTTCCAGACCAGCCTGGGCAACATGGCAAAACCCTGTCTCTACAAAAATACAAAACAAATTAGCTGGGTGTGGTTGCATGCTCCTGTAGTCCCAGCTACTGGGAAGGCTGAGGTGGGAGGATCACTTGAGCCTGGGAGGCGGAGATTGCAGTAAGCAGCAATCATACCACTGCACTCCAGCCTGGGTGACAGAATGAGACCCTGTCTAAAAAAAAAAATTAATAAGGCTATAGGCTATAGCTGCCATGGTGATTCCACTGATGCATCTGGGCAAAGTCAATTAAAACCCTTCTGGAAATGATTCCTCACTCTAGATGCCATTAAGAACATTCATAATTAGCCAGGTGCCATGGCTCATGCCTGTAATCCCAGCACTTTGGGAGGACGAGGCGGGCGGATCACCTGAGGCCAGGAGTTTGAGACCAGCCTGGCCAACA
>NW_012119788.1:846346-883406 GCF_000951035.1 Colobus angolensis palliatus | reverse complement strand
TCAAAATGCAGAAATCACCGGTCTTCTGTGTCCTTCACGCTGGGAGTTGGAGACTGCAGCTGTTCCTATTCGGCCATCTTGCTCCGCCCCCAACAAACAAGATCGGCGTTATCATTTTTTAAGAGGTGTAGCCTTAGGGGTTCATTGAAGTCCCCAGGGCTCAGATCTCTTATATTTTCCACAGGGAAATAAGATTTACCTTGTAGGAAAACTTAGCCCCACATCCAGGAACTGTTACTGCTGTGGTCATGCTCCAGCCTTATATTCCAGTCGCCATATCTGAGACTCTGATTTCCTCCATCCACTAGGACCTGGGTCATGTCTTATATCTCCCTAGTTCTCTTGGGTGCTGAAATGCTGTTTCCTTATCTGAGTCCCTGGGGGACCTGCATGACACTTGAGTGGGCTGGTCTGTTACCTTCTACCTGAGACTCCTTGAGCTCTGCTGAAAACACTGGAAGCCACAGTGGACTTTCCCAGATTCCTCTTGTTCTCTAATTGCCTTCTGCTTCCTTCTGCTTAACCTACCTGGATCAACCTTTTTACCTGTCTCACTCTGTTTAGCCTCTGGCTCCTGGCTTCTGATCAGGATCATATTATCACTTAGAGGTCTGTTGAAGTTAAGGAAAATTACTACCCAGAGTTGATAAATTAAAGATGACTTACACACACAATTTTTTTTTTTTTTTTTTTTTTTTTTTTTTTTAATTTACAAAAAGACAAGTGATCTGAATTTGTGGAGTTTTTCTACGACAAATGGCTGTCAGAAATAATGGTACAAAGCAGATATTTTCTAATTAGACACAGTTGATTTGCCTTGTTAAGTGAAAGGTGATATATTAATGAGGAGGAAGGCAACAGGATTCGAAAAAAAAATCTGTGCTATGGATAAAGCATTGGGAAAAATGTATGGAAATTGTTAGTTTGTTGCTGAAAATGATGTATGCCATTATGTATGAGAACTCTCATAGTATATATTTTAAGCATAAGGAAATGCAATTTTCTAACCAGTTTGTTTTTCATGGAGTTTTGAGTGCTTTCATTAAAAATATAAAAAATTCAACATTTTTCCAGGTAGTTTCCAGGTACTAGTAAAATTCAGTTAGTATATTCTTTCCCTAATGTCAGCCAGAACATCTGACTGACGTTAAGGAAAAAATATACTAGCTGAATTTGACAAAAGTATTTGCATAAAAGGGGTATAAACACTAAGTTTGATGACTCAGCAAGTATATGTATGGAGCTGTCCTTCCATTGGATCTACCTATTTTAGTGAAGTTTTGTTCTCAGCTTTGACAGCCGTTAAAATCTAATATTACAATGACCTCTAAAACTAAGGATTAAAAAAAAATGAAGCACATCCCATGAAATTTCTTTCTCTAAAATATTGTTATTATATTTAGTGAGAGCACAACAGGCTTTTGTGCTATGTGAAATGGTATATAAGAGAAGATGAAAATGTCAAAGCATATTATTCATCTTGATTTCATTCTTTAAAATATTTTTGTGTACGGTAATGCACACAAGACTGCAGTCATATGTGTATCTACTTTATCAATAAACTTATGTGGGGACATATGCTTTGTGTGTTTGTCCGCTGATGGGGTGAGGAGTCAAGATCATACTGTCTAGTGTATAGGATACTTTGCTTGGGAAGAGAAGCCTGTGATTCTAAAGAGCTGCCAGGTGGAAATGGTAATAGATATGTGCTGTTCTGTTCTGGAAAGTAGATACAGGATTCATAATAATAATGGTCAACATTTATTGAACACTTCCTATGTACCAGGTACCACACCAAGCACTTACTATTGATTATTTAATGTATTCCTCTCCATTACCTTAGGAGACAGGTACCGTTACCATCTTCATATTAGAGTTGAGGATGCTCAGCTAATAGAAGTCCAGTAGCTTTCTCAAAGCCACATAAGGAGAAGCAGAGCTAGAGGCTGAATTTAGATCTTTCTTAATGTAATGTGTGGGTGCTTATTGTTGTCTTACCTTAAAGACAGATTCTAATTCATTATGAGAGTTGCCCAAGAAGAAATTGATTGCACCGATAAGCATGTGGTTCCCTATGTATGCAACCATAGAGTTCCTATGTCCAAGTAACTGTATTGAAGGGTTTAGGAGGGCCTTGGACTCCATAACCTCTAAGATGCCTTCCAACTTAGAAACTGAGCATTTCTCTAGAAATGGTATTTCCAGAAGTACAAACACTTTGTTTATGAATGAAATGCTACAATGGTCAAATACGTTTGGGGAATTCTGGGTTAATAAGTTAATAATGTTAATTAAGCAGCTTCTTTCCTGCAGGATTCTCAGACTTCACCATGATATTATTTATGATAAATTTCCAAGAGAAGGAAATAGTATGCTTGCTTTCCCCAAACATACTGACTTTGGACTCCCACTTCATTATATAGTATATCCTGAGTTTGGTGTTTCCTAGTTCAACCTTGGAAGCTCTGCTAAAAGCTAATGCATTCATGCCAACTTCTTTTACTGTAGCCTGATTCTTCCAAAAGGCTATTCTATTAGGACATGATTGGTAAACTCTCTCTTAGGAAGTGTTCCATCAGTCAGCACACTCCATTCTTCTACCATGATGTACATCAGAAAGTTCACAGTACACAAAATCAGAACTGTATTGGTGAAAGGGCAGACTATGTCCAGTGAACTTTGGTATACTCTCCACCAGCAAGTTTGTACATTTTAGGACGGACCTCTTAGATTATAACTAGGGGAGGTAAAGCAAGGGACTCTGTATAACTACGCTAGGGTTGTAAATGGTATCAGTCACAAGGTCAGTTTCCTACCCCTAGTCCAACAATTAACTTCTACATATAACCAGATTATGGTAACAAGAATCATGGCAAACTAAGTCAAAAGGGAACTAGACCTAGGAGAAATCTTTGAGAAAATAGGCCTGACTTGAATGTAAAAAAATAAATAAATGAAAGTTTGTGATGGGCTACCGTGTAGCTGTCACTATTGATGTTGTTTGTGCTTTTAACTTGGAGCAAGCTATAGGATACCTCCATGGCTAAGGCAGAGCTCAGTGTAGCCAATGTCATAGTTGGAGTTTTCCCTGAGACACAACGGTAGAAGAAATGTCACATTCCAGGTTTCTGGAAACCAGTTACACAATTCTTAACCTCTCATGCACATTGGGCAGTGTGGAGAGTTAAATTCGGGGGGAGACTTTGTGAGAAGGGTTTCTGGAGAAAGCTGTAGACTTTTCCTTTCCTATGGAAAGGGTGGGGGCTGCTTGCTTCTTCACTTAGGTTGAAAGAGGAACTTTAAGAAGATCATGCGGAAAGTTTCATAGCTGCCCGCTCCAGCTTGGGGAACACAGTGACCAGTGTCTGAATTTGGACTGAGCGAGAGGCTGGCTAAAGTGGCAATAGACCAGAACGCTGCTAACTGAAAAGGAACCACACTCCTAGAGGTCACAAATCTGACCCAGAGTTTTCTCCTAAGAAAAAAAGACTTGAAAATAAACTTGCCTTATTATTTGTGTAGCACATACCTGACAAAGGTATTTCATATGATCTCATTTGACTTTACAGTAGGCTTCTAAGGTGAGCATACTTATGATTACCATTTTACTGATAAGAGAGGCAAGGCTCAGAGAGACTAACTGACCTGCTCAAAATTTCTAGATCTGAGCCAGAAATAATAATGGTTAATACTAACCTATTTCATTGCTACAAGCTAGACACCCATTGTAAATGCCTTACCTGTATTAAAGTCATTTAATCCTGCCCATAACCCTATGAAGAAGGTACTATTATAAGCTCTATTTTATGGATAAGAAAACCGAGGCTTGGAGAGGTCAAATTATTATAGCTTGTCTGGTAGAAAGTAGAACAGATGGAACCTGAACCCAGGCACTCTGACTCCCCTGCCTCTTAGTGATGTTGCTTCCAACATACTGCATTGGCTGTATAAGAACTTTTAAAACCTAAAGATATCTCTGGGTGAGATTCACAGCTAACAGAGTTGCCAAGCAGCAACCTTTTGAGACCTTCTTGGTTGCTGATGTTAGAATAACTTTAATCAAAGTACCAATTTGTGGCAAGCAATTACTTTAAAATTACATAAGGGAGTTGCAAAAGAGTTAATATTTTAAACGGTTTGCACACCCTTCCCACAACTCATTTCTAATATTAATTATTTAGAAAGCTATTTCTTAGGTACACTTGAACTTAGCCCAAGAAGATGATCACAAATTCCAAGTGGCAAACATATTAATAAGGTGTCAATATTGTGCTCTGAGCACTGGGCACACTGACGTTGGCTTCATCCACATTCTATATGTCTCTAGCTGTGCTGTGTTGGAATGCAGGATTAACTGGGTTGGAATCTGGCATTCCTGCTTTCAGTTCCCAGTTCTATCAAGTCTGTAATCTCTGAGTTTCAAAGACCTCGTCTGTAGATTGGGAAAAATGCATCCCTCACTGTTTTAGAAGATTGGAAGGTAACTTGGGTAAACAGAATGCTTAGTTCAGAGTCTGCCATCTAGTAGATGCTCAGTAAGCTCAGTGTCCCTGGGCCTTCTTCCTCAGTATAATTTCTTTTTTATTATTATTATACTTTAAGTTCTAGGGTACATGTGCACAACGTGCAGGTTTGTTACATATGTATACATGTGCCATGTTGGTGTGCTGCACCCATTAACCCCAGTACAATTTCTCAATCCCATTTTGTAAGTTCAGGGAATTCAGTCACCATTTCTGAACCTCAAGCTTCTTATCTGTAAAATGGAGCCACCAGTAAAAATTTCACAGGTCTTTTGTAAGACTAGTTAATTAATACAAAGTAAAAGTGCTTTCTGCATTATGATTTGTTACTCATGCCCATATCATCCAGCAATGCCTTAATACAACTAGCAGTGCTTGAATTTGTTCATTGCTTTTAAGCTTCAACATGTTCCCACACCCAGTTTCATCTTGCCCCTTCCTTCCTCTTTTCTCTTTACAATAACCTTTTGTTAAGAAATGAGGCAGTTTTTTTTTTGTCCATTTTCCTTGAGGCCCAGTGTATTAGTCCATTCTCAGGCTACTATGAAGAAACACCTGAGATTGGGTAACTTATAAAAGAGAGAGGTTTAGTTGACTCACAGTTCCTCAGGGCTGAGGAGGCCTCAGGAAACTTACAGTCATGGAGAAAGGGGGAGCAAACACGCCATTGTCACATGGTGGCAGCAAGAAGAAGTGCCAAGCAAAGGGGAAAAGCCCATCACAATACCATCAGATCTTGTGAGAACTCACTCACTCTCACAAGAACAGCATGGGGGGTAGCAGCCCCCATGATTCAACTACCTCCCATGAGGTCCCTCCCCAACATGTGGGGATTACAATTTGGATTACAAATCAAGAAGATATTTGGGTGGGGACACACAGCCAGACCATATCACCCCAGGAAGCCCTGTTACTTGCTTACAAGTTCTCACAGGCAGGGCCAGGGCTGGAACCTGGGTATTTGGCTGTCCTGTAAAGAAAAGAGCTTATCCCTGATGTCTGGCTGAATGAATCTGTGTCTATGTGGCTCCCGTGGTTTGGTCATTGTCCAGAGAGACCATGATGGATGATCATTGTGAGGGAGGTTGCCTAGTTGCTTCCCTTGCAAGTCCTTCAAGCATGCCAGGCTCTCTCTTCTTAGCACTGCTATCTTTGAATTACAAATGGGTGAGGGAAAAGCTCATTGCCTCTTGAACTAGATGTTATTTGTGGATTGTTTGCTGTGGGTGAGCTCGTGATTAAACCACAGGAGAACATTTTTGTGATGTCTGTTGAAGATGGAAATATTCTTCTGTGGAGCATTTGTCACTTCAGTGTTCACACTCTGTGACGCCCCAAGATATTTCTCTAAAAACAGCAGCTGCTCCCCTCTCTCTACCCAAACAAAAAGGTTTCAACCACTCCGGCCCACATTCTCATGAAGGGTCACTGTGTGCAGACCCTGTATTCTGTGGGGGCCTAGAGATTAAATTGGACACAGCCCTTGCTCTGGATTGGATGTCAGTGGAATCTAGTGGGGAAATCTCCAGCTACTTCATGGTTCCCCGGTCCTGATCTGGCTGACTTGTGAGTCTTGCATGCATTCCTCCTGCAGATTTGCCCTTGGGGAAGACAGCGTCCTTCCCAGAAGGATAAATCAACAGTTTGGGGGCAGCTGGGACAATTCAGCTAAAATGTTCCTGTACCAGGATCTTATAGCCTAAGAACACATGTTATGAAAGATAAAGTAGAAGAGATGAACAAATAGATGGAAGCAAGGAAAAAATGGGTCTCTCTCAGCAAGTATTTCAGAGTGGGGTGAGAACCAGGTGCAAGCATCTGGATCACAGCCAGGTTTCTATAAAAGAAAAAAATGAGTAATCCTGCCTCCCTGCACTGGGGATATAGTGATGGAGAAAACGTGGTCCTCCACCCCCACCCCCTGGAGTAGTGCACAATCTGGTTGAGTTAACTTGAGTGACACTATCCTTTCTCTCTATGTCCTGAATACCCTTGCTGCCCTGCCCTGCCTCCTGTGGCCCATCCCCATGGAGATGGGTAGCTTTTAATGTGTGGCCTGTCCCAGGGATACTTGCAAATCTAAAAGGGTCTGTAATGGGATAACTTTTAAACCTCCCAATATGAGGCTTTAGTAGTGGAATAAGAGGCAGCAGTTTATTTTCCATGGAGGGTGGGGTATTTGCCTAATGTCTCTTCAGTTTCCACTGTCCAAGCTGTCATTCTGCTTGTGCCCCAGGCAGGCCCTGCCAAGGATTTCTCCTTCCCAGGCCAGCTCTAATGACTGCTGGATGCTTTCTGCCTCTTAAACATCATTTCCACATCCAGTGCCTCTCAGGCTCTGCTGAGGTGGTGGTTCTCATTTGTCAGGGACTGGGGTGGCAGGGATACATCTATGACTGTCCTTTAGCTCTAGGAGGTGTACTTTAGCTGTACTTAATTTATGAGTAATTTACAGCTGATTTGAGCTTCTCACTGCTTCTGCATGATCTCAACATTTGAATCCTGGGGAAGAGGAGCTGGGAAGTGAAGTGGTCTGCAAGATGCCAAATGTTCTTATCTTGCAGAATTACTTCCTCTTTCCATACAGGGCTCCTTGTGTGTGGCTTGAATATGATGAACTCAGGACAGGCAGTGACACTGGGAGCCCCAGATTCATGAAGATCACAGTTCAGAAACTAAGTACTTGAGGGCTAGAGTAGATCTTAGAGGATTTTCCATTTTCCTCATTTGACTAGGCTCTTGAAGCATATTTTGTTATTTTCAGTTTGCAGATGAAGAAACTGAGACCTGAAGAGATTAGTATATCACTGGCTGATGGGGGGTGTCTGATGAGGATGATATAGCAACAAGAAAAAAATTAGAGCTGAGCTTTACTAGGCTAATCTGAGACTTGCTTCTCACCTAATCCTCTCTAGACTTGTCCTTATATCTGATTTCTGGTGATGAAAAAGACAGGTCTTATTTCAAAATTAATGACGTAAGGATACAACTACCTTGTAAGAAGGCATATCCTATGAAAATAAAAGTGCATCGAATCTGCAAATGGGTAGAGTAGATGGTCACCTATGTGCTATTTGAGTGGGTCCTGTAGAAATTTTCTTCCCTCTTGGAAGTCCCCCTGCCATGGAGTCCATCACTACCAACTCTTGGATTTAGCATTACCTTTCTCAGGTTCCTCTTTCAAAAACACAAATTCTTCTTGAAAGGAGAATATCAGAATCTGAATATGTTGATATAAATTGATGGATCAAGTGATCTCTTTGCTGATGGAAAGAAGTTGGGCTTCTTTCAGGAGAATGCATACTGAACAGGTTGGAGGAGAACAGGGAGGAAGGGTAAGCAGCATGAAAATTGTCACTACTTTTACAGTCAAGAGATGGTCCTTGCCTCCTGGAGATGACATGCTTGGGCTGAAATCTCATCTTGAACATCAGTGTTCTGGAAGGAAAACCTGGCCACATTTTCCTAGAGTTGACAACAGTAGGCAAAGTTGGCTCTGCCAGACAGATTACTGATAAAAGAAGCAATTGTAAATCTCGATTGGGCCCAAACATCCTTGTAGTCATGGCAACATCCTTAGATACTTGCAACACTGCCAGCCGGGGAGATGGCTAATAATTTCTTCACTATAATCACAGTCCTGTATAAGATGACTGGATTCTCGATGAGTGATATCTGCAGGATGACTCTGTGTAGGAAGTGCTTAGGAGGAGGTACTGGGGGAAGAGAGGCTTTTAGGGGTTACTGAAAGTGAGTGGGCAAAAAAAAACAAAAACAAAAACAAATGCTGCAACCACTTAGATGCATGTCTGACCCAGACGTAAAACATATTCCAGTGATTCTGTTTTAGAAGTGTGTCCCCGTCGAACCATGCCTTTCTATCCCTCTAGGCGCCACCATTACTATATCCCTGGATTATGGCAACTGGTCTGTGATGGTTAATATTGAGTGTCAACTTGAACGGATTGAAGGATGCAAAGTATTGATCTTGGGTGTGTTTGTAAAAGTGTTGCCAAAGGAGATTAACATTTGAGTCAGGGGGCTGGGAAAGGCAGACCCACCCTTAATCTGGGTGGGTACCATCTGATCAGCTGCTAGCATGGACAGAATATAAAGCAGGCAGAAAAACGTGAAAAAGTCAGACTGGCTTAGCCTCTCAGGCTGTATCTTTCTCCCATGCTGGATACTTCCTGCCCTCAAACATTAGACTCCAAGTTCTTCAGCTTTGGGACTCAGACTGGCTTCCTTTCTCCTCAGCTTGCAGATGGCCTATTGAAGGACCTTGTGATTGTGTGAGTTAATACTACTTAATAAACTCCCCTTTATATATACATCTAACCTATTAGTTCTGTCCCTCTAGAAAACCCTGACTAATACATGCGCCTTAACAGGTCTCCCTATAGTATAGTCTGTACCCTGCTACAGGTCAACTTACAGTCCAAATCGTTCTCATTATGTCACTCTGCTGCTCAAGAATGTGTTATAACTTATTTTTTCCTACTGCGTTAGGCCTGAACTTCTCTGCCTTAATTTTTCTCCCAATCTTACCCAACCCAATCCATCCAAATCTAGTCATACTCATTCCCAGTACACACCTTCTTTTTAGCTGGGACTCAGTTTCTTTCCATCCTTTATAATCTCCATGGTTCTTTCATTCTATGCATTTACAGTACTCACTTCTTTCTTTCACAGGAAATTTATTCTTCTTTTATGTCTTTCCAAATCATATTTAGCATAGAAGTTCCTGCTATGTTACCTCCAAGAAGCCCACAACAAGCTTTCCCTGACTAGTCTGCCCTAAGGCACAGGGTCAGTCTTGTCACCCAGGATCAGTGCCACACAGCTCTACAGAGGTATTGCTATTTCCAGGGGTTAACATTTGACAGTCTTTTCTCCCCAAGGGACTGAGCTCCTTGAAGTGAGAGCTGTCCATTGATATCTCCTATATCTCACACAAGCCATCCCTTTCATCCTTTCTCAACCACCCTTTCTAAAGCATGACTGTCTAATTTTCCTGCTTTATTTTTCTTCATAGCACCATCACCACCTGACATTATCCAACATTGTTTGACAGGACAAATGAAGCCTCTGCCCTTATAGAGCTTACGTTTTAGTTGGAGAGACTAATAGCTACAACAAAGCCTGGGGTGTAGTATGACCTCAGTAATTGATTGTTGAATGATTGGCTGAGTGAATGAGTTCTTACTTATTGGCCAATTCACTTCAAAAAGGATGGAAGAGAAATGGGGAGCCACCAGGCCTTTCCACCATACACATGGCTACCATAACTTCTAAAAATGAGTCTGAGTATGGCTCTTTTTTCACCATCATAGAGAAGTAAACATAGCTAAGCACCAAAAGTAGAAAAATGATTCATTCTGTGGGGACATTGTGTCCTCCTGTCAGAAGAACCCTAATACCAAGGATATAGACAAGTCAGCTTACATCTCCTATAAAATGTCTGTGTGTCCCACCTACCCTGTGGATTGTTCAGGTTCAAATGCAGCAAAGGATGATAAGTGTTAAATTATAAATAAACATAAAAATGGGAGGCATTATTCAACCAGCTGTTTGTGTAAAAAAATTGGAATTATTTTGCATGGGGATGGCAGGGGAGTTTGTGGACCACTAGTGTGGAAAATAAAATAAACATAAAAGGCAGGGTTAAGAACTTTGAGAATTCTGCAGGATAATATAGTTTTGCTTGTTGGAAGGACCTTTTTGGATATGTCAGGGGTTCTGTAAGAAGGCTCCTTTTGTCTTTTGAGAAACATAAATGATGTATTTCCATGATAGAATGCTGAGTGGTAGATGTTGTCCTAAAGAAGCAGTTAAAGAGGCCTTCAAAGCCTTAGAAATAATGGAAAGGAAAAGAGACATCATCACTCCATCACCACCATCATGATCATCATCAAATCAGAAACATTTATTGTGACTGGATGATACAGCAGAAGCTTTACAATCAGTATCTCATTTAATCCTATACCAGTTTTGAAAGGTAGGAATTACCATAATTTTATTTTTTCCTTTTTTTTTTAAAAAGAGGAGAGAGCTGAGGTACAAAGAGATGAACTCTCTTGCATGGGCACCCTTAACTAGTAAATGGCAGGGTCAGGAATTTAATAAGAATGGATAACATTTGTTGTGAATTTTCTGAATGTCAATCATTTGTCTAAACATTTGTTGTAACTCAATGAACACAACTCGGTGATGCAGGCAATGTTAAGATTCCTACTTTTCAGAAAGGAAAGTTAAGCCAATTATACAAGCTTATGCAGCTAATAAGGGAAGGAGCTGAGACCTGTGCCCACACAGGTGGCACTGGATTCTATGTGCTTCCTTGCTACTCTGAGCTGCCTCTTGACTCCCTGCCCTCTGTCCCTTTGCTGTGCTACCTCCAAAAGCAGTTCAGCTTTTATAACCAGAAAAGCTACTTTTAATACTCCTACCAAATTCAATTTAAGGGATGAACACAGAAAAGAGAGAGAGGGACTTAGCAGAGGGTTGGGAAAGAAACAGCCCGGATTGCTGAGGGGAGTCCTGGTGAAGAATCTCCTGGAATTGTTCCCACCTGAAGAAAGGAGATATTGTGGAAGCCATTAACAGTAATCAAATGAAGTCTAAGAGGCCCACATCTGAGTGGAAGATGGTTGTCAGTGGGGCATGGGGGTGGGGCCTACAGCAATGTGTGGAAGGTTTGCTAAAATGGAATTATGGTTTATTGAGCAGCAAAGAGAAACATCCAGCTGCCTGAGAATTACTTTGACAGGATGCAAAGGCAAGAAAATATTGTGTAAACGTTATTTACAGATCAATAGATAATCTTTCATACACAAAAGGTCAGCTCCAGGAAGGCAGAGCAGTAAAGAAAGAAATACTGCCTGTAAATACAATATTGACTTAAAAAAATCCAGCCAGATGAATCCTTTGATGCATATTCTTCAAGTTAAAGAACATTTCTTTATTCATGAGTTTTTTTTCCTAACCACTTAAGATTCCTCAGTGAAGCATGAAGGCATTGATGAAGAGCACTGATTTCTAGTTGTCTTGAATTCTGTGCCATCAAATGAGCAGCATGCAATGGCATCAACAGGGAGAACTTCAGAACAACCTTTTTAAGTACACGTGTGCAGCAATTAGGACGTACAAGTCAAATAGCAACTCACCCTACCCCTTGTAATCTCCTGTTTCAGTGGCTGTGATGGTTAACATTTATCCTAGCTTAAGAAAAAAAAAAATGAAACAAAACCAACAACTCAATCCTACTGGTCCCCACTGAATTCCTTCATCCATTTTGCATTTTTTCTTTGTCTTGAATCATCCCAAAGAATATCTGAAATCGTTGCCATCTACCTCTACCTGGCTGCTGTGGATCATGAAGCTGTGAGGACTGCTGCTCAGATGAAAATAAGCATGGAAGATATGCTATGGACTGAACTGTGTTCTCTCAAAACTCAATTGTTAAAACTGTAATCCCCACTGTAACTATTTGGAAATAGAACTTCTGGTAGGTAATTAAGGTTAAATGAGGTCATAAGAGTAGGGCTAAAACCTGTTAGGATTATTGTCATTATATAAGAAAAGACACCAGAAACTCACTCTTGCTCACTCAAGTCTCTCTTTGGCCTTTCTCTCCACCCGTCGTTCTCTCTCTCTCTCTCCCCTACCCAACCTACTTTCTCACTGTCACTCTTTGTACTATTTGAGGACACACGGAGAAGGCAGCTGTCTGCCTGCCAGGAACCAAATCGGCCAGTACCTCTTGGATTTCCCAGTCTCTAGAACTGTCAGAAATTAATTTGTGTTGTTTAATTTATTCAGCATATGGCATTTTGTTATGGCAGCCCAAGTTAACTAGTGTAAGATGGAAGCTTAACTAGGTTTTGTTTCCCTGACAAAATCTTTCAGATTTAGAGGACCACCTATGAGTTTAGGTGATCCCTCTTAGCAGTTTGGAAAATATTTCAAAGTTCTAGAGTCTTAGCCCTGAATATCTATTACATACATAATATACAATATTATGTATATAATATATTATATATATATTATTTATTTATTTATTGCAGCTAGAAGTGCCTTTGGAGGGCAGAGTTGCTGTACACTGAGGAGGACTACACAGCTGGGAAAGGTCCACCCTGGGCAATAAGTCAAAGCCTTAAGATAGACAACTCTTAGTCTCAACTCCCTAATGGGAGATTTACATAACAGTGGATGTGCAAACATTTTGTACAGTGTAGAATTATATAACTGCTATGAATTGAACGTTTGTGTCCTCCCCAGATTTATATGTTGGAACCTAACCCTCAATGTGATGACATTTAGGGGTGGAGCCTTTGAAAGGTAATTAGAGTTAGATAAGATCATAAGGGTAAGACCCTCATGATAGGATGAATGCCCTTATAAAAACAGGAAGAGACATGGGATCTCTCTTTCTCTCTGTGTATATACACCAGGGTAAGGCCATGTGAAGATACAATGGGAAGATGGTTGTCTGCAAACCAGGAAGAGGGCCCTTACAAGAACTGGCCAGCTGTCATCCTGATCTTGGGCTTCCAGCCTCCAGCATCATGATTTATTGTTTAAGCTACACAAGCTACAGTTGTGTGTTAGAGCAGCCCAAACTGGCTAAGACAATGATATGTTACTTTTCAGAGCAATCAAGGAGAATCCCTTGACAGTGACATAATCCCTTCCAAATCCTTACTTGTGCTTTTGTTTCTTCAGTTAGAGAAGAGGTTTAAAATGACCTGAGAATAATAACCTTCTCTCAGAAAAAGATATGGCTGGAATTGGTCACCTCCAACTTTGTGTGAACTTGATATAGGACTGAGGACTACTCAACACCCCAAAGTGAGACAAAAGAGGACACAAAGAGGATGGACATAGTGGCAGATGGCACAGATTTCAGCCTTTTTCAGAGGCAAAGGCATAGTTGTGTTTCCTCTGTTCTGCCAAGGATCTCCCTCTCTCCCTTCCTCTGTCTGGAGCTGTGCTTTCCATGCCCACATCCTTACAAGTTCAAGTATCTCCCCTGCCCTCATCTCCTAAGGGAAGGTCCAAGGGAGTTCTCATTAATAAGAACAAATGGTGCTGGCTGCAAGATATTGGCCAATAATGAGGTCAAATTCTGAATCCTTTGGCTTCAAATTTTGCAATGATTCGCAATGATTCCTCATTTCTCATTTACCTGTTTCCAATCCACCATTCTCAGATATGCTATTATTATCATGGGCTAGGGATATCTATGTGAAGGGCTGGTTTTCTTCTTGGGTTTGTCCTTGGCAGGGGTGCTTTGCATTAGCCATATGTGATAGTTTATGAATGAAAGTGCCTCTGGGGATGCCTCTCCATGTCCTATAGAGCATTTGTTCTGTCACTGAAGGCTCCGTGATTCCCATATTCCACTTTGGCATTTTCTAAAACAAAGGAAGAGAAGGATCTGGAAGGGAGAGATGGAGTTGGGAGAAAGGAAGAAAGAATGAAGGAAACTAACTGGGTAACAGGCACTAATAATTTTATATTTCTATAGTTCTTTATAGTTTTTATACAAAAACAATTTGCAAAGTGATTTTTATTAAAGGCACAATCTTATTTGGTTTTTACAGCCACTCAATTTATAGATAAGGAAACTGAGGTTGAGAGAGAAAGTAATTAACCAGCTAGCTAATAAATATCAATGTTCATTTGGATTCCAGTCCTCCTGAAATCATAGTTTTTCATATAGAGTTTCTTTTCCATTCTGTTCATTTAAATGCAAAGGCATGCTCCAACTTCCTCTTTTTGAACCCATGCCAAGCACTTGTAGGTAAAAGCTGAAAGTCTTAATCGTCAGCATAATTATTCAACACTTACTAGAATGTTCCTGAGGATGGGCCGGTAGACGTTGAGTATTCAACCAGAAATAATTATTCTACAAATACATTTATTAATGTTTTTGAGCACTTCATAGTTGACAAAATATTTTCATATCTAAATCTTGTTTGAGGCTCATATAAGCCATGTGTGTCTCTTAGAAGTCCAGTGATTGGCCCAAGATTTCTCAACTACTGAATGACGGAGTCAGGATGAACCCCTAGATTTTCTGATTCTGAAGTTCATGCATTTTCTGTTATCACGTATTTCCTCCACTGCTATGTGCCTAGTCATGTTAGCCTCTGCAGAGAGCATAGCACAGATTCTGTCCCTAAGGACCATGATCAACTTGGAGATCAAGACTCCCAAACCTGAAAGTAGAAGAGCTCGTAACCCTAACCTCTAAGCAGGACTGGCTACATAATATGTGGGATATAGTAGAAATGAAAATGCAGAGCCTCTTGTTTAAGTATTTCAAGATGGTGACAGCAGAGACTGAAACCCAGCAGTCCTCTGAGTGTGGGGGCCCTCCTGAGCACAAAGCCCTATACAATGCACTTGTGTGCCCATGAAGCCAGCCTACCTCTGACAGTAACTCAGAAGCAGATGACCTTGTTTCTTTTTCAGACCCTTTCTTGGGTACCTATCAGAGAGCAGAAGTTCCAGGTCATATGGACTGTCCTCTATTAAGTCTTTTATTCCCTCAGTTTTCATTCAGAGAGCTAAGGCACATCATGGCCCAGTGTTTCTTATTAAACCTGTTAAGTCCAGTTCTTATGAATGAAAATTTAGGCACAGAATCACAATATCATTAATAGCTAATATTTACTGAGGATTTACTATCAGAGGCCCAGTGTAAAAATGTTTAAATATTTTAAACTGATTGCAAAAGTGGCTTCAATTCTGTATACTTCTCTATCCCTTGTGCTGTGACTTTGCAGCTTTTCCCATCAAGAAGTAGCATCTTCACCTTTTGAATCTGGATGATTCAGTGAATTGTTTTGGCCAATAGAATGCATCAGAAGAGATGGTGTGCTAATTCAGGATCTTGGCCTTAAGATGCTTGCAATCTTCAGCTGTCTCTCTTAGAATTGTGGGATTACCATGAAAACAAGCCTACTATGCTACCCTGCTAGAAATGAGTGTCTCTTGGAGGAAGGCTGAGTCATCCCAATTGAGACCATCTGGAGTGGCCAACCTCCAGTTGACCTGCCAATTAGCAATAGATGTATGAATGAGCTTAGCTGAGGTCAGGCAGACATAGTCCAGATCAGCAGAACCATTCCACTGAACAACTCACAGACAGATAAAAAATGATAAATAGTTGTTGCATTAAGCCTCTATCTTTGGGGAGTGGTTGGTTTTGTATGATTATGATGTTAATAGATAACAGATATGCAAGCATTGTTATTTCCATTCTCTTGATGAGGAAATATGTGAGGTTAAGTCCAGACCTGTGATCAGTAGCTAGTAAATAAACCCAGAAAGTTTAACTCCAGAGACCAAATTCTTATCTGTTATTTTTTGGAGTCCTGTTATAACACTCATGACTCTGTCAAGCACTCAGCTAATCTGAAAGCCATTTGAGTGGAGGAAGCAGCGCTTTTGCTGATGGGGCAGGCCCAAAGGATAGAGCCGAAACACTAGGAGTCTCTGCTGATAAAATATCACGTTAAGTTATTAACCAAAACACACAAAATAAACAAAATAAAATGCTGTAATTTATCAAGGGAAAAATGCATATATGCAGAACAAGAGAGACAATGGCTTTGAAGTCAAGGTCATAAGCTAAATGCTAGCAGAAATTTTGACTGCATCTCATTAACACTAAATTATGACTGAGTTCTGTAAGAGGTTTATGTGACAGTCCCATTAATGCAAATGGCATTTCTTATGTCTGTTTTTGCAAATGAAAACAAAATACAATTATGTTAGTAGAATTTGCTCATTCAACTAAACTAAAATCCTCACCAAGTATCTCTCCACCTCCACTTCTGCCCCCCACCACCATCCTTGATCAAAAGTAATTGCTCCCCAGAGTATCAAGTGGGCCTTTTGGTAAAATAGGGTTGCACAGTTTAATCATAGTGGGGGTACCAAAGTACATGAGTTCTTACAGATATCGAAGATTGGGAAGGTTCTGGAAGGCCTCAGGGTTGATGTTGAGCAGGTTGTTGGCCTTTTCAATTCTACTGTAAAAGAAGAAAAAACATGCTAGTGATCTTGATGGTAAGGAATGCTGTAGTATTTTTCACATTTTACAGAGTAAAATAATAAATCATTAATTGTATCTACTCATCCGCCCATCTATTCATCCATCCATCCATCCATCCATCCGTTTCAATAAATACTGAGGGAGCATGTGGTGCCTTTTAATACACTAAGCTGTGCAAACTAAATATTAACCCTGTCTCCCCACTGCTTCATTCTCGTTACCTGGGCCCTGTCCACTGGAGGCAAACAGAGCATTGGCTGGGTGAGTTCTCGTCACCCTGAGCAGAGCTGCATCTTTAACCAGTAAGAATCTCCCAGGGTTGGAGAAGGCTAAGAGGTTAGGAATGAGACTGGGAAATGAGCTTTTGTCTGGTCAGGAGGCAAGAGAAAAAGGAATGAAAGTAATGAAAAAGAGCAATGAAAAATGGAAAAGTGGTGAAGAAAAGGAAAAAGAGTGAGGGGCCAAAAGATATTGGAGGAAAAGAGAGTGAAATGGCAAAGAAAAAGAAAGTTGGGAGAAAAGCTATCGAAATCTTTTTGCTTTTAACCATGAAATCCAAGCATACAGTAGCTGGGAATGGCCACAGATTCCCTTTATGCAGTAGACTGAAGCTGTTCACTCAGAGCTCATGGAAAGCAGTGACTTCTGCCCTGTGTTGGCCTGTGCTGTGTCTTGATCAACAGTCTGGAAGTGAGCATGTTCACATTTGAATTCCAACACAGAGAACCTGCCCTTTCCTTGTCTTGCTGGATCAATGTGTATTTGCAGAGATGCTCACTGTTAATTACTTCCTCCCTGTTTCATTAGCTTTTATGTTGCTGTAACCTGTAGCTACCCAGATCTAAGTACCAGGCAATTAATCATTTTAAGTACAGTCAGTGCTACATGGAGGTGAGCACCTCTTCATGCAAGGAAGAGATGAAAGACCCAAACCATTACCTTCACTGTCCATTGAAATGTATCAAGGGATGCCTGCTTGACCTTGCCCAGAAGGCTGGCTGCCCTTTGGTTCATTTCTCTGATAATCTCTGTGAGTTCTTCCCAACTAGGCCAAGCAGAAAGAGAAGAAAGGAAGAAGCATGAAGGTAATGGAAAGGGAGAGGGTGAACATCGAGTGCAGAGGCAATGAGGAAAAATGAAGATGGGAGGCAGAGTGGGTAGAAGGAAGTAAAAGGGAGAGGGGAGATTGCCAAATGAACAGACTGAGTGTGTTTCCTAAAGAAATTCACACACACGCCCATGCACACACACACGTGTGTGTGTGTGTATTTGTCCCCTACTGATACTTAGCAAATGCTAAAAACAAAATTCATCCTTGTTAAAAAGATACAAAAGAGTCAAAAGATTAATGTTCAAGTTCTTATTTGCATGTGGATTTGGCCAAGTTACCTTAGAGAAGTCTTACAAATTCTCTGTGCCTTTCCTTCTTCATCTGTAAAATTAGGAGATAGTTCATTGGCTTTCCTAAATGTGTTCCATGGGAATTTTGTGAGATAGTAATCGACAGTCTCTAAGAAAACTTTCCAGTGATGTTAGTTGACAAACACTTATACAGTATCCTTCTTGGAGATTCTAAATGCATATTAGCATATTATAGACTGAAAAGTTTTCCTATAATAAGCAAATCTATGTAATTTTATTTACCTAATATTTCCTAATCTTATTTACCTAATATTTCCTAATCTTATTTGACCTTTTTAAAAAATACCTAATAATTTCCTGAGTTTTTAGTGATATACAGAATATATTTTGAAAAATTGTTGACCAGTCTCTAAAGTCTCTACTGGCTTTGACATTCTATGATTCTATGAATTAATTTATAGTAATTTTAAACTGATATGAAACAGAAGTGGATCTGTGTGAGCAGTGCTATTATGTAAAACTGGAACATTAACAAGAGAAAGTAAATTTGGCTGAAGTAGTAGAGGAACCAAGGATGATTATAACATACTCACTCTAGGCCAGTCCATATGCTAGATTTAATTGGCATTTATCATCTCCTTTATTCATCACAGTAATCCTATGATATATGTAATTTTATTATTCTAGTTTTACAGATGAGAAAACTAAGTCTCAGATAGTTACCTATCATGGCTAAGGTTTCATGGTAAATATATGGTATAGGCTAGTAGACAGACCAGGACTAACCAACTTCAATTACATCATGTGGGACTTATTTTGGGCTTTGACTAGAATAACTTTGAATGGAAGGATGACATGGAGGTGCTTGCACATAGCTACTGGGCAAAGTTCTTGAGTCTATGATGCAAAATGATGACAGGCAGACAACAGGATGAGACTAGCCTCTGAGCTGGTGCCTGGGTCACCAGACAGAGACATATTACAGTGATTTTTAGGCTGATTTGGACATCCTATAATGACAATCTAGGGATCTGAGGAATATATTCTCAGGAATATAGAAGAACTTTAAGGGTTTTTTTTTTCCAAGAATGGCCATGAGCAAATCCCCCAGGCTTCTTGCTTACATTTCATGTAATTTGGGAAGGCTGGAGAACACATCTGCCTCTATCACCTCCAAGACATCATTCTGAGAGATCTCTCTGTGGAAAAAAAAATATATGTATATATATAAGTCAAGCCAGTTCAGTTACACTCCTTGAATATTTTTAGGGCTCAGCATAGAGCCTTGTGCCTGGGAGGATTCATGAGACACACAAAACTCCTTTCCTACCGTCAAAGAAGTCAGCTGTAGTAATGAGACAAAACTAACATACTGGAGGCTGAAACTTAAAGAACAATGGGAGAATAAGTTGAAGGCCATGGCTCACCTTGGAGATTATCCAGTCTATAGATGTAGAAAGTGAGGTCCAGGAAGGAAGAGATTTGCTTAAAGATATTTAGGAAATATACAGGATGAGAACAAAATTTAAGTCCCCTAGACCATGGGTCAGTAAACTTTTTTTTTTTACAGGGCTAGATAGTAAATATTTTTTTGCCCTTGCTGTGGTTATTTGGTCTCTCTCACAACTGCTCAACTGACATTGTAGCCCAAATGTAACCAAAGATAACACGTGAATGAATTAGCCTGACTGTGTTCCAATAAAACATTATTCATAAAAACAGGTGTCAGGCTGGATTTGACCCATTGGCTGTAGTTCAGTGACACTGTCCTAGATCGTGGAGTTGTTTTCTCTCTGCTAATCGGGCTTTGGGAGATGAGAACCTTAATCCAGTCTCTTTTAAAAGAAACATATGTTTGTTGGCCCCATGAATGTCTAATGTAGGAACAGAAAGCCAAACACTGCATATTCTCACTTATAAGTGGGAGCTGAACAGTGAGAACACATGGACACAGGGAGGGAAACAACACACACTGGGGCCTGTCAGGGGGTAGGATTGAGGAAGGGAGAGTATTAGGAAAAATAGCTAATGCATGCTGGACTTAATACCTAGGTGATGGGTTGATAAGTGCAGCAAACCACCATGACACACATTTGCCTATGTAACAAACCTATACATCCTGCACATGTACCCTGGAACTTAAAAATTAAGAAAAATAATAAAATAAACATAGATTTAAATCCCTTTCCACTCCATGCCATTACCTAGGTGGAGGTTGTTGCAAGGCCATGGCCATTAATGATGTCTCGGCTTAGAATACACAGAAAAGATTCCTCAGGTCTCAGTGTTTTTTTCTCCCAGAGTAATTTGAGGGCAGAAGAGAATGAAGTCCACTAGGCAGAAGCCCAGAGGTTGTGAGGAGAGAGGACAGCTTAATCAGTTAATATTTATAAAGTATCTCACGGATGAAATGTGCTATTATTAGGCCTCCTGAGGAAGACTCTTATGCAGTTTTAATGCGGCAGCTGAGAGTGTCTCAGGAAATCTCACAGGCAGCATGCATTCAAATTGGCTGAGGTAGAAGAGCTGTCTGCTGGCCTAGGATTTAGCGGAAGAGTTCTAGAAAGGCTTTTGATCTAGAGAAAGGCCTGGAGGGGAGGCAAAAAAAGAAGGCCCATGGGGGAGGGGAAGTGTGACTGTGAGCAGCAGCAGTCTGCTGGTGCATCTGTGACTGGGGTATCTGTGACCAGGGGGCTGGTGACATCTGTTGCTTGTTAACCCGGTGGGGGCAGGGCCATTTCTCAGAAGCCCCCATGAATGAGGAGACATTTTGTGAGAAGAGCTCCTCTTGTTCCATAATAACATCTTTCATGATTTATTTGGTAAATGAAAGTCCTCACCATTTGCACAGTTGAACATAGATAAGGGTGGGGTATGTGTTTTTCTAAATATGTATATATATACATATGTACGTGTGTGTGTATATATATACATATGTATGTGTGTTTTTTTTTTTTTCTTTTGTTTGTGTATGTGTTTGTCTATCTTTATCTATATTCTCCCCTTCTCTGTGTTTATATGTATGTTTTCGTTTTTTCTTTCTTGGGTTTTTACCTTTATTTGTACTTGTTGCGTGTGTGCGTGTATGTGTGGGTGTATGGAGATCGTGCTGGCTATTGGGCGTTTGTTCTTTCTGTTTGTTTTTGGTCATTTCTTGTTTCTCTGTGTGTTCCATAATTGCGGGGACGTGTGGGAGGTATGGAATTGGGAGGCATTTGTTTGGGTGTGGGAGAGTGAGGGATTTGTTTGGATGGAGGATAGTGAATTCATGGCACGGCTAGCTAATAGGGAGTTCTGGAATGGGCTTGCTGCCATGTCGTGCTCAAGTTCTTTTCAGGTTCTCTCGTCGTTAGGCTCTTTTTTGGTTCCCTCTCGTTTAGCCGTTCTTTTGTTGCCGACTTTTAGATATTTTGTGTTCTTTTCTCTGTTTTTGTTTTTCGAATTGCCTTATCTGTTTTTGTTTTTCACAAAGAACTGGTTCTTATTTGGTGATTTCAGGAAGTGGTTCTTATTTGGTGGTTTCAGCTTGTAGTCCATTTTTGGGTGTTTGGGTTTGGTAGGGGGTTGCGTTTGTTCGGGTTGGGTTTGGGGGTGGGTTTGGCGGGTCCAGTGTTGGGGGCGTGTTTCCTTGGTACATTTATGGATCTTTTTTTGATTTAGCCCTTTTGTGTTTTTATTTCTTTCTATTCTAATTTTTTGTGTGTTTATTTTTATTATCCTTTTTTGGTTGTTTCTGTTTATTCGTTTTTTTGTGTTTGTGCTGTTTGTTTTTTTTTCTGTGCTTTTGTGGTTGGTCTTTTTTTTTTGAGGTTCGTACTTTGGCTGTCTTGTGTGCTGGCCCACTTTTTTCTGCCCGCCGTGCTTCCCCTGTTTTTTTTAGCCGCCCTGTGTCCCTTGGCTTCTTTGTTGTCCCTTTGGGGGTTGGATTCTTTGTTTTGTCTTTTGGGGATCGGTGCGAGGATTTTTTTTTTTCGGGCCTGTGCACTGTGTCTTTGTGCTTTTTCATGGATGCTTTTTTGCTTTGCTTTTTTTGTGGTGTGTTTCTTCTTTCCTTTTCTTCTCGCCTGGCGCTCTTTTTAGAATGCAGACTCTCATTGGGAAGGTCTTGAGTGGGGCCTGAGGTCCTGCATTTCTAATAGTCCAGGTACTGGTCATACTTTGTATTGCAAGGTCCTTTAGGGAAATAGTGATAATATGCTACCAGACTTTTTGCCCCAATGTACATATTCATAGGTGGATATGCAGAGTGTGATAGAGGAGCTCCAGGGGAATGAAGTAGTTGATTTAGAAAAATCTGTATTCCCTCTGAAAAGCCTGCTGTTACTCTACCAGCATTGAAGTTTTCCTGTTGTCTAGCTTCTCACAAGATCTTTTCCATTTCTCAGTTAAAGCAATCACCACCATGTTTTGTTATTGCTTTTCTTGGTCATTGTCTAATTCATCTGTTTTTGTATCTCTAGCATCTAGTTATAAGTTGATGTGTAGTTAGTGCTCAATAAACGATTACTGGATGAATGAATGGATCAAAGGGTAGACTAAGGAAAAGAAATCTTAAGGCCTATGAAAGTCATCTGCTAAACTGAAGGAGGTGAAGTTTGTGGCATTCTTTCACCCCCTTTTCTGTAGGCAACGTGTCTAAGTCCAGCGGGTGACAGCCCAGCCTAGCTTGTCTATGACTTAAGATTTTGTTCCAGGGAATTTTACTAAAACAGAGTATAACATGCAAGTGACACATACAAATATTTGGTCTGCTGAACGTATAGTATATGGATACCTTTATCTGTGCCTCTCTGGGTCACAGCTCTCTCCCTAGGCCTTCTCTGGCTATCAAATGAGGTCCTTGAACTGACAAAACACCCATAGAAAATAAAACAGGAGAGAGGACTGGTGACTATAGGGGTTCACTGAGTATCTGACCAGGGGTTAGAGAAGATGACTTTTAAGGGCCCGTCTGTACATGAGATTCCATGTTTGTATGAAGGATAGGGACATGTGCTTGCATGAGGTACTGGGGGTTATCAAGGCATTCTCTCTGGAGTGAGTTTCAGAGCCGTTATCAAATTCCTTTCCTTCAAATATACAAGTACATTTGATGGAGGAGTGGGGTAGGGTGTTTTCCAATTTTGTGGACTTTAGGGAGCGAATGAGCATATTGAATGTGGTCTGCTCCAGCATAAAGTTTCAACCTGTTATAAAGTCATATTAATTTGTTCACTGTTACAGCTGATACTCATTTGTCAAGTGCCAAGCTGATTCCGAGTAGAATTGTTACTGGTTTATTGGATACAAAGAACTGAAGAGCTGTGACCAGTAGTTAAAGGCCTCACTAGGATTTCCATGACATGAGTTGGAGAACAGGATGGCACGTGTATACCTATGTAATCAACCTACACGTTCTGCACATCATATATCCCAGAATTTAAAGTAAAATTTAAAGAAGTGAAAATAAGGGCCGGGTGCAGTGGCTTATACTTGTAATCCCAGTACTTTGGGAGGCCAAGACAGGTGGATCACTTGAGGTCAGGAGTTTGAGAGCAGCCTGACCAACATGGTGAAACCCCATCTCTACTAAAGATACAAAATTAGCCAGGTGTGGTGGTACATGCCTATAATCCCAGCTACTCGGGAGGTTGAGGCAGCAGAATCACTTTAACCTGGGAGGAGGAGTTTGCAGTGAGCCAAGATTGTGCATAAACTCCAGATTTTGGTGAGTAAATAATATATCCCTGAAATGAATAAGATAAAAAATAAAAATAAAAGAATAAGCATCAAAAACTCACAGGAACTTCTTTTTCACTTTCTTTCTGATACAGGTGATATAGTCCCCTCTGGGTCTTTCCCATCTTTTCCCTCCTCCCCTGCCTCTCTCTTCACAGAGCATTTTTCTCTAATATATCCAAAATATTTCTCCCTAACTCAGTAAATTAAGGGATTAAATTGCATTAAAATATCTGTAATAGTCACTGAATCAAATTTCTTTCTTTAGTTTTTAATAAGCTCAAACTAAATTTAGTTGCCTGTTTTCCTTTCCTGAGTCCCCAATGGTTAAGGATTTCCATAGACCCTCTATTACCGCCCCTTGCATATTGCATTGGGTTTGCATCTACTTTGTTTCCCTCACTAAGCTAAGAACTGCTGGAGGACAGTGACATTGCCCTTTATCTTAATATTCCTGCTCCCAGTCAAATGTTTGCTGAATGAATGAATTATCTTTGAAAGATTATAAAAGATTTTCCACCTTTGCTTTTGTACAATAAAGCCATGTTCCTGAAAACTTGCAGTAAACAGAGTATTTGCAAATCAAATTGTGTATTCACACAGGAGGGAAGCTTCTTAGCAGAAAGCTTGGAGTGAATCTTTAAAAGAGTGGAGAACTAATTCAACAAATGTTCAATGAATTTTGATTAAGAAGCTTGTATATTTCAGGCACTGGGATCAGTGCCGGGAATCTAAAGATCAATAAAATGGAGCCTCATCTCTAACTCAGCGAGACTAGTATTCTAGGCTTTCCTTAACTGGTGCTATCTGTATTTGATGGGGTACATTTTAGTTACTAGAAAAAATAAAACTTTTGGTATATTGCTTTTCAGTATAACAAGATAGAGTATGTGCATATAATAATTCATATTGTATATGTAACATATGTTGTATACCTTGTGATACTGAGGTGTAATATACATATAATATAATATGTATAATACATATATATCATATATAAGAAGGCAGGTGAAAATTTCCATGAAAATATGTTCCAGAAAAGTTCATAAAGCTCTCAAAATACACACTTCCACTCTCCTTTAGAATTCCCTTAACGTTAGATCCAGAGACTTTACAATAAAGTCGAGACCTGAGTTTGAGTCCTGCTTCCATTTTCTCCTAGCTCAATAACTGTGGGCAACTGTGAGAGTCTCTCTGAGCTTCAGTTCCTTGTCTATAAGATGGGAATAATAACTACCTCAAAGGGTTGTCAAAGGAATTAAATAAGAAGGTATTTGTGAAAGTACAATTCTTGGCACATGGTAAATTCTAATGTCAACATACCTTCTGATAGCCTGCCTTCCTCTCTTTGTGGAGTTGGGGACTAAATTCATCTGCAGCTGGGAGATCTTGTGACAGTCAACCACTGTACTGAGGGAGAACTCTACTGACATAGGTCCTAGGGAAATTCAGGTTGTTCCCTTAACCTCACCTATAGAATCATTTAAATACTTAAACCAGGCTATGTTACTATTCCGAACCCCAGCCCCATTCTAAGTCCTATAGTGAGGTTGGCTATCTGGTCTGCTGGCCGCATAAAGGAGATTAGGTAGAGCATGTGTGTGCCTCAACATAGATTGTCTCCACCACTGAAATCACAACCTAAAAAGTATGCTCTTCCCTTTAGGAGAGGGTCAGTTCAAGGTGGGACATGTCAGGGTGTGGTGAGGATGTTGCCAAAGGACTCCTTTTGCCTCCTCAGATGATAGCCAGTGGTGCTATCCTTTCCTGACATGCCTGAGACTGTCTTGTCTTCCCAGATCTGCTTCCTCATCATGGGCAAGATGAGTCCTTGCTAGAGTCATCCTAAAGATATCCCTAAAATGAGACGGAGATAAAAGTACCTTCAGTGGCTCAGCCTAATTCAGAAATTTGAATTAAATGCTCTTGCTTTCAAATACATCAACAACAAACTATTGTGTTCATTTTTAGTTTTACCTTAATTTAAACTTTAATCTAAAATTTGATATAATATGTTTCCCTTGCTTATCTCAGCAGATGAGGAAAGGGACTAAAAATCTCAGTCATAATAGTTAATGTTTATTAAGCACTTATGTGTCAGGCAGTTTTTCTGTGCTTCACATTTATTAATTTGCTTAATCCTCACAACAACCTTGTGAGCTAAGTGCCATCCTTAGCCCCTTTTACAGATGAGGATGGCACACGGAAGTTAAGTAATTTCCCCAATAGCACACATAAGTAAAAGTTCCAAGCAGCAACTCATATAATCACCATTTAGTACATTTTCTGTGCAAATATGAAGCATACAAGATGGCAAATAGTACTGCCCTTATCTTACAAACATCTGCAGTTTATTCATATGCATGAAAAGTTGTGAGTGCAGAGTCAACAGAAGTGGAGGACAGGATGCTAAGTGCCCAACACACCCGAGTAAACAATTCAATACATTTTATTATTTTTCCCTATACACCATATTTCCCCCAGTTCACTGTCTCTAAATGTCACCATTTCTTAACCCCGTCTTGGTGTCCCTCAAGCTTTTCCTGTTGACAACCCCTGAGGCCACCTCATTCCCTATAGCCCCTCAGTTAGGACCTCTCTGCTGATGAATTACACATCACCAGAATGAGCTTCCCTCTGAGACCAGCATCCTTGTCTGCAACAACCTGAGGGATACATGTTTTGTGAACCCATCGCAGACAGTCCATATAGAGCAATTTGATTCTTTTCCTCTCCCAACTCTCTTCCCCTCCCCAGTCACAACCCCAGCCAATGGCTCCCTCTGATATGCCTACTGGCCCACTAGACTACCCTAAGTTTTTAATTCTGAGACCATCTCTGACTTCTCTGTACCATTTTGTGTCCAAACAGATCTTAAATTCTCTCAATTACTCTTTTCTATATTTCTTGCAAACCTCCCTTTATTTCCTACCCTCATTGTCAGCTTTGCAATTTCCACCAGACCAACAGTTCTTAAAAGTCATGTGGTGACTCAGGAGTGTTTTGATGTTGGTCACGGGTCATCTGTTTTCAAACAAATTAAGTGTACCAATTATTTAATTAATATTTGGGAGATATTTAAGTTTATGTACATAATATGCAAGACTAAGAATGAAGGGATGAATAGAGAAAATAGTGAAGTGGAAGCTGGTGGCCTATGAGTCTATCCCTACCTGGACACAGGGGTGCAGTTAGTTCTTGTGCTTGGGAGCCATGCATAGGGTAATTATCTGGGAAAGCAAATGGAATTGAAAGAAGATGATAAAAAGTGAAGGAACGGGCAGGCACAGTGGCTCACGCCTATAATCCCAGCACTTTGGGAGGCCGAGGTGGGCCAATCACTTGACATCAGGAGTTTCAGACCAACCTGGCCAACATGGTAAAACCCCATCTCTACTAAAAATACAAAAACTAGCCAGATTTGGTGGTGGAGGTCTGTAGTCTGAGCTGCTCAAGAGGCTGAGGCATGAGTATCACTTGAGCCCAGGAGGCAGAGATTGCAGTGAGCTGAGATCGCGCCACTGCACTCCAGCCTGGGTGACAGAGTGAAACTCTGTCTCCAAAAATAAGTGAAGGAAGGACAAAGATTTTCTGGAGGTAGAGCCAGATTAGCGTTGGAAGCTAGAAAAGGTAGTCAATTTCTTTCTTAAACGGGAATTTACTGAGTCCCTCGTGATGAAAGACATGGAGTTGGTATGTAGTAAGGGAGTAGATATGCTGTGTAGAAGAGAAAGGAAAGGCATGTTGATCAGGTCGTTTGGGTTTGATGTGACCTGACAGCTTTGGCAGAGGCAAAAGAAAGTGAGGTGCGAGGTTGGAGTAGCCTTTGACACTCAAGAGACAGGGACAGTAAAGTGTCCATAGGTTAGGGACACTTGTAAGTTTGAATTGCATAACTCAAGGTTGCAGAAATAATGATGACTATGATAATAATTAACCTTTATTAGGCATTTGCTGTGTAGCAGGCACAGTGCTAAATGCTCTGCCTGGGTAATCTCACTAATGGCTTTGTCTCATTAGGGCCCTGCTGACTCATATTTGTCTTGGTTGATACACATGTGTGAGTGGCAGCGTGAACCTGGAAGCCAGACAGGCCTAGATTCAAATTCTAGCTTTATCATTGCCCAGTCACGTGACCTTGGACAAGTCAATTAATATTCATGATATTTATTTTAGTGGGGATAATTATACCCACTTGTTAGGGTTTTTGTGTGAATTATGGAGATAATATGTGGTATGGAATAGATTGCTAACTGTCCTCCAAAATCAGTTTCCCTCCTCTTATTCCTGGGGGTAGAGCTGGACTACATTTCCTGGCCAGTCTTATTGTTAGTTGTGGCATTGTGAGAAGAAAGCTCTTCCTGTGGAAGGTGAACAAAAGTGATATGTGCTATTTCAGGCCCGGTCCTTCACCTACCATGGTGCTTCTCCATACACTGTCTCCTTTTTAGTTGTTGGTTGGAGGTGCCCAGAACAACCTTGAAAGCCATAACTGAAGATGGCAAAGCTGCGTTTGCCCTGGGGTCTTAAATAAAATGCTGAGAAATACCAACCTGGACTACTCGATGAGAAAGAAAGAAACTTGCTCTGAAAGTCCCTGTCATTTTGGAGTCTGTTGTCATCTATCCTAGTCTGATACCTAAGGTAGGAGTCTAGCGCCCTGCGTGGTTGCTAGTACTTGTTCAGCAAATGTTCCTCACATCAGGGCAGGGTAAGAGTTTTACATCTACCATCTGGTGAAGTGGGTACATACAGTAGGTGTTAAGTACATTCTTATTGCTGGATTAATTAGTATGGCTTGGCCAATTTGAAGAAAAGAAATAACCAAAAAGTCTTCCTAAAAATGAAATCTAGATTTGACCTAACTTAGCTGGAGACTACTCTTCTTTAGTGACACAGTATTTACTACCTGTGATTGAGTTGCCTGGCCTCTTGTGAGCACACATGATGGCTGCTGTTTATTGAACTATGGGCCCTCGTCTGTTTCATTCCCCTTTTCAACTATTTCATGAAACGACAACAACAACAAAACTCAGCATACTAGAAAGAACTGTTTAACAATGCGGACTACTAAATCCATTAGCACACACAGCCTGAGAGGGTGTTAAGGTTAAGAAATTTGAACCCCCAGCTCTCTAAGCTCCAGAAATGCAAAACTGCATAAGGAAAGGTCTCTTGAGTGGGCCGAAGGAAGCCCTTCATCACTTTGGCAAATCACTGGAGCTTTCTGAGATCCATTTTCCTCTGTAAGATGTGTGAAGATCCTCTGCCCCTCAGTACATTTTATACTCAATGTAGTTGGCTGGGCTGTTGAAGATCACACGAATAATGCATGTCTTGCACTAGGATAAAAGCACGTAGTGTTATGCAAAGGTCGTCCTGCTTACTATTATTTTTATTATTTCACTGGAGTCAGGAGGCCTAGGTTGTAGTCCTGACTCTGCCACTAATTAACCACTCTCCTTGAGTCAAATCAGTTACCTTCCCTGGGCCTTTGTTCCTCATCCATAAAACAACACTGTTGATCCAAATGATCTCCAGGGTCCCTGCTAGCCATAGAATTCTGTGATTTTAATTATTTCTGTGATTCTGTTATTAAAAGGCAGCCAGCCTCATCTTTGGCAGTCCTCTATGACAGCCAGCTTTCATTTTTAACAAGCTGGAGTGAGGTGGGGCTCCATGCGGCATCCTTCTTGCGGCACTGCATCTTTGGGAGTAGCTCTGTGGTGGACCCATGAGGGAGCAGCAGCAGTGTAGCCAGCAAGGACCATTTACCACTTGAAGCCCTGGACAAGTGTGAGAAAGGACCCCTGGCCTGAGCCATTATTCTCTTGAAGACAGCCATATGTTTTACTGTCAGCTTAAAGAGGGCTCCATTGATACCCCCTACAAGCCAGTAAGCCGGTGTTGATTTCCTCCTTGACATATGTATTGAGCCTCTTGCTAAAGAAATAGCAAGTGTGTGTGTGTGTGTGTCTGTGTGTGTGTCTGTGTCTGTGTGTGTTATTGGAGGCTGTCCTGTCCACTGCTGCCACCACAGAGCACCCCAAAACCATCCTTAATAATTCTCTCTGGGTTCGATTGTGCCTTTTTGATACCATATCTGTAACATAATCCCCCCCTTCCCCAAATGGCTTTCCTCCTGCTTCCAGCCTCTGTTTTCACTCTGAAATTTATAATTACTCTATTTTTTATGCCCCTCCATTTTACACCTCATTAACTCTTATCTTGGCATGAAAGAGCTTCCTTTATGAGCCGCAGTGAAGGAGCAAGAAGGAGTTCACATTTGGCTGCTTTTGTATTTGAGTCACATTGACGGTCTTATTTTCCCCTTTGGAAACCTTGAGTGTAGTACCCTTATAAGTACCCTGCATGCAAAGCTGTTATCCAACCTGCCCTTTGCAACCATTCAGAAATTTAGGGGTCTGTATTCTCTGACTCCATATTTAACTGGTTTTATATCCATTTCTGAACAGTAGTTATCCCCCCATTCTACCCCCAAATTAGAGGCAAAAGCTCTACTCCTGCACCTCCTTCGTCTCCTATTGGTCCTGAGACTGTCCATATTTTTACAGCAAAGGGACCTGCAAGGTGAAGAAAAAGGAATGATTTTTAAATGCTTCCTATTTTATGAGACTGCCAATGCCTAGAGAAAAATGCCATCATTCTAGGGAGGAATAAGAAGAGTGGATTGTTTTTTAACATGAGTCTTTCATGTTAGTGATTCAGCCAGTTAGGCCACCCAAGATGTTGGGAATCAGTAACCTGGTTCAGTATATTTTCTGGCCTTTGCTGTACCTTTGGGACCCTTCGTTTAAATAAAAACTTAGAGAGTAGCAGCACAAACAGTGGAATGGCTCCTGTTGAGGATGGAGGGTGCTGGCTCTATGCGGAGGGAGAGAGAAACCAGATCTCATTCCTCATGTTAGCAGCTTCTGAAGGGGTCCTCTGTACCCCTATTGATGTGCATAGTTTAGTTGTGAAGTATGCATTTGTCCTTTACTAAAATAATTTCAGGTGATGAAGATCCTGTTAGACACCTTTTAGAAATTTTGTTTTGGTTTTCTAGTGACCCTGAAATTAGAATTTCAGAGTAATCAGCAAAGGAAGAGATTTTATCAGCTATCTCCTAGATTTATTTTCCTACACATGCCCCCCTTCCCTTTTTTCAACACATAAAGTAACAAAGGCATAAGAAGCTATAATTACATGGCTAATTAATAATGAAGCTGATCTAGGTTAAGATGTTCTTGATGTATGATGATAGGCGTGCATATGCATTAATCCGCTCTAGTTCCAGGGGTCTTCTTGCTGGAGCTGTAGAACCAATGGGTTAAAACTATTACTTCCAGGGAAGGAGGTATCTAGGTTACAAGCCAGGCAGCAGAGGTAGCATTGTAGATCCATATAAGCACTTACTAGCTGTGTGAAGCTGACAAAGTTATTTGGCCTCTCTGAGCCTCAGTTTTCTTATCTTTGAAATGGGGATAATGGTATTTACCTTTATAAAACTTAATGAGAATTCCTTATGAAATAGTTACATGTTAAGTGTCTGAAGCTTAGTAAGTGCTAAAGGAATGATATTTATAATTATTGTTACTATTTTCTACTAGCGTCAAGTCTAGTGACTGTAAATCCCTTAGGGTCAAGGGTTTTGTTATATTCATAGGTTGTGTCTGTGCACCCAGCAGGTACTCCATAAATGTGTGTTGAATGAACAAATGACATCCTCAGGGCTTGAAGTCCTTTGTCTTATACTGAGTCAAGTAAACATATACTTTACCCTCCCACCTGACTGGTGGAGTGGGAAAGAAACACCATTCCAATTTTAAGGCCCAACCTTTCATGTTTTCTCCAAGGAAGCCTTTCCTAATCTTCCAGAATTAAGACATTTTCCCTTCTCTGAGCTTGCCTAGCACATTGTTTTTGCCTTTATCAGAGCATTTTATCATAGTCAGGCTGTCACAGCAGCTGCACTTCTGTTTGTAGGCCCCTGAGTGCTGGAGCTGTGGCAACTGTCACATTCTCCATAATACCAGGCTCCTCGAATCACACTTGGCAGGCTCTCAATTTTTATTTGGTTGGAGGGAGCAGGAATTAACAATACTTTGGTATTTTTGGTGCCAAATCTCAAATTCCTTTGCAGGCCTCTTCTTCATACATATTCAAGAGAATGTAGTTTCTGCCTTCAAGGAGCATCTAATTTAATGGAAATTGTACTCTCTTTGGAGTACATAGTCACCAGAGACACTGGCTTTCAATGTTTCCTGCTAATAGCTTGGAACATAGCAGGTGCTCAGTAAGTGATTATTGATGGGTGAAATGAATGAAAAACACAAAAGCTGTCACTTTATTTGCTAGTGAAGAATAATAAGGCACAGAAAAGCGAGGTGATTTACCCAAGGCCACACAGCAAGTTAAAGATAGAAGGAGAAGCGGAATCCGGGTCTGCCATCTCCTGTGCTGGTGTTCCTTCAAGCACACAGTGCAGTATCCTGGTGTTATGGATCCTATCCCCAGTTTTCAGCTGTGAATAGCCACCCCCTTCCTGCTTGTCCATGATACATTGTCTTTATTTATTTTTTCCTAAAAATATAAGTATTGGAGAAAAAGAATACCTTCTGACCAAGTGTGCCTTTGGTGGAAATTCTGGGGACCAATTTGTTACATCAAATCCTTGTTTAGATTTCAGAATTCATTTGAATACATTAGTTTTATAATTTGCATATCTAATTATGTTTTCCTCTGTCACCAACCACAAGCAATTTTCCCCCTTTTAGGATCATTGTGTCTTTAAATGTAAGACAGAAGACACAGGAATTACCATAGCAACTTGCTTTCCAATTAGACTGCAATTGCTGACAATCAATATGATTAGACAAGGTCAGTGACTGAGTAAGCCCCATAGTACTTAAAGAGAGCTAGAGATGTGCAGGGCCAATGAGGAAATGTGAAAACTATTGGAAATCTCTCCCCAGAGTTGAGTGTGATTTTTTTCATTGCTTGCTGCTTGTATAACCTAAAGATATGTCTTATAGTAGCAACAGTTTATAACCTGCCAAGAAGAACCTGAGAATGGATTCTAAAGGATGTTCGGTTATGGTTGGTTTTTCTTTCTTCTAACACCCAAACACTGTGCAAAAGTAAGGGGGACAATCACCAATTTGAAAGTGAGAATAAGTGGTAGCTGAAAGGGGAGTTGATAAAGAGGCCAACGCAGGAGGGCTGTTTTCAGATAAGGAACGAGGGCATTTGAGAGGAAAACGGATGGTCCGCAACCAAGCTGCCTGCACTGGGGGCTGTGTGCAAGCTGGAGCCTGGTATACAGCATCAGGGGAAGCATGGCGGGCCTTTCACCTTGCATCCCTGGGCCCCTTTGAGAGCCCTCCTCCACCCTGTTTCCCTATACTAGTCTCTGCTGTAAGAAAAAAAAAATCATTTACCCCCAAGTGCCAGTGTCTGAAGACTAAAGTCTGGTTGGAGGGGAGGGGATTACATTTTAATAGGGAACAAAGCTTTAATAAGAGAATTGTCAGGAATACAGGGCACAAAGGAGCGGGGACTACAGGTATTGTTAGAACTTTAAGTCCTTTCTGGAGCCCCTTATATCATATCTGTCATCCATTATGATTTTATAGCAGGCTGGATATAAAGGAGCTTTAGGTCCTCAGCCACTGAAGGAAGAGATGAAGTGAGGTAATTGTTGTAGTGGCTGAACTGTAGACGCCTCTCAGGCACAGTGCAACACCACAGAAAATAAACACAAAGCCAGCTATTGGGGAGCATTTGTGTTAAGGAAACAATACCCAGAGGCTGGAGGGCTCAAATGTTTAATATCCATAGGAGAACTTACGGTGATTGACTTTCTGCTTGCCACTCCCTCCCTCTCCCCTTCCCCAGTTATTCTTCATCTGAGGACGGAGTAGGAGGAAGCCAGTGCTAACACAGGAAAGGATGAGAGCTGGAGCTCATGACAGCTGGTGAGATGAGGCCTTGGATTTTCAGAGTATTGCCTGACCCCCTTTCCACGGTCCCAAGGAGTTTAGAAAAGTCTGATCAGCAAAGCATGTGGTTAACTTCCCCAAATCTTTTCTATTACGGAGTCACTGTGACCCTGTGGATACCTTTAGAGCAAAGCGGTGTATGCAGGTGCCAATAGCTGGCATCGAGTTTTAGTTTTCCACTTGCTTATTAGTGATGTGGCCTGGGACAAGACCCTTTAGTTCTCCAAACCTCAAGTGTAAAGTGAGTAAAAAACTGTCTCTTATCTACTTCGTATGATCAGCATAAAGATTAAATTGTGTCTCTGAAAGCATTGGGTAAATTGTAAAGCATTTAACACATAAACACTTTTTTGGAATGATTAGAATGATTATTATCCCTGGTGTTATTACAATTACTTTTCTTTGATGATACTGTGATTTCCTGCCCCATTCTCTATTCCCTTTTCTCCTTTCCATGATGCTTTTCTTCCAGACACCCATTTTTGAGATGAAACTCATAATTGACTTGATAAATGGACTCCCAGAGCTATTAGTCTAGACCTAGCATTTCTCACCCCTGGAGAAATAGATGGAAGGGTAGATGGAAGGTGGCATTTAACACAGAAGATGGTGTTTGAAGGTGGAATTTGGGCATTAGGAGTAAGCCAGCGAAGGTGTTTTATTTTAACATTCTCTTTTGTGGCAACCACCCCTCCCGCCCCAGGGCCCCTCACGCAATGCTGGAGATGGGGCTGCTTCCTCTACTTACACAGGTGGCTACCCAGTGTCACATTCGACGTGTTTTAATGTCTTTAAGCATCAAGCCTGGTCTTTATAGGCTTTATACAAAGCATTGCTCTTTTAGAACTTGGGATGACTGCGTTAAACTATGTTCTTTATCGCTGCTGAAGGCAAATCACTGATAATTACAGGAGAGGGAGGGGGACAGAAATGTTAACAATGTCCTAAAGAGGTCTTTGTATGCAACTAGCTCCCACGGGCATGGTTTTCTTAGGTGCTTTATTTGATTTCACATTGCCTTTCATTTTAAAAAGGTCTCTGCCAGTGACAGAAGAGACCAAGGACAACTGGCATTTTATGTATGTATTAACATCATGCCCATCCAAGGGGCAAAGCCATGAAGTGTAACTCCTCAGTGGTATCCTCTTCTCTGTCTCCCTGTTTTGGATCCTGTTTTGGATCCAGGGGCCTTCGTGGCTATGTCTATCTCGGCTGTAACCACCCCTCCACTCCACCCAACTTCCCTAAGTGGCATTTAAGGCTCTTGATCCACCTTGACTCCTAATCCTCTATCAAAACATCAGCCTGTGAGATCATCATATCACAGAATTACAGAACTACAGAATAACGCTTAGTGAGAGGAGGGACCTAAGAGATTATTTATTTTGACTCTCTCAGGAATCTAAGGCCTCAAGAAGGTGACTGGTCCTAGTTGCTCAAAACCACTCATGGGTGCTGGTGGTTTGTATGTTACTATTTACAGGCAACAGCTTTGCATTTTAATAAAGGACTACAGTCCTTAAGCCATGAGGAAGATGAAAATTTCAAGCACTCTGGCAAGCCAGTAGGAGGAGAAATCTTTGAGCAAGTAGAGCTTTTCTTAGATGGTAAGATGTAGAACTTAGTAACTTTCATTTGGGGCGAACATCATTAGCAAGTTAAAGCATGTAGATTTCATTTGAAAAGTTGAGCAACACTTCTTTACTCCCTCTCTCTTTCTTCTCAAACCCATGATCGATACATGAATAAGTAGATATAGATACTGTATCTGTTAGATTCTAACAAAAAGAAAGGTAGATATATGTACCGTATATTTTAGATTCTCTATTATGGACATGAACCAACAACATCTTTAGTCATGATTATTTATAGTTCAGGGACATTCCCATTGGAAACATGTATCCAAATTGTTATGAGAGGTACAGTGGCTGATTTTGTTCTCAAGGAAATTATTTTTCTTCCTCTTTTGGGGTCTGAAATTTATTACCACCAAAAAAAAAGATTAGACTTGTTTTCTCTGATCTCTGTTTCATCATCTCCAGTCATCCTTTTTTATGTTCATTTATTTTATTTACTCTCCACTTAAACAGTGTTATAGATACATATATCCTTATTTATACGGATATATTTTATATGTAAATATAAAAATTTATGTTCTATATTGTTATATCTTACATATCTATCTATATTTGCATCTGTATATCTATATCTATATATAAATACATAGGGCACAGTCAGGACTGCAGCTGTGGACAAATTGGCCTTTGGTGTGTGTTCTCAGCATCTTGTTTCTATAATGTCTTCCCTCTTTCTAGCATTTCTTCTTTGTCTAGATGCTTAGTACCATCAGACAGCCCCAGTCTGTCAAAGTAGAACGTAATCTAAACTATGTCTTTTACTAATTTATTGGTTGCCTCTCTCTGACATTTTTCTGTCTTTAAAGGAGAGGGTGATAAACTATCACAAAGACTCAATTTAGTGATGTTGGGAGTTCTGGCTGATATGGAAGTCTAAGAGAAAAGTCCCGCCAGATCCAGACACAGAAATGCTGAATAAAATATGTCAAACTTTTTTTTACATTTTTTGGAAATTTTGAAACTATAAAAGTAACTCCATCTTCAATATGGTCAGAATGCTGAGCACGCATTGAAGCAAAAAACCAAGGAACGATTTGAATTAGCATTATGGCTGGGTCTTGGAACTTCAAAACCCACTTGGGAAGATGAGCCAAAGTTCCAGAGTTCTTTGAGAAGAATTAGAGATGAACTACTTGCATAAAGCCTGGAGTAAGGAAAAGCCCCATTAGAGAAACTGGGGACTCTAAACCAGGGAAAATATCAAAGCAGTATCCTGAGGCCCTTGGTGGAAATAGTCACCTGCAAATATTTATAACATCAGGACAGTGACACATGGTTATGTTGGGTGAGAATTCACAGCATCCACTAGGTACAGTGACCTCAAGAAACTAATTTAAATTTATAACGGAACTGGAGAAAATTAAAATGCTTGATAGCAGCAAATGTTAGGATATTTTCACACCTAGAGCATGGGATTCCTATTGAACACACTTCAACCTTCCTGCTTCTCACCCACTTCATGGGATGAGGGTAAATGTTACAAACCATAAAAGGAAATACCCTACTAGAGAGAATATTTGCACTTCAATAACCGAGGATTTTTAAGAAGCTGCAGCAGATTTTAAAATGAGCACCTTGAAGTGCTCAAAGAGCTATAGAAAGATATAGAAATTGGGGGGCGGAGCAAGATGGCCGAATAGGAACAGCTCCAGTCTCCAACTCCCAGCGCGAAGGACACAGAAGACCGGTTATTTCTGCATTTTCAACTGAGGTACTGGGGTCATCTCACTAGTGAGTGCCGGACAATCG
>NW_012119788.1:788073-838751 GCF_000951035.1 Colobus angolensis palliatus | reverse complement strand
AACATGGCACAAGTATACATATGTAACAAACCTGCACGTTATGCACATGTACCCTAGAACTTAAAGTATAAAAAAAAAAAAAAGATATAGAAATTATAAAAAAACAAGAAATTTGAAAAAGAACAGATTTGAAAAATAATGGAAAATACTAATACAAGAATATAAAGTTAAGGTAATTAAACACTCAATAAATGGATTGAATAATAGAATGGCTATAAACAATGAAATTAATGAATTAGAAAATGGATGCGACAATCACTCATGATACTGCTCACAAATAAAAAGGTGTTAAATTGGAAAGACAAGTAAAGAGACATGGAGGATAGTGTAAGAAATTCCAACATAGTCCTAACAGGAAATCCAGAAGGAGAGAATGACAAAACAGCAAGAGGATAAAAACAACAGCAAGAACATCTCTAGAACTGAGGAAAGCCTGCCTCAGTTTAAGGAAATCATTAAACCACAAGCATTAAAAAAATCCACACTCAATAGTGAAACTATGAAGATAAAAATCTGAAAACCCACCAGAGAGGAAAGACAAATTAGACTGACAGCTGACTCCACATAAGCAACAAGAGATATCAAAAGATAATAGAGTTATGTGCTGAATAGAAATTACAGTCAACCCAGATTTATGAGTTCATTAATAGTTCAGGAGGAATAAAGAAGATATTTTTGGATATTCAATAACTGAAGACAGCTTACCACTCATAAATTTTAATTAAAAGGACAATTAAACAATTTTTTTCAACAAGAAGAAAATTAGACCCAGAAGAAACAAATAGAGTTTAAGAAGCAAAGTATCTGGCAAGTAATAGTAATATTAAATTCTTATACATTTAAAAATAATACTAGTTTTTGGCTGGGCACAGTGGCTCACGCCTGTAATCCCAGCACTTTTGGAGGCTGAGGCGGGCGGATCATGAGGTCAGGAGATAGACACCATCCTGGCTAACACAGTGAAACCCTGTCTCTACTAAAAATACAAAAAATTAGCCAGGCGTGGTGGCGGGCGCCTGTAGTCCCAGCTACTCAGGAGGCTGAGGCAGGAGAATGGCGTGAGCCTGGGAGGTGGAACTTGCAGTGAGGCAAGATCAAGTCACTGCACTCCAGCCTGGGCGACAGAGCAAGACTGTCTCAAAATAAATAAATAAATAAATAAATGAATAAATAATACTAGTTTTGGGGAATTTAAAAACAAGATACAACTAAAATACTGAACAAAAAAGACAGAGAAAATTGCAAGAGGGAGACTACAATTACAGCGTTCTAAGACTCTCATGTTCAGATAGAACAAAGGGACACTGATTAATTTTGAGACTTCATAAATATATTTCTAAGAATTACAAAGTAACTATAACATAATATGAATAGAACAATATGTAGCTTCCAGAACAATAGAGAAGGAGAAAAGGAGCGCTAAAGAAATTGTAAATGATAACATTTCAAGCCCTAACAGGAAAGATTTTACTGTACATGCATTTGTGAACATGTGTGCATATGTGCTGGATGAGTATGTCTTCTGAGACTTCAAAAAATATTCCATGAGGCCCTGTACATGTCCTAACTAAATCTAAAGTACAGTTTTCACACATTCATAGACTCAGAATGATTTTTTTTTTTTTTACAGGTTATTTTGTTGCAGCAAGTGCAAATATACATGTTGCTGCATTCAACAGATTTTTCTTCTGTGGGAAACAGCCTAGAGGCTGCAGATGCCTCTAGGGACCCTTTTACATATTTGTTTTCTGGCCAGTTTTTGAAGAAGCCCAGGGTCTTTCTTTTTCTTGTGTTACAAAGCTTGTATTCTGAAGATGTGATATCTTTTACATTGATTTCTCTCTAATGATATTCAACATCCATTGACTACAATGATAACATATCACAGAGTCCCTTTCAGAGAAATCTCCATCTGTAGCACTGTCTAAACTCAGCCTTCGTGGAGGAGGGCACAGAGCAGTACACAAAAGGCAACAGTGCTCTACGTTCTTGTTATCTTTCCAAAATGATTAACAAAAATTTACTTTTCTCATCAAAGTGTCCTCTTGGTGATTTTTCTTTGTTTTTACTCGGCAAGGCTTTTGGATCAGACTAGAGGTGACATGTTCCTCGCAGGCTTCTACTTTTTTCCAAAGTGGTAGCTGAATCCTTTCCACTTGTCATAGTCATGTGTGAGTTCTGCTTTCCTTGATCTCTGAATTCTTCCTTGTTTCTTTTAATATTTTAATGGCCATCAGTTTCCTCTAAAATATTTTGTAGGTCTATAGTTAAATGAAAAAAGTTGGTTATAAAAGAGCATGTGTAATACAATTTTGTTATATGTGTAAGTAGAAAAAAAGTTGTGGAAAGCTGTTCATCAAAATATTAACCATGGATACCTTATGGTGGAATTATGTAAAATTTTTATTCTTTATAACTTTCTACATTGGTGATTTTTTTCTATAGCAGGCATGTATTACTTTCATAATCTGGTTATAAAAGAACATGTGTAATATAATTTTGTTATATGTGTAGGTAGAAGAAAAGTTGTGGAAAGCTATTCATCAAAATGTTAACCATGGATATCTTATGGTGGAATTATGTAAAATTTTTATTCTTTATAACTTTCTACATTGGTGATTTTTTTCTATAGCAGGCATGTATTACTTTCATAATCATAAAAAAGTTCTATCTTAATTGTGAAAAACAAAATCTGAAGCATTTCCAAAACAGGCAGCATTCCTGAATCCACAGCTTGGAGAGACTATAGGTTATCAAAGGAAGGCATACAGTGAATACACAGAGGTGTTCTGTGAAACAATGTGTATACTGGAGTTCTCTGTGCTACTTGAAAACCAAATTTGATGTCTACTTTGTTTTTCCTATTCAATTGCAATCAGGTTTATTTTAGAAAAAGGCCTGGTAAAGTGTTTCAGAGGTGGCCATGGAGATATTGTGAGATGGTTGGACCAGCATGGACTTCTATCTTGTAGACTGTGTACCTCAGACTAGAGGAGTGAGCTTTCTTAGAAGAGTACCTCCCTATCCTTCTAACCGTGCTCTATTTTTTCTCCCTGACCCCCTCCCAAACTGATCATCTTACTTTCTATGTAAGTTGCTCAATATTTTTAGAAAGCCTTATTGCTAATTTATCTGTCTCCTTTTCCAAGAATCTAAACCATATGAAGGCAAGGATCTCTGTCTGTTTTGTCAATGTTGTCTGTAGCATCTAGTACACAGTAGGTGCTCTGTAAATATGTGTTGACAGTAGGAAGGAATAAGTGTGAAATTGTTGTCTATATGGAGAGAGGTATGGTACAGTGCAGGCAAGGCAACGGCATGAGTAGAGATAAGAAGCTAAGAAAAAGAACAGCATGGGTGTGGGGCCATGGGAAGTCGGACCTGGCAGCAGGGAGGGCCCTTGAAGATGAATAATAGCAAACAAAGTTTAGTGATTGGACTGGGAAAAGATGACAAAAGGGGCTGGAAAATAAAACAGAAGAGAATCAAAATAAGGAGTGAGCATACTCAAGGGGATGTGCTGAGAGCAGTGCAGGACTTCCTGACATGGCATTAAATCAGAACTCCAGCATTGATTGATGCAGAAGCATTGATTAATTTACTGGAAAGAAAAAGTGGACACTGGTATGAGATTTGGAATAGGAATGGGAAAGATGGTTTCTTTCATTGTCAGTCTGTGATAATATTACCTGGGCTAAACATCCAGAGTTTAAAGGCTTTGCATTTGGAATTATTTTCTCTTCAAACTACCTGACAATGCAAGACAGCTATGTTCATGCAGAAACAGAACATTAGAGAGACACAGACCTTTTTCTTTAGGCTTCTTTGAAACTCTAATTAAATGAAATGGATCTGTGCCTTGTGCTTAGCTCTGATTTTTTTTCATACAGTGCATCTGGGAGGTACACCGTGAATATGCATTTGAGTATTTTGGTGGTGCTCATTTGTGATGAGTATGGATAGAAATGGAACTCACTCAGTATAAAATGTTTACATGCTACAATGAACACGCCTTTGCTGTTTCTGAAAAGAGACAGCAAACCTTTTTGCTTAGCCTAGCTTCTGAGGGTGACATGTCAGGGAACTCCTCCTGCCATGCAGAAATCATGAATTATACTAGAAAATGGAAATTGTAATTAGGATAGGCAGAACCGAGACCCTGGCTTCTTTCCAGATATGTGCATATCTGTTATAAGATTTCCAAGCTGCATGAAGAATTATTTTAGTCTTCATGTTATTTGATTGATGGTCCTACAGGATTTTATTTTACAGTTTCTAGATTATTCTGAGGAAGGCCCAGGATAGGTCTTGGGTCTTTCAATTCTAGAATTGAAAGGGAGTCCGAGGAGATCTATACCAGGCAAGGCATTATTTCCTTGAGATTATCCCCTTGACATCCCTACTTGAAAGGAAGAAGTTAGACTCTCCCGGCCTTAGGGAACTGCCTTCCTTTCTCAGCATCAGACATTTAAAGAAATGAGAAAAAAGAAAACACACTGGAGAAATGGAGCAATGATAGTAGCCTAAAGTACCTTAACCAGGTTGGGCGTGATGGCTCATGCCTTTTATCCTAGCACGTTGGGAGGCCAAGGCCGGCGGATTGCCTGAGCCTAGGAGTTCAAGACCAACCTGGCAACAGAGTGGGACCGTGTCTCTATAATAAATACAAAAACTAGGCCAGGTGCGGTGGCTCATGCCTGCAATCCCAGCACTTTGGGAGGCCAAGGTGGGCAGATCATGAGATCAGGAGATTGAGACCATCCTGGCCAACACAGTGAAACCCCATCTCGACTAAAAAAAATACAAAAAAAATTAGCCGGGTGTGATGGCGGGTGCCTGTAGTCCCAGCTACTCGGAAGGCTGAGGCAGGCCTGTCGTCCCAGGTACTTGGGAACCTGAGGTGGGTGAATCAACTGAGCCCAGGGAGGCTGGGGCTACAGTGAGCCGTGATTACAACCTGCCCACTAGGTACATAGCCATTCATTTTAGAAGTATTTCTAGGGATGTGGACAAGGAAAGTGCACATTCTTCCATATCATGTTGCATACTGTAGAGTCCAGAGATGCCTTTGAAAATTTACCTTCCAATTTTTTTCTCCCCAGTGACTTAGTTCTGGGGCATTAAACGTGTGACTGGTCAGCCACCCCAGTCATTTAGGATTATTTGAAATGAGAACCAAACCAGACTAGATATCAGTGGGAGAAGGAGAAGATTTTGCATGCTAAAGAAGGAATGATAGAACAAGAGCAGAGAAACACAACATCCTAAAACAGGATCATCAGAGCAATGGGATAAGTCTCACAAGGGGCAGGGAAAATAATTTGACAAAGGTAGGAGTCAAAGTTCAATTCCCTTAATAAAGAGTTGAAGAATTCATTGCCATTAACATTTTCTCCTCTATATAGGATGATCACAGAACCTCCACATAGGTTTATATGTTACTGTAGCTTTTGAATTCTTTCACAGGACATAGTTTTGCTTTTAATCACTCATTAGTGAATACTGGAGCAGCAATTTCCTTTTTTCATGACTTCAAATGGTACATAGTAAGCTCTAAAGAGCCAAATGTATCTATGAGATTTGTCATTCCTAGACTCCAGGGACAGGAGGACGTTAGTGCCAGAGAGACAGAGGTTAATGAGGAAGGCCTGAAGATGTGGCATATGTGGTCCAGTCAAACCTTTCCATTTTCATACAAATAGAGGATTGCTAAGAGGCAGAGACTAGCTATAGTGTATGTCACCCATAAACTTACTGACCAGGCACAGTGTATTTTTTTATGCCTAACATTGACAGCAGTTTACGAAAAAAGGAAGAATGTAGCAGATCCTGTAGCACTGGAAGAAGCATACCAGGACCATCCAAGATTTCCACAAATGAGCAAACCAAGCTTGAGAATAGCCATCATTCACCTGATTTCCTCTAGGGGACATCAGGAAAACACTGTTGTTTTTTCAATAGGAGCAGGACTATTTCCCTTTGTGGCCTCATTCCTTTCCAAGTTTAAGGGAGGACTGAGAAATTTTACTCTATCCTCAGCAAGGAGAAGCACTTCTTAGAGCTCAGAGCTCTGGTTGCACTCAGCTATCCCAGGTATGATTTGCCACTTCTCCTGTGTGCTTCTGACTGGGGTGGGCAGGGTAGGGGGGTGGGGCAGTGGTATGCACATTTACTATTTACTCAGTATAGAAACTGAACGATTAATAATAGCCCTAAAATGAATTTTATATGTACCCTGATTTGACTATGTAATTAGGCTGAGATAAATGGGCACATATAAATCTGTCATTTCTCTGGTTCCCATAAGCCAAACCTAAGTTATGTCTATTCTTTGGAGACCTCACTTGACAATGGCTCTCCTAAGTCAATGACACTAAGCAGTTTTAGATGTAGTTTGAATCTGTCTATTCTACACTGACTACTACACTATCAGGACATTGATGGACACATTCCTAGCATCTTGCCTAGAGAATCATGGGTGGGGCATAAAAAAAAAGTTCTGATGAATTCAGATACAGTTATCCCAGTGCATGAAGCAGCTTCTTTTCTTCTATTCCTGTTTGAACGTTCAGAGCTCAGTGAGAGCCCACTATGCATAATGTGATCAAATGACAAGGATTGTGGGAGCCTGCAACCTCTTTAAGAAGACCTCAGATTCCCATTATGACTTTGAATCTGTTTCATTAATGTCTGCCACTCAGAACACTTTCCCCTCTCTTCTTTGATAATGTATATCCTACTGTCTCCATAAAACCTTCTCTTGCTTGTCTGCCTGACATAGATCTAACTCCCACCTCTTTCCACTTCTTTGGCACCAAAGATCTGGACAGCAACATTTAGGGGTTGCTTATATTCTGGCTTACACTCTGTTTTACATGAATTCCAATTTCTATAACTACATTATAAATTTCTTGGGGGTTAGAACCAAATCCTATCTGTTCTTTTAGCTCCTAATATGGAAGACTGGCAACAATGAATGGATAGCTAGATTGATAAAAACAGCTTAGGAGCTTCTAATAAGAATGAATATGAGAATGTAAGTGATGTGCTGTTTTTTCTGATTATGTAAAGTCATAAACAGTTGGGGGACTCACATTTTCAGTTGGTGAGGAGCACCCATTTTGTTTATTACTGTTTCCTCCAGGAACCCTCTCGCCCTCCCACCTTCCCTTATTCCTTTTATACACCACACTTAAAATTGGAGGCATAACCTTTTTCAAGAATGTGCAAAACGGGAACATGGTAATGAACTCTTGTTGCTGCTATAAACTTGATGAATGGCTTGGCTTGTGGAGGAAGGGCATTAAATGGCAATCTCAGTCCGGTATTAGCTCTGCGGCATTCCTCCTTTGGAACTCATACAGACCAGTGTAGATTTCATTCTGCTCCAGGTTTCCCGTGGGCTCCATCAGGTGTGCAGAAATGCTACTGGGCCTTGGTTGGAGGGGAAAGGAGCAAAGAAAGTCTTTCTGTTTTTTTTTCTCCCCCCAGCACTCTTACTACCTGCTTTCATCTCACCTCCCCCAACCCACTTCACTCACAATTTTAGCTCTGTTTAATCTAGAAAAAAACTTATGTGCTAGCTTGCCCTGCACTTTCCCTCTGACTTTTGCCCACCTCAGACTGCCAGGATATAATGGCTATATTTAGACTTGTGCTTCTTCCCTGAGATACAGATTGTCTGTCACAAGAGGGAGTGCTCAGGCTCAATTAGCCCAGATGAACCATACAATGGGCTCCTGAAACAGTTGAATGTGAATTGCATTTTTCAGTGTCCAGCTGTGTTTCCAGAGCACCAAGAGAGGGGCTTTCAGAAACTGCAACCGTACTTTTATAAGTGACTAATTGTACTAAACCTGAGGACCATTTTAACAATTAAATGTGATCTGACAATGACAAAGAGAATATGAAAACTGTTTTGTTTTTTTTTTCCCACATAATCTATCATTTGGCTAATAGCAATGAATTATGTGTTTGTTCTGTGCTTTTCTCTGATTGTTTCCTGTGTATTTTATCAACAACTACACTGAAGCAGAGGCTGTGTGCCATTTCTCTTGTATCCGCTACCACACAGGTCCCAACACAGGAATTGTATTTCATAGACCAGGAGCATTGGCTTCACCAGAGAGCTGGTTTAGGCAGCAGAATCTTAGGGCCCACCCAGACCTACTCAATCGGAATCTCCCAGTGATTTGTATGCACGTTAAATTTTGAAATGCTTTATGTAGGAGACATTGAACAGGAACTCATGAAATGCTCATTGAATTTAACTAAAAGAAAAATCCTCTCTTGCGGAGACGAAATCCTGTATCTTGGCTAAGAGGTTCTGGTTGAATCTACATGTCACTCGAATGTTAGTTTCAAGGGAAGGCAGAGAGAGGTAGGCAAAAGCAAAAACAAAGCAAGCCAATAAGTCTAGTTGACTTAGGAAATTGTCTTTAAAAAAATGTTTTGCTGGCACAGCTTGGGTCAATTTTTATTAATGGATACACCTTATTGGAGCATTTTCTCTTTGGCGTGGAAAAGGTCAGCTTCGCACTTGGATTTTTACTGCTTGGAATAGACATCCATCCACTTCTGAAACCTCCTTTTTTTTCCCCCCCAGTGCCAAGTGCTCAAGGCTGAGTGGGAAGTATGAGAAATGTTGAGCAAAAACATGTGCATATGAAGGTTACATACTTGGCAGAAATTTAAGGGTAATTGTTTTCTTCAGACTTGGACACACTTACTATTTTGTACTGACATAACTGTAAGACTCTCAAGATCTAATTTCTTTTAATAGATGAGCGGCAACATGGCACAAAACAAAACATTGTATGGAGAAAGTGCACAGGATATGGTGTCAGAGAAAACTCACCTACGTGACTTCCTAGAAGTTGATCTCAGGCCAGTTACCAAATTTCCTGAGCTTCATTTCCTTACATGTGAGATAGGCACAAATACTTGTCCCAGCTGCTACTTAAAGGTTGGTGTGGGAGATTAATGAGCTAATAGGTATGTGAGGCATTTTGAAATTATAAAATAGGATAGCCACATGAAGATATTCATGCTACTACTACAAATAAAATGGATGACAACTCTGAATTTGTGTTTATGTATGTCCTACTTCTCTCCATTAGGAAGCAAGGTTATCATTGTCCTATATCCTGTATTATCTGGGCTACACTTCCACATTCATAAATATCTCAGAATAGTAGATTAATGCATGAACTTTGGAGTAAGAATGCCTAGGTTTAAATCCTGGCTTCATCACTTATCAACTGTGTGCTGGTGATGGGCAAGTCACCTAACGACTTTGGCTTCAACTTTCTCACTGTAAGATTAGGATGATAATAAGATTCTTATCAGACAGGACAATGCATATAAAGTGGCTTAGCTCAGTTTCTGGCAAAATAATCACACAACAAATGACAGTTGTGATTATTGTTGTTGTTAAGCATTATGAGAACTCCTTGAGTGCAGGACTGTGTATCTTCATCTTTATTGCTCACAGCATCTATCAGTGACTACCACGTAAGTTTCATCAAATCATGTCCTCATCTAATTAGCACACATTTTGTAGCTCAAGAAGAATTTGTTGAATCATTGATTGGTGGATGGATTGTGCTTCTCTTATTTGGCTTGGTCTCTCTTATAGTTGCTCACAAGTAGAATAGAACAAACACAGCAGTGTATTTGTGTATCAGAAGGAGATGTACTCAGCCCGAGGAAGCTCATTAGCTCCACAGGCTTCATCCCACAGATGTACAGGGACTGATGGAAGTCACAATCTTTTACTCTGTGAACCTTGATAAATCACTTGATGAATTAGCTGGTGTCATTCATCAGCCTGCACTTGTCTTGAGTATTTGACTGAAGTCTACAAATCTGTTTGTTTTAAAAAGCCTCAACCAGTGATCTCAGATTTTGCCTCATATCCTTAAAGTTAGCATGGAACTTACTCTCTTTGTAGGATTTTTGTTGTTGCTGTTTTGGGACTCTGTGCTGCAGTAAACCACCACCCTCTTTCTCCCAAATCAAATGTCTGCTTTACTAAATGAAAAGTTACATCTCAACTGTTTTAACTTGGTTGGACTGAGAGGTTATATGTACATGTGGAGAGAAGCAGAAAAGGAAATTTAAGGAAAGGTTTAAAAGGAGTACATTTTAAACAAATATGTGATGACTGACACCTCAATTTTCAACATGCAGTAAAGAAAAAAATAATAAAACAACCTGAGTTTTCCACCTGGTCAGAGAGTGAGGAGCCCATCCTCAAAAGATGGGATCTCTAAAGCACTAATGTCAGTGTGCTTACAGGACGATCATCCTGCTCTCAAATTTAAGTGTGTGTACACACAGACTTTGCAGTTCAAACAAGTAAGTCAGCCAGGATATGGTTTTTCATGTATTAAAGCAGATGTCCTTAAGCGTATGTTCCACACTAATTAAAATCCTGCCATTAGCAATTCAATCCTTTGGATTGGTCATTACCCACTTTATGACTTTTACAAAAGGCAAATTGTGTTGGAGGAGCCAGTTCACAAATTCCTTAGACTTTTGATGTCAATAAATTCTTCAGATGCTGTTATCCTTACTGGGAAAGAAGAATTACGAACAAGATTTAAAAACCTGAGAGCTTGACTAAAGAAAGATGAGGTGATGGACATTTTATTAGGTTGATTGTACTATCATTTCACAAATATGTACATATATCAAAACTTCAGGTTGTACAGCTTATTTATTGTTATTATTTTTTGAGATGGAGTCTTGCTTTGTTGTCTAGGCTGGAGTGCAGTGGCATGATCTCAGCTCACTGCAAACTCCGCCTCCCAGGTTCAAGTGATTCTCCCGCTTCAGCCTCCCAAGTAGCTGGGTTTACAGGTGCCCACCACCATACCCAACTATTTTATTTTTTCTGAATTTTTAGTAGAGTTGGGCTTTCACCATGTTGGCCAGGCTGGTCTCGAACTACGGACCTCAAGTGATCTGCCAGTCTCAGCTTCCCAAAGTACTGGGATTACAGGTGTGAGCCACCGTGGCCAGCCTGTACAGCTGAAATAGATACAATTTTTGTATGTCAATCATACCTTAAGAAGACTGGAAAGAAAAAGTTGAGGATCATTAAAAAAAAAAAGTAAAAAAATTAAAAAGTGTTTTTCTTATACAAAAAAAGGTTGGGCTCTAAAAAATTGGGAAAGGAATCAAGAGGTAGAGACTACAAATTAATAAACTTCACCTGCCATTATCATTCCAGTGTGCCTAACCCTGTGCTAGGTGCTTTGGAGGAATATGAGAAGAGGGAAAGGGCAGGATTAGTAGTCAGTGTGTAGTCAAGCTGAGACACTATGAATGGGAAACAGAGCAAACGTGCTCTCATTATTTGTACCTTGCATTTGCACTCACTTTTAACTTTTCAAAACATGCTCACATCCAAGTGCAAATTACATGTTTATAAAACATTTGGCATCAACAATTGCTATCTCTCTGCCCAGACTCTCTCAGAACCTCAGACCCACTGGGATGGCTAACTTCTGCTTCATTCATTTAGGCTCCTCTGGCATTTACCCCTAGCTCCTGTACTTTTCCTCTCTGCCTGTTTAACCTCTGGAATGGTTATATATAAAAACACATCTTTGGTCATTTGATTGCTGCGTAGGCTGGCCAGGGTGAATCTGAGCACTGCAGGGGAGGTTTATGAAGTGTAAGATTCAGGTAATTTATTTGTTGGAAGGTGGACAGGCAAGTAGGTCCATATTCTATTTGAATCTTTTACCGTTTAAAGCATCTTATTAAGTCATAAACAGCCCAGATGGATGTGGTTGTGATAGGCAAGGGCTAAAGGAGGAAATAAAAACAAATATTTTGTGCATTGATTGGAGCTTACCTTTAGATTGCTTCTTTTTATTTTAACTCCATCTATTAAAAAAAAGCTAGAAAAGTCCCCATAGCAGAGCCACAGGGATATTTTTAACTCAAGTATTATGCTGCCTTAATTGTAACTTCACTGGATAGACAAAAATATTGAGTTACTGGCAAGGAGGAAAAAAAGAGGCCAGTTCATTTTCTGGTATATCTCTGAGCAATGGCAAATGTAATTCACTGGAAGGTCTCACACACAGCTTGCTTTGTCAAGGAGAGTCCAAAGGGAAAGTGTGGCTGAAGCAGAAGTTGTAAAAGGTAGATAAGATGACCTCACTTGGCTGTTGATTAGAGAATGGAAGAAGATTGTGTTTGATAGCAAGTCAGAAATGCCTTGAGTAACCTCTGTCATATCTTAGCACCTGGAAGTCTTAGTTGCTGAATGACAGATACCAAGCAGAAGTCACTAGGACCATGAATGCTTGGAGTATCAAATGGCCAAGAGGGTGGAGGATATCAGAGATGAAAGATGTAAATGAGGGCATATCTGTGCTCTTCCAAGCAAGGGAGCATCTATGACATACATCTTTATTATTATAAGCTTATTAGCTCACAGCGGGCCTCTTGCCTGTATTCTTCCTGTATTTTCTTCCTTGTTGTAATCCCTTTCAGTCCAGGCAATCGCACTCTATCCTCATGGATAAAGCATAAGTGACTGAAGTGTGAAGAGTTATTACGAGTATAGGGTTGGGGACATCTATAAAATTACAAATCTCAAGAACTCTGCTTTCTTTACCAGACTCATATAGCCCCTACTCTAATATATGAGAAGAAATAAAAACTAAACCCAAATAAAAGAAAGAAGCAAAAAATCCAAACATATAAATACAGAGCTAATGAATTACTCCCTTTCTGATCTGGGCAGTTCTTAGATATTGTAGAGTTTATTTTAAGGACACACCTAGCAAGTTAAAAATAGGGAGACTTAATGGAAACACTAAAACCACATCAATCCAAAAAGTGACAAGAAAAGAGCTTCTTGTGTTCTTGGTTGAAGCAATAAATACAACAAAAATAGTTATTTTCAGAATATTTATGGAGAATAGGAAATGACATAAGGACTTTCACCTTCTAGACACTAACTCATGTTTAACCTTGGTCAATAATAACAACTTAACTGGCCCAAATCTTACATTTCCCAACTGATGACTAAATTAATTTGCAACTCAACAGCCAGCTTAGTTTGCAAGCCCTTGTACTAAAGCTACTCTTAGCAGGAGCTTTACCCAGAAATGAGTTTGCAGGCTGGAACTTGAAAGCAAAATAGCTCCAAGAAGAGGTTTCCTTCACTCTGTGACTATAGGAGTAGAAAATGACTCTAGGTTCTGGTTTGTGACAGTTCCAGGGGCTTAGGCACAGACAACCTTTCCTCTCATAACAAATGTCACCAAAGGAAGCTAATAGCTTTAATTTTTCCGTCAATCCCTCTTTTACTTTAGTAGGAACATGTAGGGAAATGGTAGATTCCAAATAAAGGAAGCCTCGTGTGGCAGAAAGGACCAGACTACCTTGGGTTTAAATCTTAGCTTCACCACATAAGGTTCCTCTGAGGTTGCTTGTTTCTTACTTTTTGTGAATGTCAGTATCCCTGTCTTCAAAGTGTGGATTAACTGAGATGTAGTACTTAGAACACCTGTCCCAGAATAGGTGTGGAATAATTGCTGAATTTAAAAATCAACTTTGTTGAAGTATAATTTGACAAATAATAAAATGCATTCATTTTAACTCTTCCCATCTGTTACTACTACCATGATCAAGATATAAAATATCTTCACCACATTAAAAATGTTTCCTTGTCTGCCTTCCCAGACAATCCCTATCACCACCCTGGGAACCAGGCAACTGCTCATCTTTCTGTTACCATAGATTAGATTTTATTCTTTTTTTGAGTTTCATATAAATAGAATCATATGGTATACCTTCTGTGTCTGGCTTCTTTGCTTACTATAATGCTTTTAAGAGACTTAACCATGTTGTTTTACCTATTAGCAGTGTATTCTTTTTTATTACTGTTCAGTATTAAATTGTGTGGGTATCATACCATTTATTTACCCATTGGCCTGCTGATGGATATTTGAGTGATTTTCTGTTTGGGACTATTATGAATAAATCTGTTATGAACATTCTTGCAGTCTGTGTGTGGAAATACATGTATTTATTTCTCTTGGGTCAATATAAGAAACTGACAAACTCTTTACCAAAGAGGTTGTACAATTTTAAATTCTCACTAAGGGTGTATGAGAGTTCCAGTTGCTCCACAGCCTCACCAGTAACCTAGTATTATCAGCTTTTAATTTTGCCCATTTTAGTGCGTATGTAATAGTACTTCATTATGGTTTTAAACTGCATTTTGCTAATGATTAATGATGAGCATCTTTTCATATGCTTATTGCCCATTCATGTATCCTTTTTTGTGAAGTATCTGTTCAAATATTTTACCCATTTTAAATTAGATTGTGTGTCTACTTATTTTTTACTTCTTTATGTATAGAAAGATATATTATTGATACAAGTCCTTCTTCAGATAGATGTATTGCAAATATTTTCTCTCATTATGTGGTTTGGTTGTCATTTTCTTCATGGTGTCTTTTTTTACTTTTTTTTTTTATTGTCTTTTGAAAAGCAGAAGTTTTTTCTTTTAATGAAGTCCAAAATAACACTTTTATTTTATGCTTAATGTGTTCTACTTAAGGAATCTTTGCCTATCCCGTGATTGTAAAATATTTTCTCCTAACAGTTTTAAAATGTTAGTTTTTGCATTTAAGTCAATTATCCACTTAAAGTTAAGTTTTGTGTATAACATGAGGTAAGGGTTGGGGTTTATTGTTTTTCCCATATGGATACAAAGTTGATTCAGCATAATTTTTGGAAAAAAACTATTCTTTCCCTGTTGAATTCTATAAAACAAACTCTTTCGGGATATAGATGATGAGAGAACGTTTCCTAACTCATTTTATAATACAGGTAGAACAAAATCAAATGACAAGAAAACAAGCATACAAACTAATATTGCTACAAATATAGATAAAACATTTGAAACAAAATATTAGCAAATCAAAATTTGTATATTGGACAATTTTTAATAAATACAAATCAGATTATGTCACTTCGTTGCTCAAAACATCCCATTTAATCCTAATCACACTAAATATGACACTGAAATATATCCCCATGGTCTATCAGGTACTATATGACCTCACCCCCAGCTGCTTCTTTGATCTTATATCCTGCCAACCTCCTCTTTGTTTTATTTTTCTTCAGCTACAACATGTAGATACACTTTACATGCTCATGAATGTTCTTTGTACAAATTGGATTCTGACTAAACTATCATCTACCTCAGTGTCTTTCAACCTAGATGTACATTAGAATCATCAAGGGAGCTTTAAAAAGTGATTAATGCTTAGACCTCGCCCTGGACAAATGGAATAAAAATCTCTGGAAATGACATCTGGGCGTGTACATTATTTTTAAAGTTCTCCAGGGGATTCTAAAGTGCACTCTAAGAAGAGAAAACCACTCAACGTCATTTCCTTGTTATTCCCAGAGACTCAAATCCCCTCTTCCCATTCAGAGATCTTACCAGTCTAACACTGGTCTTTCATTTTCTACCAGGAGCCAGTATAATCATCAGCCTCTCCTTTTTGCTTTGAGTAAGTGGGACTCAAGGCTGCTTTGCCTATTAACTCTCCGAATCACAGAAGGTTGGCTTAGGAAGGAACTTAAGTCATGTAACAAGGAGGTGCTCTGAGGGGCAAAGCTGAGTGGAACCCAAATTTTCTAGCACTGTTGCAGTTACAGTTTTAGTTACCTGATTTGCTTCCTTTCCTTTTATCTGTGCTGAGTGAGCCTGAAGAACAGAATTGGGAAGATCCTCAACTTTTTTAATGTGCTTGCGACAATTCTCATTCAATAAATCTTTTTCTCTAAAAGTCCCTCTGTTAAGTTAACTTTTCTTTCCTCAGTAATCTGGGGGTGGAGGCTGGAGTGTCAGACTAGTGTTCTCATTTTTATATGCAAATAAATCACTGGATTATATTTTTTGTCCTTATGTTATCATGAATATTTCAAATGAATTTTATGTGGTTCATATTTATGGTTTGGGAGCTATTTCACATTTTGGCTTATTGCCGCCTCATCTGCATATACCATATCTCAGCTGATGTTGATTGGTCTCATTTACATATTCATCATGCTCCTATTTCCAAAGATATTTTGTTATAAACTAGCTTTCCCCCCACCTCCAGTGTTATAATAACACATAGATGTGTTTTTAAATTGAACTCATTTCCATACATAATTTTTCTGGTTACCATAAATCACCACATTGTCACCTACTCCCCCCACCCTATTCAATGTAATCTTCACACTTTATACGAAGCTGACATATGGCTCTGAAGTAATTAAAGACAATGTAAACAGTTTACAGTGCACTTTGCAAAGCCACTTCACATTGCAGAGAGTTTAATGATTTCTTTTTTCCCCCAACAAGTCTCAAAGCAATGAAGAATAGGGAGGTTTGAGATAGTGATGCCGATAAAAGCTAAGGTGTGAATAGTGGACGTTTCATTTCTAATGAAGAAACTTCCTGGTTCTTAAAAACAAACAAACAAAATGGTCCTTTCCCTGTTGACTTCTGATAGAAGTAGAGGAGGCTGAGTTAAACTGGGTTAATAAATGAGGAAGAATCATCAGCAACGGTTGGGGAATTTTTTTCCCAATCATTTTAACAAGAGGATGGGGGTAAGAAATAAACTCATCAAATGCCAGTGTTGTGCCAGATACTGAGATTGAGTATAAAGGGCCTTGACAACTCTTTGAAATAGACCTTAGTATTAACATTTTTCCAGATTAGTGAGATGAGGATTAGAGAGGTTGAAACACTTGTACAACATAGAGACAGATCTAAAGAGAGAAGAAAATAAAGATGTGTGAACTCAGCATCTCTGCAGACTAGTCTAGTTCCATGTAGGTGAGGTACAATCTATTCTGCAAAATCTTTTTCTATTGCTTACCCATTGTGTTACCTTGGACACAGAATTTGATCTATTTAAGCCTGTTTCCTTATCTATAACATAGCACTAACAATGTTACCTATCTCCTCTGCGACTGGGAGGATGAAAAAGGTGATGAATGCAGCTCTGTGGGCGGACCCCAGCAAGTATGCTCCCAGGTCAACCTAGTAGCTGTGTGCCCATGTCTTGGCTGAAGGAAGAGCCCACAGATGGCTGCTGGCAGACATGCCTCCAAGCTGGCTAAGCAGGCTTGCACCCACATCCTGAATCTATGAAACAGCCCCAGAATCCACCCAAAGAAGACACACACACCCACATCAGCCAATAGCCCATCCAACCATGTCCAAGGCCTACACAACATCCCTGTGGGCCACCCCAAGCAGACATACCCTCAGGCCAGCCAAGTAGCTATGTGCCTACATCTGGACCTGAGAGATATTCCCAGGTAGGCATACTCTCAAGCCAGTGAGGCACCCATGCACCCATGTCTCCGGTCAGAATAACAGCCACATTGCCCCAACCCCACTGAGCCAGACCCTGAGTTGGCCAACCCCCTGTGTGCACACATGTACCTATGACCTGACAAACAGTCTAGCAAGCCCACCCCTAGTAAAGCCACAGCACAACAACTGCAGATTCTCTCAGCTTAGGCTGCTGAGACACTTACAAACATTACTAGCATGGATTACAGCAAAAGAAATGACACAGATACTATGCTATTGTATCCACCTAGAACCAAAGTCAAAGCACCTCACCAAAACAACACCCCATGACCCATCCAAATGAATGTCTTTTCTTATAAAACCTACTTCATAAAATTGGAAGAGGTGACTGACCAGATGCATAAAAATCAATGTAGGGATACATCAAAGATGAGATAGCAAGGAAACATGATACCTTAAAGGAACACAATGATTCTTCAGTCACAGACCCTAATTATAAAGAAATATATAAAATGCCAGAAAAAGAATTGAAAATAAGAATTAAGGAAACTCAGTGGGATACAAGAGAATACAGATAGATAATTTAACCAAATCAGGAAAACAACTCATAACTTGAATGAGAAATTTGGCAAAGAGATAGCACAAAAAAGAGCCAAACAGAAATCCTACAGCTTAAGAAGTCAATAAGATATAAAAGGGACCAGTTGAGAGCTTCAATAACAGATTGACCAAGCAGAAGAAAAAATATCTGAACTTGAAGACAGATCTTTTGAAAGAACACAGGTAACAATAAATAAATAATAAACAATGATGAAGAAAGTCTACAGAATTTATGAGGCATAGTTAAGGAAAAGGCACAAAAGCATATTTAATAAAATAATAGCTGAAAATTTCTCTTGTCTTGAGAGAGAGATGAACATCCAGATCCAGGAAGCTCAAAAAAAAAAAAAAAAAAAAAAACCCAAATAGAGTCAACCCCAAAAGTCCTTTCCAAGGCACATTACAGTCAAATAGTCAAAAGTCAAAGAAAAAGAGAGACTTTTAAAAACAGGAAGAGAAAAGCCTCAAGTCACACATTAAAAAATCCGCATTGGATGAAGAGTAGACTTCTTAGCACAAACCTTACAGACCAAGGGAGAGTAGGATGATATATGCAAAGTAAGATTACTAAAAGAAAAAAGCTGCAAGACAAGAATACTATACCCAGCAAAGCTACATTTCAGAAATGAAGGAGAAATAAAATATTTCATGGACAAGAAAAAAAATTAAGGGATTTGATCACAACTAGATCTGCCAAAAGGAGTATCTGGAAGTAAAAGGACTGAAACCAACATCATGACAACATGCAAAACTCTAAAACTCAATTTTAGAACTGATACACAAAGGACAAAGAGAAAGGAATCAAGCCTATCACTACAGAAAACCACCTAATTGCAATAATTAAAAATAAGCGAGGAAGTAAGAAACAAACGATATGCAAAACAAACAGAAAACAACAGCAGGAGTATAGTCCTCACCTATTAATAATCCTGAATGTAAATAGATTAAATTCCCCATTTAAAACATATAGACTGGTGAAATAGATTTTTTTAAAGACCCAAATATATGCTGCCTACAAGAAACTTACTTTACCTGTAAAGATACATAGACTGAAAGTGAAGGGATTGAAAAAAGATATTCCTTATAAACAAAACCCGAAAGTGAACAGGAATAGCGATACTTACATCAGAAAAACAGACTTAAGTTTAAAGATGTAGAAAGAGACACAAATTAACATTATAAAATAATAAAAGGATCAATTCAGCAAGAAATCATTACAATTGGAATATATATATGTATATATATTTTTACTCAACACCAGAGCACACAGATATAAAAAGCAAATATTATTAGACCTAAAGGGAGAAATAGACCACAATGCATTAGTAGTTGGAGACTTCAACACCCCACTCTCAGCAATGGAGAGATTGTTTAGAGTGAAAATCAACAAAGAAACATTGGATTTAAACTGCACCACAGACTAAATAGACACTTAGAACATTTCATCCACCAGCTGCAGAATACACATTCTTATCATCAGCAAATGAAATACTTTTCAGAAATGGCCATATTGTTAGGACAATAAACAAGTCTCAAAAAATTTAAAAAAATATCAAAATTATCTCAACTACCTTATAATACCACAATGGAATAAACCTAGACATCAATAACAAGAGAAACATTTGAAAGCATACACTACTTGGAAATTAAACAGCACATTTCTGAATGATCAATGGGTAAAGAGGAAATTAAGAATAAAATTTAAATCTTTCTTAAAACAAATGAAAATGAAAACACAAAATACCAAAACCTATGGGACAGAGCAAAAGCAGAATTAAGAGGCAAGTTTATAGCCTTAAACCCCCATATGAAAAGACAAGAAAGATTTCCCAGCCTCAAATAAACCAATTAACAGTGCAACTCAAGGAACTAAAACAAGAACAAACCAAACCAAAAATTAGTAGAACAGAAAAATAATAAATATCAGAGCAGAAATAAATGAAATTAACAGTAAAATAATAACACGAGATCAATGAAATAAAAAGTTGCTTTTCTGAAACGATAAGCCAAATGAACAAACCATTAGCTAGACTAAGAAAAGGAGAATTCTCAAATAAAATCAGAAATGAAAAACATACACAATCACAGTAGCAGTAGTAGTAACATTGCAGTGATTACTAAAAAATACAACGGATCATTAAAGATTGCTATGAACAAGTATACACCAATAAATTTGAAAACCTGGATACATTCCTAGACATACATAACCCACCAAGACTGAACCAAGAGTAAATAGAAAGTCTGAATAGACCAATAATAAGTGAAAAGTTTGAACAGGTAATTGAAAATCTCCCAGTAAAGAAAAGCCCAGGACCAGATGGCTTCACCACTGAATTCTACAGAACCTTTGGAAAATAATTAATACCAATTTTTCTCAAACTGTTCTAAAAATTGAAGCAGAGGGAACTCTTTCTAACCCATTCTCATAGGCCAGCATTGATAAAATACCAGACAAGGACAAAAAAAAAAAAAAAAAAAAAAAAAAAAAGAAAAGAAAACATAGGCCAATATTCCTGATGAGGATAGATGCAAAAATTCACAACAAAAATCCTAGTAAACCAAAACCAATAAGACATCAAAGAGATAATACATGAGAATTAAGTGGAATTTATCTGAGAAATGCAAGAATGTTTTAACATATGCAAATTTGTAAACAGGATACATTACAGCAACAGAATGAAGGACAAAATTCATATGGCCATGTCAGTAAATATAGAAGAAGCATTTGGTAAAATTCAACATGCTTTCATGATAAAAACTCTCAATTAGGTACAGAAGGAAAGTACCTCATCACAAATAAAGGCCATATATGACAGACCTTCAGCTAATATCATATGGATTGAGGAAAAGCTGAAAACTTTTTCTCTAAGAACTGGAATAATAATTTCCACCATCACCACTCTTATTCAAAATAGTATTGAAAGTTCAAACCAGAGCAATTAGGCAAGAGGAAGAAATGAACGGCATCCAAATTTGAAAAGAGGAAGTCAAATTGTCCCTGTTTTCAAATGACATATATACAGAAAAACTGGCCAGGCACAATGGTTCATGCCTGTAATCCCAGCACTTTGGGAGGCTGAGGCAGGCAGATCGTGAGGTCAGGAGATTGAGACCATCCTGTCCAACATGGTGAAACCCTGTCTCTATTAAAAGACAAAAAATTAGCTAGGCATGATGACACATGCCTGTAGTCCCAACTACTCGGGAGGCTGAGGCAGGGAAATCGCTGGAACCAGGAGGCAGAGGTTGCAGTGAGCAGAGATCGTGCCACTGTACTCCAGCTTGGTGGCAGAGTAATACTCGGTCTCCATATCCCCCTCCCACCAAAAAACAAAACAAAACAAAACAAAAACCTTTAAGAACTGATAAACAAATTCAGTTAAGTCGAAGGATACAAAATCAACCAACAAAAATCAGTAGCATGTCTATCCACTAGCAATAAACTAGTTGAAAAAAAAAGAAGGCCATTCCATTTACAAAATCTACAAAACAAAACAAAACCCCAGGAATAAATTTAACTCAGGAGGAAAAAGGCCTTTACAGGGGAAACCACAAAACACTCATGAGATAAATTGAAAAGGATACAAACCAATGGAAAAACATACCAATCTCATGGATGTGAAGAATTAATATTGTTAAAATGATCTTACTAACTAAAGCAATCTAAAGATTCAATGCAATTACTATCAAAATACCAATGCAGTTCTAGGCATAGTGGCCCATACTTGGAACTCCAGCACTTCAGGTGATTGGGGCAGAATGATCATTTGATTCCAGGAGTTCAGGACCAGGCTGGACAACATAGTGCCCATCTATTTAAGAAAATAAAAAAATAGCTGAGTATGGTGGCACATGCCTGTAGTACTAGTTACTTGGGAGGCGAAGGTAGGAAGGAAGATTGCTTGAGCCCAGGAGTTTGAGGCTGCAGTGGGCCATGATCACACTCCTGCCGAGGACCTTGTCTCTAAAAATTAAAAAAAAAATAAAAAGTAAAAAGCCAACAACAATGCCGTCATTCACAGAAACAAAAAAAAATTATTTAAGCTTGTTTGGGAGGATTTGCTCGGTCTTTTGCCACTGTACCCTGCTTTGAGAAAATCATATCTTGGAAGAACCCTAAATTAAACCAGCTTAATATGAACTGAGTGTTTGCAGTAACAAAAGAGTCTTCTCTTTTTTTTTTCTTTTTTGAGACGGAAGTCTCGCTCTTTCGCCCAGGCCGGACCGCAGTGGCACAATCTCGGCTCACTGCAAGCTCCGCCTCCCGGGTTCACGCCATTCTCCTGCCTCAGCCTCCCGAGTAGCTGGGACTACAGGCGCCCGCCACCACGCCCTGCTACTTTTTATATTTTCGGTAGAGACGGGGTTTCACCGTATTAGCCAGGATGGTCTCGATCTCCTGACCTCGTGATCCGCCCGCCTCAACCCCCCAAAGTGCTGGGATTACAGGCGTGAGCCACCGCGCCCAGCCAAGTCTTCTGTTTTCAAAGGAAATCTTCATCAGTGCTGTAAATATGTCAAAGACCTGTTTGCACTCTGATGTTTCTTGTAGCACTATCCACAATAGCCAAGGTATGGAATCAACTTACACGTTCACAAATAAAGAAATGGATAAAGAAAATGCTATATATATTATATATAATATATATATATGTGACACACACAGTGGAATACTATTTAGTGATGAAAGGGAGCAAAATTCTATCATTCACAGCAACATAGATAATCTTGGAGGATATTATGTTAAGTGAAATAAGTTAGGCACAGAAAGGGAAATACTGCATATTCTCATTCATATGTGGAAGCTAACAAATTTGACCTCAAAGAAGCAGAGAGTAGAATAGTGGTTATTGGAGGCAGGGAAGTCTGTGTGGCAGAGGGGTACCCAAATATTGGTTAATAGATATAAAAGTACAGCAAAATAGGAGGAATAAGTTCTAGTGCTTTATAGCACTATAGGGCAACTATAATTAACAACAATTTGCTGTGTATTTTCAAATATGTAGAAGAGCTGATTTTGAATGTTTCCAAAACAAAGAGATGATAAATATATGAGCTGTGAGATATGTTAATTACCCTGATTTGATCATTACCGAATGTATATATGTATCAAAATAGTACACTATATTCAATTATTTACAATTATTTTGTGCTACAATTATTATAAATATGTACAATTATGTGTCAAAAATTAGAGAAAAGGAAAAAAACTGTGGAACAATAACAAAAAGAAAAAAGTGGTAAGGCATGCGGAGTTTTGTGTGTGTGTGTGTGTGTGTGCGTGCATGGTGGGGCAAATATGGAAGATGACATCATTTATGAATTTAGAAAATATTACTCTATGATGAAAAAGGATGAGGGAGAGGGAAGATCATGCTGGTAAATGGGGACAGCACAAGTTGAAGGCTGTTGCAGTTATACAAGTGCTCTGATTTAAATGTTTTTTTCCTCCCCAAATTTCCTGTTCAAACTCAATCTCCACTCCAACGTTGGGAAATGTGGCCTTTTGAGAGTGGTTTAGGGCCCACATCACAAGGGCCCCATCCTCATGAAGAGATTAATGTTGCCATTTAAAAGGGCTTTTGGGAGTAGGTTCTCTTTCTTCTGCCATGTAGGGACATGTTTGTCCCCTTTTGCCTTTCCACCTTCCACCTTCCACCATGTGAGGACTCAGCAAGAAAGCCCTCACCAGATGCTGGAGCCTTGATTTTGAATTTTCAAGTCTCCATAACTGTGAGAAAATACATTTCTGTTCCTTGTAAATTATCTAGTCTGCAGTATTTTCTTATAGCAGCACAAATGGACTAAGATACCAAGGAAAGATTGTGGTAGCTGGAGAAAGAGATGAGTGTAACATCAAGGTAGATGTGTAACAACAACGTAAAAACAACAGGACCTGGTGTTGTACTTCAGTACGAAGTTTCTAAATTCTGATCTTGGCTTTAAAGAATAATCAAGGGATCTGAGAAACTGTAAATTCTGAGTACAATCTGATAAATGTGCTGTTAATATTATGAATACAGGGTTATGGTTTGGAAGAACTTGGAAAGTTCTGGAAAAGCTCTGTAGAAAAGTAAGCATTTCATCTGGTCCCCGAATGACAAGCAGGATTTTATGAAGTGAAATTTTAGACAGAGGGACAGCATCTACATAAGAACAGTGTGAAAGTGTATTTTGTTCATTTGTTTATTTGTTGATTCATTCCCCTGCAATTATTTTTGATCCCTTTATGTGCTAGACATTGTCCAAAGAACAAGCTTTCACATTGTAAATATGCAATATGATGTCTGGTAATAATAGTGCTTGGGGAATAGAAAATTGTTCCACCTGGTGAGAGTGTAAGGTACACAGTACATATGGTGGGAGATAAAGGGTTTTGATTCCTGTGCCAGGAACTTATGACTTAAGTCTGTAGCGAGGAGGATCCCTAGAAGTTCTTCTGCAAGAGAATTTGGACAGTGCAAGTCTGGCAGCAGAGTGGCAGGAAGATTGGAGCTGGGACAGGCATGGAAGCTTCATACAGTAGGCTATGTAAGTCCTGATGAGACTTTGGGTCTAATAGCAACAGGAATCAGAAGAGGGCTGGATATCAGAGTACATCTGAGAGGCAGTCAGTAGGACTGGAAGAGCACCTTGGCATAAGGGATAGAGAATGCACCTGAGTCAAGGGAGACTGGATTTTCCTTGTTTGGGAACCTGGGCAGATGGTGACATTATTCACTGGGCAATATGGGAAGATGAGAAATTTAAAAATAAAGATAGGCTAGTTCTGAATATGTTGAATTTCAGGTATTTACAGTTCATTCAGATTTAGATGTTTAGGCATCTTTCCAATTCACAACAAGAATTACGGTCTCAGAAGAGAGGTGGAGGTTGCAGATGAAAGTTTAGGAACCCTGGTAATAAGACGTTATCTGACAACTGGTCATTTGAAGGTGGAGCTAGAAGAAAAGAAAATGGCCAAAAATAGAGCCCTAGAATACCTAAAGTTTTGAAGGGCAGTTGAAGAACAAGAGAGATGAAGAGAACTGGATATGGAGCAATCTGGGAGGTTAATAGGGAGGCAGGAGAGTGTAGTATCCCAGCAGTTAAGTGGGGAAAGGGCATTGAGGAGAATGACATTAATTAAATTAATGAAATTTAGTTTCATTAATTAAATTCATTAATTAAATTAATGAAATTTAGTTTCATTAATTAAATTCATTAATTAAATTAATGAAATTTAGTTTCATTAATTAAATTATGAAATTTAAAGACTGCATATAAGGTAAGTAGAAGAGGATAAAGTAGAAGTCATTGGATCTTGTAGCGATGGTATTTTTGAGATCTTCAATAGAATAATTTAATAGTGTTGAAGAATATTTGGCCAAATAGTGAGTGGGCAGGCTAAGAAGTGATTGAAAAGAGAGGATAGAGAGGCAGTGAATGTAGGCAACTCTTTCAACACAGTGGTCTTGATGGGGAAGAGAGAAAGAGGTAGCATAATAGGAAGGTGGAATTTATACAGAAAACTTTTCTTTTATTCTTTCCAATATGGATAGGCGAAAGTTGGTCACATGTGCAGAATGAATGAAAAGGACTTTATGATTTGTGGAGAGGGAGATACTGAAGCAAAGGCCAGTATTTATTAAGTTCAGGAAACTGATTAACAACTGGAAGAACACAAGTGAAGGAGATAAGTCTGGAAAGGAGATGAGAACTTCTTGGTGACCGAGAGTGTAAGGTGAGACAATGGACAAAGGTAAGCATGGAGACTGAGGAATACCCAAGTCTCCTCAGGTTCAGTTCAGTGCTGGGCCCTCTGCTAGAAAATACTTTGAAGCCTTTTGGTATAAAAAAAAAAAAGATCAATTTTATTTTGGCATATCACTGGGTCAGTTCAGGCTGATTAATGAAGACATGAGGTAAAAATGTACAAGCTGTGTCTGGGCAAGTTGAGTTACTGAGCCAGCTGCTGTGTCTCTTGGATTGTTGCTCTGTCAGCTCAGCTCAACCATTCATATCATCACAGTAAGGTCTTGTTTGAGGCTGAATACCCAACGAGGGGTCATTCATTGCTGGATTAAACTTGATTAAAGTAGCTTATCTGTGACATCTGAAATGCCTGTCTTTAGAATTCTATGAACTTATAGTGATGTTTAGGGACACAGGGATACCCAGTAGTCATTTCGTCTATGTTAGCTCCAGGCGAGGGAATGGTGAATTCATCCAGGAATACATCTTGAGCACAAAGCTCTCCAACTCTACTGTTTCCCTGGTTACTTTGGTGAACTCTGTTCAGGTTTGTGTCCCCATCTTCTAATCCCTGTGATAGCTGAATGTCCTCAATGAGGTAAACCCAGAAGATTACAGGTCTTAAATTGGGCTCTCCTCCAACATGGGGATAGAAATTGGAAATCACATAAGCCCCTTTTAAAAACTCCTTTCTTAATACACAGAGGAGGAAACCAAGGCCCTGAAAGGTAAAAATGCTTTAATCAAGGTTATGCAGTAATTTTATATTAAAACTAACACTGAAACCAGGATTCTGACCACCCTCCTTTAAGCAGGTGGCTTAATTGCTGGAACATAATGACATCTTCTATACTTCGTGATTCTTTTGTTAATGGATTCCTTTTTTGCTTCTTCAAACTCCAGGAAGTACTACTCTTAAAGGGATATAAAATAACCAAAAAGATAAATTTAATGACTTCAAGAAAGAAACACATGAACTAAAGGTTTTCTTTCTTGCCTTGCTTTCATTCCCTTCTGTATATACTCTGTCTATTCATTGCTATACTCACTGGCATTAAAGTCCTGAATCCTGCCTGTCTCACTGCAGAGAAGAACATATTTCCCTGGCCCCGAATGCTCAGGAGGTGGTACCAAGAGCCTTAAAAAGGAGGGAGGATTACTTTAAGTGTGGGAGGATTTGCTCCGTCTTTTACTACTGCACCCTGCTTTGAGAAAACCATGTCTTCAAAAAACTCGAAATTAAACTAGCCCCCAATGTGAACTGAATGTCTGCAGTAACAAAGGAGGCTTTTCTTTTCAAAGGAAATCTTAATCAGTGCTGTAAACTTTTCTAGTACTTTGAAATGTTTGTATATCAATTACTACTTGCCTGCATATATACCTTGGAAACAAGAAGTCTAGAGAATCTCTACAGCATAGATGTTAAGTCCTGCTGTCAATTAAAAATTAATCATAAATAGTAGAAAGTATCTTTGAGAGAGAGTGGATGTCTGCAGAAAAAAAGAGGGTTTGGTTTATGAAAATTCCATTCACAGGTACTCTGGGAGCAACCCCTTATTTGAGAAATGACAAAAATTGCTTGGATTGCTCCTTTGCTCATTTCAGTGGCCTCACTGAAAGACTCCACACTATCATTTAGGAACCATGGTAACACAATAAAATATGAGGAAATGCAGAAAGTTTGGCTGACCATGTCAGTTCGGCTACCAAGTGCAGATAATCATACTAGATGTGGTCTGAAGTTACTCCCTATAGCCCCCTTGAGGCATTCACTCACAGCAGTGCTAGGTACATACATTTTCTCCAGGTCCCCAAATCCTGAAAATGCACCTTTTTGGATGACTCGAAGCTTGGTGAGGACAAACCTCCTGCAAAGAGAGTAGAAATAAAATATCACAACCTATTTATTAATAAGTAATTGAGTTGCTAATGTATTAATATCAGCTAACAGCTAACATATACTAAGTGCTTGCCATAAAGTAATGTTGAAATTGCTTTTACATTCTCTCTTTTCACCCTGTCTACAAGTAGTGATGCTGGCATTATTAGTCTTTCCATTTTGCATAAGGAAACTAGAGTTTAGGGAGAATAAAAAACTTACCCAGGGTCACATGGCTGATACATGACAGAGATGGAATGTAAACCTTGCTTGTTCCCACTACCCTATGTTGCCTTCTGTAGCCCTGTATGAGGCCTGTTCTCTTTCTCTACTCCAACCCCCATTACCTCTTCCTTTATTGTCATTCTCAGCTGACCTTGACTCGTATTCCAAGATGAAAATGAAATCAATAGAAGAAAATGTCCTTATACTTTCACAGGGCTCACTGCCTGATCAACCTGCCTGCACCTGTGCTTTATACACATCGCCTTCTCTCCTGGTACTGTGAGTGGTGAACTGTCCAGGGTCCTAAGAATAGCTTCTCCAATATACACTAGGTCTCTTTCCCTCTCTGCTAGTCCCAGTAACCACTATGACAATTTTCCACTTTCTTAGACACATTTTATTCACCTTTTCCCCCTTCTTTCCTGGATTCTGCTTACTAATATAAAAACATGCCATAATGTCTCTCATCTTAAAAAAAAAGTCTTCTCTTAACCTCAGTTGCCTTCAGCTTTTGCCATTTTCTTCTGCTCAAAATATTTGTCTCATGCTTGCCTCAAAATTCCTTCCAATGGCTCCTCATTGCACTAAGGGAGAAATCAAAGTTGTTTACAAAGGCCTTCAGTGCCTTACAAGAGCTTTCTGCTCTTTATTTCCATAGACCCTGTATTCTCAATTTTGACAACTACCCTTTGACCATCCGGGTCTTGTCACAGTATCCTCTAGCAATTCCTTGAACATGCCAGGTTCTTTCTGGCTTAATGTTTCCACATTTGCAGTTCTTTCTGTTTGGAACATTTCTCTCGCAGATATCCTCATGGGTTGTTATCTCAGAATCCCATGTGCTCAAATGTTACCATTTTAGTGAAGCTTTCCCTAACCACCTATTTAAAATGATAATCTCCCAAACTTGGCCCAGACCCTCTTTCCCACTGCTTAAATTTTTCTTCATAGCAATTCTGACATGTTATATCTTCTGTTTATTTGTGTATCCATTTATTTGTTTCTTCCTCATAACTAGAATTCAAGCTCCATGAGGGCAAAAATGTTTGCCTGATTTGTTATGATTGTATACTAAATGCCTAGAGCAGTGCTTAACATGATAGATGGTCAATAAATATTTGAATGACTGAATTGAATGGCTATTGAGCCCTCTGAAAATTCTAGGTTTGAGGTTGAAGTTACAGTTGACCCTTTGAAAATCTTTATAATAAGAATATGATTCTTTCCCCAGCCTTCTTCCCTCTGGCTTTTTCTTGCTTTGTAACTGATTAATAGGGATTTGGTTTTCTTTCATCTTTAACACATCTTTTTATAAGGCAGTCTGTGAGGAGGAATTGTAATCAAATACCATGGACTTGGATAGTTTCATAAATATTTTATTGTTTTACCCTTCTATTATTTATTGGTGTTAGTGAAATTTCTGTTTCAGACAGAGCTGCTACTCAGGCAATCAGGTCTTTTCTTTCACCTTGTTTGTGCTTGGCTGCTAGGTATACCAACCCTATGGTGAAGAATCATGAGAGAGAACCTTGTGTGCTATTGCTGCCCTGGAGGAGTTTATATACTTGCTGTGAAGGCAATACCAGAAACCTTGAAATTGCCAGAAAACAGTTGAGGGCTATAGTTGATATAATAGCAATAAATTCTTTACAAGGATTAAGATGAGAAAGATCCCAAAGTGCACAAATATATACTGTCAAGAGTAGATGAATTTTGAACCCAAGCCTCAAAAATATTAGATCATACTAAAAGCGTTGTCTTTATTAAGCCATTTAAGTAAAAGGTGATTTAATTTAAGGTAACAAAAGATTATCTAATTCTAGAATATCCATGCAAAATGAATCGAAGTTAGCTCAATACCCTACCTTAATTGTACTCACTTAACCTTAGTTAATACGTACAAGTTCCTTTTGTTCCTATTTAATGCAAGACAGAAGAATAACGAAAATAAACCAATAAATGAAGATAATAAAGTTGCTTAAAACTACTCAACACTCTAAAAGTTTCAAGGAAATTGAAACATTAAAGTAAAATATTAATTAATGAGATGCATGGAGACTGTGGTCTTGAATAACAAACTCTTCTATTTAAGAACGTCAACTAGAAAGCATTTGATTCAGCCCCAGTAGTGTGCATGTTTTTCTAAAATTTTCAAGGACTATGTCTGTATTAAGTGGTTCAAGCTTATTAACATAATTAAATATTTTTGACACTTAAAATCTTCATTGACCTCTATTTCCTGAAATGTTATAAGCAAGATAATCTGAAGATATTTTCATGAAAAATTACCCAGAAGTCTTCTATAAAACATTACAAATATTATTTTAAATGCATAGTAGAGCTTGCAAGGATATGAGAAATCCCCAGGGGCTCAAAGTAAAGCAGCTGAATACCAGATGGAACCCTGAGCAGTGGTGAATGCAAATCAGAGTTCTAAGAGGGTAAACTAAAACCAAGGTACCCTGGGGGAGTTTGTGAACTTGGAGGCTAAGGGATTTACATCTTGATACCAAACTGGCACATGAGATGAAATGTGGAGGATGGAATATAAAGATACGTTTTCATCTCATACATGTTCTGGAAAGGTATAGAAAATGGAGAACCAACAATTTAAATTACAATGAAATAACATCCAGAAATCTTTCATAACTTATAAAAGATATAAATCCTCAGATCCAGAGATCTCAACAAATTCCAGGGAGGAAAACACAAATCCACTGCCAGACACCTATAAATTAAAACTGTAGAGCCATTAAAGAAGATATTTTAAATGCAAGTGGAGGGGAAAAGATAGACTATCTTCAAATAAAAAATAATTAGAAAACCTTGTAGAAATGTCTTCAAAATTATTAGATTAATGCCAATTTAAAATGCTATAATGTAGAAAATTACTCAAATGTGAGGGTAAAATAAAATTACTTCAGAACAAATTTAATTAGCTATGAATAAACTTCTAGAAAAATAATTTCTTTAAAGGATAAGAAAATTTAATCCAGGAGGAAGGCACAAAATGCAAGAAGGAATAGTGAATGAAGAAATCAGTGTTTCTTATTGAATAGGTGAGTGTCTTAGTTCATTTGTGTTGCTATAACGTAATACTTGAAACTAAGTAATTTATAAAGAAAAGCTTTATTTCACTCATGGTTCTGCAGGCTGTGCAAGAAGCATGGCATCAGCAACTGCTTCTGGCGAGGGCCTCAGAAAGCTTCCACTCATGGCAGTAGGGGAAGAACAGGCATCACATGGCAATTGATGAAGGATGAGGAAGGGAAGGGAGATACCAGGCTGTTTTCAACAATCAGCTCTAGTGAAAACTAATAGAGTGAGAATTCACTCATTACTGTAAGGATGGCACCAAGCCGCTTGTGAGGGATCTGCCCCCGTGACACAGTCACCTCCCACTGGGTCACGTTTCCAACACTGGATATTAAATTTCAACATGAGATTTGCAGGAAACAATTATAAGTGGGTTGTCATAATGGCTAGAAGCCCCATCAAGTCAATAAAGAACACTAAAAACATATTGACCAAGAACTAGGTTACAAAGAAAATTAGTATTAAAAAATTACTTTCTTTGGTGATGATGCAATTAAATTACTTAGAAATCAGTAATAAATATCATTAACTCTCCTCTCCCAATACACATACACCCATGGGGAAAAACCAAAAGCAAAGCAAGGCAAACCAACCAACCAAACAAACAAACACCCTTTTAAGTCATACATGGGTCAAAGAAGAAATCACAATTATAATTAGGAATTATTTGGATTGACCTATAATGAAAATACAACATATCAAACTCATGAGATATAGGTAAATTCCTACCTATAACAGAAATTTATAGATTTAAATTATTGTACCAGAAAAGAAAACAAAAAAGTAGATTAAAAATTAATGAGCTAAGCTTCCAATGCAATAAACTACTAAAAGAAAAATAGAATTGTGGAAACAGAAAATTATGAACCCAATAATTTTTATTCCATTTTTTGCTAGAACTTAAGCTTGGAAGTTGTTTAATAAGAAACATTGGTAAAATCAAAGACTGTTGATAGAGATGTTGAGAAGGTAAACACTAAGTTAGACATTATAATTTCATATTAGATCAAGCTTAAGTTTAGCCTACACTACCGTGCTATTTTGCAATTATAAGGTTAAGTTTCTCCTTGAGTTTATTGCTAACATGGGTAAGAAGCTTTCTACTAGTAGCAAAAGGTTTACTAAAATGGTTCCATGGACTCTTATACTTTTAACACTGAAAATGATTGTTATAGAGAATTACACTTACTTGAATGTTTACTGAAGAAATCTGGATTTACCACTTAACAGTGTAAACTCTGCTTATTATAGAAGGCTTATTTTAACCAGCAACCTTCTGACAATTCACTATGCCTTTGTTGATCTAGTTCTAATTAACAAATTCAGAAGGTATGTGTACATTTCCTTTAAATCAGAAACATAGGCAAAGGCATTATATTTGATACATTTTCATTTTAGAAATAAAGTAAATGAGGGTATAATAAAGTTTAGAATACTTTGCACCACAATTAATATCTTACTGTTGCTTTCACATCTCCCACTCAGAACTAGAAAAAGACAAGAATGCCCACTCTTACTACTTTTATTCATAATTGTACTGGAAGTTCTAGTCAGAGCAAGTAGGCAAGAGAAAGAAATAAAGGTCATCCAAATTGGAAAAGAGGAAGGCAAATTGTCCCTGCTTGCAGATTACATGATCTTATATACAGAACAACTTAAGACTCTACCAACAACCTCTTAGAACTGATAAATTAATTAAATAAAGTTGTGGGATAAAAAAATTAATATACAAAATCAGTAGCATTTCAATACATAAACAACATGCTGGCTGAAAGAGAAATCAAGAAGGCAATATCATTTACAATAGCTACAAAAAATACCCAGGAATAAATTTAACCAAAGTTTCCACAAGGGAAACTACAAAACACTAATTAAAGAAATTAAAGAAGATACAAATGTAAAGACATCCCATAGTCATGGATCAGAATAATTAATATTGTTAAAATGACTACATTACCTAAAGCAATCTACAGATTCAATGCAATCCCTATCAAAATAGCCATGACATTCTTGATAGAAATAAAAAATCTTAAAATTTTATGGAACCACAAAAGGTACTGAATAACGAAAGCATTCTAAGCAAAGAGCAAAATTATATACATCAGTTTCTCAGATTTCAAAATACACCACAAAGCTATAGTAACCAAAACAACAAGGTATGGGCATAGAAACATAGAAATAGACACATAGACCAGAAGAACAGATTAGAGAACCCAGGAATTAATCCATGTATTGACATCCAGCTAATTTTTGACAAAGGTGTCAAGAACACTCTGGGGAAAGGACAGTCTTTTCAATAAATGCTGCTGGGAAAATTGTATATCCCTATGCAGAAGAATGAGACTATACTCCCACCTCTCATTCTATGCAGAAATGACCTCAAAATGAATCAGAGACCTAAATGTAAGACCTGAAATGATAAAACTACTAGAAGAAAATGTAGAAGTGCTTCAGAGCATTGGTCTGGGCAAAGGTTTTCTGAGTAAGACTTCAAAAGCACAGGAAACAAAAGGAAAAATAAACAAATGGGATTATATCAAACCAAAAAATTTCTTCACAGTAAAGAAAACAATCAACAGAATGAAAAGATAACCTATAGAATGGGAGAAAATATTAGCCAACTACTCATCTGACAGAGTAACTCAAACATATCAACAGCAAAAAAAACCAACAAATCACCACCAACAGAAAAGTTGCTTAAGAAAATAAGCAAATGATCTGAACAGACATTTCCCAAAAGAAAACATATAAATGACCAACAAATATATAAAAACATGTTCCCTAATCATCAGGAAAGTGCAAATTAAAACCACAATGAGATACTGTCTTACCACAATTAGGATGGCTATCCTCAAAAGGACAACAAAGTAACAAATGTTGGTGAGGATGAAGGGAAAAGGGAACACTTAAATTCTGTTGTTGGGAAAGTAAACTACTACAGATACTATAAAAAACAGTATACAGGTTCATCAAAAAATGAAAATAGAGCTACTATATGATCCAGCAATCCTGCTACTTGGAATTTATCCCAAAAGAAAGGAAATTACTATATCAAAGAGACATTGGCCGGGCGTGGTGGCCCACGCCTGTAATCCCAGCACTTTGGGAGGCTGAGGCGGGCAGATCATGAGGTCAGAAGATCAAGACCATCCTGGCTAACAAGGTGAAACCCCATCTCTACTAAAAATACAGAAAAAAAAATTAGCTGGGCATGGTGGCGGGTGCCTGTAGTCCCAGCTACCGGGGAGGCTGAGGCAGGAGAATGGCATGAACCCAGGAGGTGGAGCTTGCAGTGAGCCGAGATTACACCACTGCACTCCAGCCTGGGCAACTGAGCAAGACTCCATCTCAAAAAAAAAAAAAAAAAAAAAAAAAAAGACATCCACACTTCCATGTTTATTGCAGCACTACTCCAATAGCCAAGGTGTGGAATCAACCTAGTTGTCCAACAACAGATGAATGGATAAAGCAAATGTGGTATATATACATAATGGAATACTATTTAGTCATGGAATAAAATCCTTAGACATAGAATAAAATTCTGTCATTTGCAGAAACATGGGTGGAATTGGAGGACATTATGTTAAATGAAACAAGCTGGGGACAGAAAGTTGAACACTATATATTCTCATTAATATATGGAAGCTAGAAAAAGTTGATCTCATAGAAGTACAAAGTATAACAGAGGATACTAGAGGCTGGGAAGGGTATGCGGAAGAGAAGGATGAGGAGAGATTTGTTAAAGGATACAAAATTATAGCTAGATAGGAAGAATAATTGCTAGTATTCTATATCACTGTAGGATGACTATAGTTAACAATATATAATTTCAAATAAAAAAGAAGGATATTGACATTCCCAACACAAATAAATGAAAAATGTTTGAGATGATGGGTATGCTAATCACTCTGTTCTGATCACTTTACATTATATGCACTGAAACATCACTATGTTCCCCATAAATATGTACAATTATTATTTGTAAATTATAAAAAATAAAATAAAAATCACATTGCAAGACTTAAATTTGCAATTTAAAGAGGAAACCTAAAAGAGTAGAAAGAAAGAATAAAGATAAGAAAAAATGAATTAAAAATAACAATAAAGAGGATCAACAATACCAAAAGCTAGTTCTTTGGAAAGATTAAGACTAGAAAGAATATTTGTTCATAATCAGCAAAGAATAAAAACTGAGAGAGAGTAGAAGCCCTCAAACAATTAGAGGCCTGAAAGATGGCACTTAACTATGGATATAACAGATTTAAATTAGAGAACTCTAAGAGCAATTTTATAACATTACTTTTTTTTTTCTTTTGAGACAGATTTGCTCTGTCACCCAGGCTGGAGTGTAGTGCCATAATAATGGCTTATTGCAGCCTTGACTTCCTGGGCTTAATTGATCCTGCCCCCTCAACCTCTCAAGCAGCTGAGACTACAGCATGCACCACCACACCTGGCTGACTTTTGTTTTTGTTTGTTTTTTTTTTTGGTAGATACAGGGATTTGCCATGTTGCCTAGGCTGGTCTTCAACTCCTCAGCTAGAGTGATCCACCTGTCTTGACTTCCCAAAGTGCTAGGATTACAGGCATGAGATATCACACCTAGACTAACAGTAGATTTGAAAAATCAGAAAACATGGATAATTTTTACAGAAATATATGCTTACAAAAATTGATTCATGAAGATACAGAAAAGTGAATAAATCTGTAATTATTAACAAATTGGGTTGGTAATTTAACAGCTGTCCACTAAAAAATAAGGTCAGTACCATATGATGTTAGAAGTAAATTCTACCCCTTCAAAGGAACAAAAAAATCCCAATCTTATATAAACTATTCCACAGACTAGTGTATTAGTCCATTTTCACACTGCTAATAAAGACATACCCAAAACTGGGCAATTTACAAAAGAAAGAGGTTTAATGGACTTACAGTTCCATGTGGCTGGGAAGGCCTCACAATCATGGCAGAAGGCAAGGAGGAGCAAGTCATGTCCTACGTGGATGGCAGCAGGCAAAGAAAGAGAGCTTGTGCAGGGGAACTCCTCTTTTTAAAATCATCAGTCTCATGAGACTTAGTCACTATCTTGAGAACAGCATGGGAAAACCCTGCCCCATGATTCAATTACCTCCCACTGGGTGCTTCCCATAATACATGGGAATTCAAGGTAAGAGAGACACAGAGCCAAACCATATCATTCTGTCCCTGGCCTCTCCCAAATCTCATGTCCTTACATTTCAAAACCAATTAAGCCTTCCCTACAGTCCACCAAAAGTCTTAACTCATTTCAACATTAACTCAAAAGTCCACAATCCAGACTCTCATCTGAGACAAGGCCAGCCTCTTCTGCCTATGAGCCTGTAGAATCAAAAGCAAGTTAGTTACTTCCTAGATACAATGGGGTACAGGTATTGGGTAAATACAGCCATTCCAAATGGGAGAAATTGGCCAAAATAAAGGGGATACAGGCCCCATGCAAGTCCGAAATCCAGTGGGGCACTCAAATCTTTAAAACTCCAAAATGATCTCTTTTGATTCCATGTCTCACATCCAGGTTACAGTAATGCAAGAGGTGGGTTCACATGATCTTGGGCAGCTCCACCCCTGTGACTTTGCAGGGTGCAGCCTCCCTCCCAGCTGTCTTCATGGGCTGGTGTTGAGTGTCTGTGGCTTTCCCAGGCACATGGTGCAAATCGTTGGTGGATCTACCATTCTGGGGTCTGGAGGATGGTGGCCCTCTTCTCACAGCTCCACTGGGCAGTGCTTCAGTAAGGATTCTGTGTCAGGGTCCCACCGCATATTTCCCTTCCATACTGCCCTAGCAGATGTTCTCCATGAGGGCCTCTCCTCTGCAGCAGACTTCTGCCTGGGCATCCAGGTGTTTCCATACATCTTCTGAAATCTAGGTGGAGGTTTCCAAACTTCAATTCTTGACTTCTGTATACCTGCAGGTTCAACACCACGTGAAAGCTGCCAAGGCTTGGAGCTTGCACCCTCTGAAGCTATGGCCTGAGCTCTATCTTGGCCCCTTCAGCCATAGCTGGAGCAGCTGGAACACAGGGCACTAAGTCCCTAGGCTATACACAGTATGGGGACCTTGGTCCTGGCCCATGAAACCACTTTTTCCTTCTAGGCATCTGGGCCTGTGATGAGAGCAGCTGCTGTGGAGATCTCGACTATGCCCTGGAGACATTTTCCGCATTGTCTTGGGTATTAACATTCGGCTCCTTGTTGCTTATGCAAATTTATGCAGCCAGCTTGACTATCTCCTCAGAAATTGGGATTTTCTTTTCTATTGTGTTGTCAGGCTGCAAATTTTCTGAACTTTTATGCTCTGATTATTTTATAAAACAGTGTCTTTAACAGCACCCAAGTCAACTCTTGAATGCTTTGCTGCTTAGAAATTTCTTCTGCCAGATACCCTAGATCATCTCTCAAGTTCAAAGTTCCACAAATCTCTAGGGCAGGGGCAAAACATCACCAGTCTTTTTGCTAAAACATAACAATAGCCACCTTTGTTCTGGTTCCCAACAAGTTCCTCATCTCCATCTGAGACTACCTCAGCCTAGACCTTATTGTTCATATCACTCTCAGCATTTTTGTCAAAGCCATTCAGCAAGTCTCTAGGAAGTTCCAAACTTTCCCACATTTTCCTGTCTTCTGCCTGTTTCCAACCTCTGCCTATTACCCAGTTCCAAAGTCACTTCCACATATTCAGGGGTGTTTTCAGCAATGCCCCGCTTTACTGGTATCAATTTACTGTTTTAGTCCATTTTCATGCTGCTGATAAAGAGATTTCTGAGATGGGGAAATGTACAAAAGAAGGAGATTTAATGGACTTATAGTTCCATTTGGCTGACGAGGCCTCACAGTCATGGTGGAAGGCAAGGAGGAGCAAGTCATATCTTACACGGATGGCAGCACACAAAGAGAGAGCTTGTGCAGGGGAACTCCTCTTTTTAAAACCATCTGATCTCATGAGACTTACTCACTATCATGAGAACAGCACGGGAAAGACCTGCCCCCATGATTCAATTACGTCCTACCAGGTCCCTCCTATACTAGCCAAACAATATCAGCTAGTAAAAGAAGGAATGCTCTCCAACCCTTTTTATGTGGTTAGTGTAACATTGGTAACAAAACCAGACAGGGACAATAAAAGAAAGGAAATAATGTAGGGACAATACGCATTTAGTAGAGTTAAATAAATAATGCATTATTATCAGCTTGAATGTGTCACAGAATTCAAGAGTTGCTAAATATTAGACAACTCTTTCAAAGAAAATTTTCATATAAATAAAAGAGAAAAAGCCACATGAGTTTCTTAATAGAAATAGAAAATGTATTTGATAATAATGGAAATCCATCGTGATAAAAGTTCTTGAAAAAGAAAATTCTTACTCCGATGGGGGTAATTCTATTAAACACTAAAATAAGTATCATACTGAATGGAGAAATTTTAGACACATTCCACTTAAAATTGGAATGGAACAATGATGCTGTTCCCTCCTGTATTTAATACTGTGCTGGATACTCTAGCCTACACAATAAGAATAGAGAAAGAAAAAGATACATCATAATTACTACACAATAAGCATAGAAAACGAAAAAGATATGTCAGAATTACTGATAAAAAACTATCATTACCCACAGAAAAAATCATTGTTTACACACACAAAAAAGCCTATTCTGTAACCAATCTAAGACATCACTATGACAACTAATAAGAAAGTCTAGTCAGCTGGGTATATGATTAGTGAACAAAAATAATCCCCCCATATTATTTTAAACTATATCAATTACAGTGACCACAGAAGTTATACTACATCACGAAATTCGTCTAAGAAAAAAACAGGCTCCAGGATTTAGGAGTAGTAATCAAACTGTCTGGTTTTGTTACCAATGTTACACTAACCACATAAAAAGGGTTGGAGAGCATTCCTTCTTTTACTAGCTGATATTGTTTGGCTAGTATAGGAGGGACCTGGTAAAAAAAGTTAAAACCCCCAAACAAACAGAAATCAGTACATTTATAAATGGGAAGCTTCAATATTGTGAAGATTATCAGTTTTAATGCACATCAATATATAAATTAAATGCAAAATCCATCTAAAGCACAGTTTTTTGTTTGCTTTTGTATGGGTATGTGGAAATTGACTGGCTGATTAATAGTCATATGGAAGAGCAAGTTTTACAGAATAGCCAAAGCAATTTTAAAGAAGTAGAACAAGATTGAGGGGATTGGCATACCAGGAAATACGATTTTTCTAAAGTTAGAGTGATTAAAATATTGTGATATCGACAGGGATTTAAATAAATAGACCAATGGAGGAAAATAAAGAGCACGGAAATAAACCACAAACAAAAGAATATGATAAATGACAGTGAATCATCAAAAATCAGTGGTGGAAGATATGGACTAATCAATAAAGGATGCTAAGACTATTGATTTTCCTTGTGGAGTAACCTAAGACCTTCACTTATTACCATATTCAATCTTAATTCCAATTTTACTAAAGATATAAATGGGAAAAATTAAGACTTTAAAACTTTTAAATAAAACATCTGTTCAGAAGACTTTTTTAAAAAAAGACACAAAAATTGTGCACTAAAATTGAAAAGTTAATAAATTTAAGTACATTTAACTTAAAATTTCTGTAAAAGATACATAAACTGAACTATAGTTTATGTATAAGCTTTAGACAGGAGAAAGATATTTGCAATACATGCAAATAAAGTACATAAAGAAATTTGCTAAATAATAAGAGAAATACAAACAACCCAGTAGAAAAATTGGCAAAAGATATGAACAGGCAATTTATAGAAGAGAAAATGCAAAAGATCAATAAATATGTAAAAAAAAGTTCATCTTCAATAGTAATCAAGAAGTGTAAATAATACTTTGACACCATTATTCACCATTATACTGGCGAACATTGAAAGGAAAATCTCACAGTATCCATGCTGGTGAGGCAGTAGAACAGTAGGATATTTTCTACAGTCTTGATGGAAGGGTAATTTGCTACAACTGCTTTCAAGAGTCATTTGTCAATATGTATTAAAGTAGAAGATACAAAATGCCCTTGGACCCAGTTATTCCATGTCCTTCTCTCTGCCACATGTGCACCTGGCGACAGACAAAACATTAGTTACAGAAGTATCATTACTATACCAAAAAATTGGAAACACCTTAAATACTCTGAAATATGAACATGAATACACATTAATACACTGTGATATACTGACACAATGCCAAGTTTTAAAATGAAAAAAGGAGTAAACTGAGCTGCATGCAATCAGCTGGAAAAATTTCCAAAGTATAATATTGAGAGCAAAAACTAAAAAGTTGATAAGATGTCTGTACAACATGAACAGAATGAGATAATTTTTATAAACATGCAAAATAATATAGTATGTTATTTTGTATTAATCATGTCTTTTTCTTTTGTACTTTTGATGCTTTGACATCTTCTGGCTTTGCTGACCCTGAAGAAACTGCCCCTCCCAGTGGTGGTGGTGAATTCACAGAGACAGCAAACAACTGGTCTGTGAATGCACCTTTCATATGCAAACCAACTAATTCAAAGTCTATACTCCCAGCCACCTCCTTTACAGGGTTCTTAACTCTCTGGGCTATTATTCCTCTATCCTAATTACCTAGGTCCAGGTATCTGACAATTAGGGACATCCCCTACACTTCAGAGTTTGCCGAAGTTATTCAAACTAGCCAATCTTAACCTGTTTACCTGGTCTCTGGCTGCTTGTTCCTATGGAAAGACAGTAAGGTTTCCCCCTTACTTTTTCTGTCTTCTGATTGACTCTGCTGCTTCTTGGTGTTCCTCCCCCTGCCCCAGGGTGTGATTCCTTTCTCTAGGGATCTGTGAGTATAACAAATTATCTTTTCAATGGTAGTTGTCTCTTGATTTGTTAGTCTCACCATTATACAGGCATAATAATAAAAACTGTATTTTAAAACATGTTTAAAGATGCATATATATCTATTAAAATATTCTGGAGATGATCAACACAAAAATCGGTATAGTCACTTCTGTGACAAGAAGAGAAGAGGTACATAGTTGTATCCAAAATATCTTATATTAAAAAAAAAAACAAAAAACTAAGCAATTATGACCAAGTGTTAAGATTTGGCAAAGCTAAGTGGTATCTGATGGGCATTTATTATAATATTCTCTATGCTTCATGCTTGAAATGTTTCATAGTTAATTTTCAAGATTGAAATTCTCACCAGGGCATATCCCAAGCATCATTTATTCATTCATTTGTTTTTAAACAACTATTTAAAAGTATCATCACACCGTTCTTGTCAGATAGTACCTTTACCCCCCTCTGTAACGGATACAAAGTGCCTGAATGATTTCTGTAAAGATTAAATAATTCACCAAGATGACACTAAAAAAAAAAAAAAATTTGTCACTATGCTTCAGGTTACTTAATGTTTCTTACATGATAAATGGGGTGGGTGGAATTTACATTTTCTTCCCTGAAATTGGGAAGCTTTATGATTCCCTTAAACTCTGTCTCTGTTAGAAATATTTCATACTTTGGGCAGTCCATTCACCCTTGGCCAAATTTAATTTCCCTTTCTGGCTTAAAGGAGAATGGTTTAAAAGATTCCATAAAAAAGCTTTCTGGCAGTCTGGAAGACAGCCAATATTCTTTTTGAGAAAGCTGCCTTTTTATGATGGCCCAAGTGTAAATGACACTGGGCTCTGTGTTCTTTGAATTTCACACAAGTTTGAAAGTTAAAGTGAGAACAGCTTTGCAAAGGATATACAGAAAAACAATTGATTATCTTCCTGGCCTCAGAATGCTAAGAGTTTTTGTGCTTCACACTCTTTAGGTCAAACTCTTACTCTTATTAACTTTCTGGGAATATCCTTAGGAAAATGACCCAAAGAGGTAGACTGAACTAAATTAGGAAATAATCCAGATAAAAATAGAATCTAAATAACTAGAAGTGGCTATTTATTATGACCCAGAAGATGATTACCCCACTTATAAAATCATGTGGGCATCTAATTGGTTGCATTTCTTGTGTTGTTACACATGGGTTTTGAAGCCAGGTGGGGTAGAGAAGAGCAGTTGACAGGTAGGAAGAGGGGCTTCCATATATAATTTGACTTAAATTAAACATCAGCATTAGCTGTCATCCACCTTCAGGGTATGCAAGTAAATGCAAAAGATTCACCAGGGATCCTTCTATGATTCAGATATTTGTCCCCTCCAAACCTCATTTCAAAATTTGATCCCCAAAGTTGGAGGTGGGGCCCAGTGGGAAGTGTTCGGGTCACGGGGGTGGATTCCTCATGAATAGAGTAATGCTTTCCTTTGGAGAGGGTGAGTGAGTTCTTAGTCTCTTCCCCCAAGTTGGTGGCTATAAAGAGGCTGGCACCTGCCCCTACTGCCTTGCTTCTTTTCTTGCCATGGGATCTCTGCACGTGCTAGCTCAGCTTCACCTTTTGCCATGAGTATAAGCAGTCTGAGGCCCTCAGCAGAGACAGATGCCCTGAGCTTCCCAACCATCAGAATCATGAACCAAATAAACCCTTCTATCTTTATTTATTCCCCAGCCTCCAGTATTCCTTTATAGCAACACAAAATGGACTAAGACAGGTGGCAGAGTCTCCCAGTGATGATTCTTGAAAGAGAAGTATCATTGTTCTCTGCATCCCTGTTCCATGGTATAGGAGGGGTGGTTGTCATTCACGTTAAGCCAAATGTGAGAAGTATTAGGAGAACTAATTAAAGAGGGTGACATGCATTTCCTGCAATTTGGGGTGCTGTACTAGAACATGATTCAGGTCTGACCTCTAAAGATGATAAGTGGCCAGTTGCTTTGAGGGAGAGAGTATCAGGTGGGAGAAGATGTGAATTTTCCCATGGGTCAGACCTGGACCCAGTAGAAGGGATCTGGTCTGCTCATCCTAAGAAAAGTGAATTTGTCTGTACAGTGAATTGATACCAAATTAGTGGTTGTGTGGAGTGAACTGCTGGAAACCAGTGGGAGGAGGTATTACTCCTCTTAGGAATTGCAGATGGAGGGAGGTCTCCAGTGTGAGGAATCCAGAAAAACTCACAGGAGCTCCCTTGAGAATACAAATTAGCTTTTGGGTATCTGCCACACTCAGAGGGCTCCAAAGCCAGATGACCACTGTTCCATTAGTGTTAAATCCATCTCCTTTTCCCCTCTAATCTTTCTCCCTCTTGGGTCCAACCTAGGTGGGGCCAGAAGAAACAGCAACTGGAGGAAGATGTAGGATAGGGAAGAAAGAAGAAACTCCTTCTTCCTCACCATTTATGGGCCTCCAAACCTGAAGCAGGTCCATGTAGTACAATACAGAAGTTCAAAATAAGGGGCCGGGCGCGGTGGCTCAAGCCTGTAATCCCAGCACTTTGGGAGGCTGAGACGGGCGGATCACGAGGTCAGGAGATCGAGACCATCCTGGCTAACACGGTGAAACCCCGTCTCTACTAAAAAATACAAAAAACTAGCCGGGCGACATGGCGGACGCCTGTAGTCCCAGCTACTTGGGAGGCTGAGGCAGGAGAATGGCGTAAACCCGGGAGGCGGAGCTTGCAGTGAGCTGAGATCCGGCCACTGCACTCCAGCCTGGGCGATAGAGCCAGACTCTGTCTCAAAAAAAAAAAAAAAAGTTCAAAATAGGGTGAAAGAATAGGGCTTTAATATTAGATGGCACTGGCTTTTACTGCATTTATGAAACTGGAACAGCTACGGTGCTTGCTCAAAGGTTCTTCTGAGAAGAAATGAGTCAACAAAGTGGATTTGCCTCCATCTTGGTTGATATATTATGATTTTTGAGTTGTTAAAAAACCTTCTCCAAGCCATTCTTTGTAATGTTTTGTCTGTGGAAGAAAAAGTATTATGGACTTAAATGGGAGAGGGGATAGAAAGACATGAAAAACATTCTTACTTCTATTTTCCTCTCTCTTATTTAGCTATTACATGGGCTGTTGAGCAATTCAGAAGAGAGAGGGAAATTGGACTTTACCTCTAGGCAGGATTTAAGTTATCCAAGGAACATTTGCAAGTCAGGGCCCCCAGTCACAGGGATTTTCAACATAATACCAGAATGGCTGGCCAAAGGAGGGGAGATCCGATTGTCTAGATATTCAGTCCCTATCAGATCATTTATTCAGCTAAACATTCAGATAATCTATCTCATGTAGATACATCCACAGGCCACTGTGTCACTTAACTTATTATAGGATGTTTTGTTTTGGAGAGAAAGTTTATGTTTACAAGATAGAAACACATGAGGCGGGCACCACTCCAAGCCCAGCTCTAATCACACTCCATTGTCCCCTGAGTCTCCCTCCATGATTTCCCCTCAGAAACCTTTCCAGAATGTGATTCTTCACTTTTATTGTCTCCCAGTGAACAAATGCTTTCTAACAGCTGTTTTGAATCTGCTTTCCTTTTATTTCCATTTATGTCTTCTTATCTCAACATCTGTGGTAGGCTCATGAAAGGGATATAGGCACTACTGCTTGCTGTATATCACTCCTGACTTTATCTCCTCCTTCATACAACCTTTGCATAGTGGTTGTGGAGACTCTTCTTCCTGACTCCCCCCTCCCTTGTTTGCATTGGGTGGTTATGGAATTGTTCTCTTTATCACGTTTTATCATCTGATCACTTTCATCTTCTTTCCTGAATCTGAAACCTGATTTATAAGCCATTTATTTTTAAATGGCTTTTGGATGAAGAAGCCACATGGTGAAGAGAAAAGATCAGTAGGGTTGAAAATTAGAAGTCTGAGCTCCATTCTGGCTCTGCTACAAGGTATATACGTGACTTGGAAAAGTCAAGTCCCATTTGTAAACTGTGGAGTTTGGACCAGATGCTCTCTAAGGACTCTAAGATCAATTTTACAGTGTGGTTATATAGTGGAATCCTCTTCAAGTGCTCTCCCATTTCAGCCTTAGTCTGTTTAAAGTAATAGAGATAATTTTGTGTCAAGTGCTCAACACAGAATGAAGCCCATCTTAGGGGATGACTGAATAGTAGCCAGTCCTTTTACTCTTGTCAAGGTCAATATCTCCTGAGCCTGCACCTTCCCTCCCATTTATGTTACCATCCAGGACTGAACTTCATGCCCTCATGTCTGCAGCCTTGGCTGTGCCTACTAACAGGTCTTCCTCCTCTGGTTTATAGTGTCCAATCTGTCTCATACACCATGATTGGTGTGCTCCTCCTAAGCACTTCTTGCCACAACACTCTCCTACTCAGCAACAAGACAAAGCGAAACCCAGCAAAAATGAAGAACATTCGAAGCCTCTTCAGTTGCTCATGACTGCCTCTAAAAATCTTAACTCATTTGTCATTTACTTTAAACACCTCACAATCTGTCTCCACTTTCTTTTCAACCAAAGGTTCTACTACTTCCTGCATATAAACTCAACTCTAGCCAAGTTCTCACCATTTATTGGCTTGTGTTTCTTTTGTACTAAAATCCCATGGGTCTAGATTCTCTGTCCCTAAGTATATGGGATGATTCCATAGAACAGGAATTTGTCTGGATTCCCAAGGGCCTAGTCAGTGCTTTGCATATTCCAGGTATTAATAAATATTAGAGAATGGGGGTGATATTAATTAATATTAATAAATATTAGAAAATGGTTCCATAGAACAGGAATTCGTCTGGATTCCCAAGGGCCTAGTCAGTGCTTAGCATATTCCCGGTATTAATAAATCTTAGAAAATGGGGAGTGATGTTTATACTGGCAATTGCCCTAAGCTTAAGGCATTTTAGCATCTCATTCTTTAAACCATAGAAATTTTTAGGCCCTTTAAAATTATCCTAACCATACAAATCAGTTTTGTTTGAAACAGCACCTAGAGCATATATGAATAATGAAAAAGGAATCTAACTTTCTAAGAATTTAATACAGACTTGGTGAAAAATACAGAAAGGTTTTCTTAGGATATGGGAGAGCAGCTGTCATAAAGTAAAAACTACAAATGATTGGCCCATGAATATAATCCAGCCCAAGATATGCTTTTATTTCAGCCCATACTATATTATAGAGAAATTTGAATAGGTGCCAGCACTTTACATTGTGAGAGTTCATCTAAAATTGCAGATGTATGGCTTCTCTTAAAGACAGAGAAGATCTGGCAACACTGAGCTGCATTCTCACATAATCACAATTGGCTATAGTTGAGTGATGGGTGACACCTTATACATGGCATAAGTTGTCAGTTAGTCAGAGTCTTTGCTGATCTGTTCTTCTGTCTTGTAACTTACCACTTTGAGTCTGAGATTTCTGGTACCTGAAAATCTACAGTCCGAATGGGCTTCAGAACTCAGTGATTCTCAACTCTGGCTTCATTTTATAATCACCCGGGGAAAATTTTTCATACTATAAATGCCTGAGCCTCTCTCCTGGAGGTGGGTGTGCTATTAGGCATCCTTATTTTATTTCTTATTAAAAAATAATTTTTGTTTTTGAGACCAAGTCTTGCTGTGTCACTAAGGCTGGAGTGCAATGGTACAATCTCAGCTCACTGCAAACTCCACATCTCAAGTTCAAGCAATTCTCCCACCTCAGCCTCCCAGGTAGCTGGGATTACAGGTGCCTGTCACCATGTCCAGCTAATTTTTGTATTTTTAGTATAGACGGGGTTTCACCATGTTGGCCGTGGTTGGTCAGGCTGGTCTCGAACTCCTGATCTCAGGTGATCTGCTTACCTTGGCCTCCCAAAGTGCTGAGATTACAGGTGTGAGGCACCGCACCTGGCCCAGGCATCCTTATTTTAAAAGATCCCCAAGTGATTTTCATGCGTGGTCAAGACTGAGAAAACCTGCTTTAGTAGGATGGCATAAAGAGCCAGCAGCAAGTTGCTCTGATCAGTAGTTTAGGGGCCCTGTGGGCATGATGGAAAAGGTTTTTTTTTTTTCTTTCCCCCAAATGAACTCCTATCCCAGATCTCTCTCCTTTCAGTCATAGATCAAGGCATTGGAATAAGAACACAAATAAATAGGATATATACACATTCTATTGGAGGTCCTCTTCTTTATTCAATGGAGGTTAGGCCTTTTGGTGACTGGGGCCATATCAGGGTGGAAAGGACTCTTCTACCTCAGGTGTATATAGTACATAAATGAGGGTAGTGTATGTAATAGTAAACAGGAAGAGCACTGGATGGAATTGAGATAAGAAAGCCAGAGAGGGGAGTCCAAGATGAAGAACCAGAAGCTGATATTGAAAGAGCCAGAGAGCATTCATTTGTTCTTTTGACAAATATTCACTGTGTTCCTATTCATATGTCTGACACTGCTCTAGGCCCTGAGGACATAGTGATAAAAAAACACAAAGTATCTGCCCTAATTAGCTTATGTTCTAGCCAGAGAAATAAGCAATCAGAAATAGTTTGAAAAAATAAAAGCATGTATAGTCATGAGGCAATTACTTGGAATGAAAAGAAGATCAATCATGCATAAAGTAATAGAGATAAAAAAGAAACGGTCCTTTAAAAATTACATACATATGCATAGATGGGTGGTGGATGGATGGAGACAGAGGGAGGGAGCAAGGGAAGGAGAAAGATGTGGGAGAGGACTAATGTATACTGTATTCATTTACAAATTATTTATTGAACATCTACTACATGACACACATTAAGTTTCTCAGAAAAAAACAGTGGTAAGACAGACATATTTCCTTCTCTGCCAATTTTAATTATATATATATATATATTATATGTGTGTGTAGTCTAATAACTATAGTGTAGAGTGTGTGGTGATGATGACAGTGGTGGCATTTAGTACTTGCTGTATCAGGTACTGTGCTAAATATTTCACTTGCATTATCTAATGTAATCCTCAAAATCATCTTGTGAAGTAGGTAACTATCCATACTTGTGTCCACTTATAGATGAGGGCACTGAGCTCAGCATGGTTTGTTCACTTGATCAAGGACACAATCAGAAAGTGGCAGATGTAGTTCTAAAGCCCGTCTGGTCCCAAAGCCCATGCTCACAAGTCTGCATGTGTATGTGATGCAGAGGGATAAGAGAATGGGACCCAGGGCTGGTAAAGTTTTAGTGAGGGCAAGCAGAATGAGTGATAATACAACAGTTCTGGAGCTTAGATGTTTATTTTATTTTATTTTATTTTTATTTTTTGAGACGGAGTGTTGATCTGTCGCCCAGGCTGGAGTGCAGTGGCGTGATCTCGGCTCACTGCAAGCTCCGCCTGCCGGGTTCCCGCCATTCTCCTGCCTCAGCCTCCCGAGTAGCTGGGACTACAGGCACCCGCCACCTCGCCCGGCTAATTTATTTATTTATTTATTTTTTTAAAGTAGGGCCGGGGTTTCACCATGTTTGCCAGGATGGTCTTGATCTCCTGAGCTTGTGATCTGCCCACCTCAGCCTCCCAAAGTGCTGGGATTACAGGCGTGAGCACCACGCCTGTCCAGATGTTTCTTTAGAAAGTAGGACCGGGTAAGCTAATTCAAAAAAAGACAACAGTCATCTGAGGTTGTGCTGGGACTTTGAGGAAGCACAAAGATGCCCCAAGAAGGAGAAAGAAGAAATTTTACCAGAAATTCTTCAGAAAGACAGTCTGGTATAAAATTAAATCAGAACTGAATTTTTGTTACTCTACATTCTGCACCTTGGTTGGGATAATTCAGGGATACCCTTACTTTTACTCTGTCAGCGTGGGTAAACAGAATTCGACTTTAATGATTCACTGTAGTTTCAGGCAGAATGACAAATGCATTGTGCCTCTATAACCAGTTCTTTAGGTGCCCTCAGTTAATATCCACCTGATTTAACTGTGAATTTTATTGACAATATTTAGCTCAAGATGCAATAAGGCGAGCTGACTGTCACATAAAGGTTGGTTTGGGACTACTTCTGCTTAAATATAGGAGGATTAACTAGGGATAAACTTCATTTTAGTGTCCATGAACTCTGGCTGACTGACAGTCACTGAGAATGAAGCCACAAGGAAAGCTCATCATTGTTCTATGAGCCAAAGATCAATTTAGGTCTTTCATAATGCACTTAAAACTAATTTCCGTATTCTATTTAAAAGTTTCACACATTTAATCAGAAAACATATGCATTGAATAATTATCTTTTACTGACTGTGTAAAATGCAAATATCGAACGTTCAAATGAACTGTTAGAAATAAGAACCAATGCATAAAACTATAATAGATTTAGAGAAAAGTGAACAAGACTTAGTGCTCAGAATGCAATCGTGCATCCAAATTCACTTCTAAGATAATAAACACAATATTTACTATATGAGTTTGAGGAATGATTTATTTAATTAATCTTTGTGGTGATAACCTGATGATATCTACACCTATTCCTTAAGAACAACATGTATTTTGACAGAGGGAAAGATTCCCTGAAAAATTTAATTTCCTCTGTAGGGATGTAATGAAAGCATTTTTTTTAGCATTGTTTGTTTCAAATATGAACCAGAGATTTTTATCAGAAATCAAGATGAATAACTGTTTTGCATCAGAAGAACAAAAAATAATATCAAGGACACATTCTGTTTCCTTAGATACTATTAGAAAAGAGAAAGTTCTGAATAAATAGCATACATGTTGAAATGGAGGAAAAGCGGTTTGTCTTTTATAATAATTGGTAAAAAATAAATGGCAATGGCCAACAGAAACACAGAGACTCTTCATTAAAAAAATACTGAAATCTATAAATGCTCATCTCTAGAGTAACTGAGTGTGACAAAACAAGAGCTCATCCAGTCTGCAATGCAACAATAATATAATAGGATCAAAACCTTGTGTTTAACAAAGAAAGCATATCTCCAATTTCTAGAAAACAGTGATATATTTCATGTTACTCTAAGAATGAGGTGTGTGTCATGATTTTTGACAGTTCCTAATTTGACAGCAGCTATTGATCTAAGAAGTAAATATTCCTGTTAAAAGGGGTCTTTGCACTAATGTAAGTCTGAAAAATGATAGTGGAAAGCTGAGTCACTGCTGGTGGTGATGCAGATTTACATAGTATGCACCAGGCTTTTCTAATCCTGAACTGTGTGTGCAAAGCATGTCGATTCTAGCTAGTGGGGACACTGACCACTTGAAAAAGACTTACCTGTGGCTAAAAGGCAAAAAGACCAGGGGAAATGAACATTTATTGAAGACCTATCATGTGCAACCATTTTCCAGGGTTGTTTATCACATGATCTTGCTTTTAGTTCTCATTGCAGTGCAACAAAGCAAGTGTTTTTTTTCTTTTAAACTAACATACAGTAAAATCGGGTGTGTGTGTTTGTGTGTGTAAAACTCTATGAGTTTGAACACGTGCATAGATTCGTGTAACCACCACAATCAGGATACAGAACAGCTGCATCACCACAAAACTCTCTTGGACTGACATTTTGAGGAAACACTGTCCCTCCACTTTTAACTGCTGGTAATGACCAATCTGTTCTCTGTTACTATACTTTTGTCTTTTCTAAAATGTCATATAAATGGTATCATACAGCATATAACATTTGAGACTGGCTTCTTTCAGTTCACTTGAGATTCATCTGTTTAGTTGTATAGGTCAATAAATAGTTTGTTCCTTTTTGTTGCTGAGTAGTATTCCATTGTATGAATATAGCACAGTTTGTTTACCCATCCACCTGTTGAAGTACTTTTGGGTTGTTCTTATTTTGGGGTGATTATGAACAGAGCTGCTATAAACACGTATATGGAGGTTTCTTATGAATAGAACTTTTCATTTTTCATGATAAATATATAGGAGTG
>NW_012119788.1:754665-783273 GCF_000951035.1 Colobus angolensis palliatus | reverse complement strand
TCTTTGTTTTAAAAATACTATCCTTTTGCTGATGAATTACATTAGATTCCTGTCAAAAATTAATTAGCTATAATTGTGTGGGTCTATTCGGTTAAATGAATAGGTCTATGAGTCTTTTTGCCAATGCTATATTTTCTTGATTATTGCAGTTTTATAGTAAGTCTTTAAATTGGTTAATGTGAGTTCTGTGATTTGGTTCTTCTTTGTCAAAATTATTTTGACTGTTTTAATCCCTTTACCTTTTCATATAAATTTTAGAATCAGCTAATCTGTATCTACAAAAAATCCTGCATGGATTTTGTTTGGAATTATGTTAACCTACGGATCAGTTTGGGGAGAATTAACTATAGTGAATTTTCTGATTATGAACACAACACAGTATGGCTTTCCGTTAATTAGGTCTTCTTTGATTTCTTTTATCAGCATTTTGTGGCTTTCAGGATACAGATACCGTATCTATTTTAGTAGGTTTACAACTAAATATTTCAACTTTTTGAGCAACTGTAAGTGATGTTAGATTTTATTTTTGGTTGCTAATTGTTTGCTGCTGAATTCAAATAAAAAAAAAACTTTTACATGTTGACTTTCCATCCTGCAAATTTATTTAACTCACTTTGTAGTTATAAAAGCATTTTTTTGGAGACCCATTGCATGGTTTTTCTGTGTAGACAATCAGGTAATTTATGAACAAAGACAGTTTTATTCCTGTGTTTCTAATCTGAATGCCTTTTATTTTTCTTTCTTGCCCTATTATACTAGCAAGGGCTTCTAGTACTATGTGAGTAGAAGTTGTGAAAGTGGACATTCTTGCTTTTTATGTTTCACAATTAAGTATGGTGTTTGTGGTAGATGCCCTTTATCAAGTTAATAAAGTTTTCTTCTATCCCTAGTTTGCTGAATGCTTAACGATGAATAGATACTGGATTATTTTCAAATGTTTTTTCTCCTTTAATTGATTTAGTCTTGTTTTTATTTTTTAGTCTTTTAATTACATTGTATAAATTATAATGTTTGCTTTTGAATGTTTTTATTTTATTATTTTATTTTTATTTTCATTTTTGAGACAGTCTCCCTCCGTCACCCAGGCTGGAGTGCAGTGGGTGATTTCGGCTCACTGCAACTTCCATCTCCTGGGTTCAAGTTATTTTCCTGCCTCAGCCTCCCAAGTAACTGGGATTACAGATGCATGCCACCATGCCCAGCTAATTTTTCTATTTTTAGTAGAAATGGTGTTTCACCATGTTGGCCAGGCTGGTCTTGCATTCCTGACCTCAAATAGTCCACCTGCCTCAGCTCCCAAAGTGCTGGGATTACAAGCATGAGCCACCACAGCCATCTTTGCTTTTGAATTTCAACAGTCTTGCATTCTTGGAATAAACCCCATTTGACCATTGTGAATAATTCTTACTTTATGTTGCTGGATTGCCTTCAGTCTTGCTAATATATCTTCAGCGATTTTTCATTCATGTTCATGAAGGAATATTTGTCCATAGTTTTCCTCTGTTGTAATATTTCTGTCTAATTTTGATATCAGAGTAATTCCGGCTTTATAACATGAACTGGGAAATGTCAATTAGATTTAGTTGGCTGGTAATGTGGTTCATTCTTCTGTATCCTTACTGACTTTGTCTACTTGTTCATTTGATTGCTGAGATAGGAGTGTTAAAACTTCCAAATAGAGGTGTACATGTGTCTATTCCTCATTTCAGTTGTATCAATTTGTGATTCATATATGTTGAAGAAATGTTGTTAGGTGCATAGACATTTAAATCATTGTCTTCTTGACCCTTTTGTCATTCTGCAATGTCCCTCTTTTTTCATGGTAATTTTTCCTTGCTCTGAAGTCTATGTTATCTGATATTAGTATAGCTACTAGAGCTATCTTTTGATTTATGTTTACATGGCATGACATAGTCTCTCTTTTTTACATCCTTTTTCCAACCTTTCTAAAACATTATATTTATTTATTTATTTGTTTGTTTATTTATTTATTTTTGAGATGGAGTCTCGCTCTGTCACCCAGGCTGGCTGGAGTTCAGTGGCACGATCTCAGCTCACTACAACATGTGCTTCCCAGGTTCAAGCAATCCTCCCGCCTCAGCCACCCAAGCAGCTAGGATTACAGGTGTGTGCCACCACACCTGGCTAATTTTTAAATATTTTTATTAGAGACTTTGTTTCACCATGTTGACCAGGCTGGTCTCGAACTCCTGACCTCAGGTGATCCACCCAACTTGACCTTCCAAATTGCTAGGATTATAGGCATGAGCCACTGCGCCTGGCTAAACCTTTCTAAAACATCATATTTAAAGTGGATTTATTTTACATAGCACATAGTTGAATATCTTTGTTGTAATTGGTGTCTTCAGATCATTTATATGTAATTATTAATATCTTTAGATTTAGGTCTATTGCTTTCTAATTTGTTTCCTATTTGTTTCCTCTATATTTCATTAGTTTCCATCTTTCTTCCTTCTTTTGGATTATTTAAATATATTTCTTTCAAATTGTGTTTGACTACATATCTTCAAATAAATTTTTAAGTAGTTGCTTTAGGGATTAAACTTTTAGGATTCACTTAAATTAATATTTTATTATTTCAATGGTAATACAGAAACCTTGCTACCACCATTAAGCTCCTCCCTCCAAGTTGTAATTGTCATAGGCATTTTATTTGCAAGTGTTAAAAATCGCATCAGATAAGGTTATCGTTTTTGCTTTCAACTGCCAAATACATATTTAAATAATTTAAGAGGGGAGAAGAATAGTTTACTGTCTTTACCTAGATATTTTAGACATTTTGCCATTTCTGTTGCATTTTCTTTATTATTTATGTTGTTTCATTTTCGTATAATTTTTCTTCACGATTTCCCAGGCAACAAATTATTGGTTTTCATTATTTTGAGAAAGCCTTATTTTACCTCTATTTTTGAAGTCTATTTTCACAGGATATATAATTTGGAGTCGAAATATCTTTTCATTTAGAACTTTAAAATGTTGTTCCGTGAATGGAAACAAAAACACAATATTCTGACTTATGGGATTCAGAGAAAGCAGTGCTTTGAGGAAAATGTATAGCTACAAATGCCTATGTAAAAAAGAAGAAAAATCTCCAGTCAGTAACTTAAACTTTTACTTTAAGGAATTAGAGAAACAGAAGAAATAACAATAAACAATAAAGATTAGAAGAGAAATAAAATAGAGCATAGAAAAACAATACAAAAAAAATCAATTAAACCAAAAAGTGTTTCTTCAATATAATTTGACAGTTTCACAAAACTAGCTAGAATGACTAAAAAATGAAGAGAGATGTTTCAAATTACTAAAATCAGGAATAAAAGATGGGACATTATCCCTTATAGAACAAAAAGGATTATGTGAATACTATGTAGTATTGTATGCCAACAAACTAGATAACTTAGGTGAAGTGGACAAAATCCCAGAAGGAATTTGTCCTTTTAATGTAGGAAACAGAAGCTAATACCTAAATAGACTTATAATAAATAAAGGAACTGAATTAGTAATCAGAAAGCTTCTCACAAAAGAAGTCCAGAACTGGATGACTTCACTGAGAATTCTACCAAATGTTTAAAGAAGAATTAACAAAAATCCTTCACAAAAATCTTCTAAAATATGGAAGAGAATTGAATAGTTTTCAGGTCATTCTATGAATATTTCTCTGATACCAAAATCGGACAAAGACATCCCAAGAAGCCTACAGACCAATAAGCCTTATGAATAAAGATGTAAAAATCGTCTAGAAAATACTAGAAAACCAAATTCAGCGACAACAACAAGAAAAAAGATTATGTACTGTGATTCATGGAATTTATCCCACAAATGCAAGATTGGTTTAGCTAGTGAATATCAATCTTTATTTACACTATGTTAATAAAATAAAGCACTAAAATGATATTATCTCAATAGATGCTGAGAAGGCATTTGAAACAATACAACACTGTTCCATGATTTAAAAAAATACTCAACAAAGTAGAAATAAAAACATACTTCCTCAAACTGAAAAAGGACATTTACAAAAACCCCAAAGCTAACAGCATACTTAACTGTGTAAGACTGCAAGCTTTCCATATAAGATCAAGAACAACATAAAGACATCTACTCTTACCATTTTAATTCAATAATGTTCTGGAGGCTCTAGACAGAACAACTGGAAAAAAAGATGAAATAAAAGGCATTCAGATTGAAAAAAAAAGAAGTAAAATGATATCTATAGCAAGAATACAGAAAATTCTAAAGAATCCACACACGCACACACACACACACACACACACACACACACATGCACACACACTACTAGAGCTAATAAAGGAGTCCAGAAAGGTTGTAGGATACAAGAGCAATATGCAAAACTCAATGTATTTCTATACACTTGCAATAAGCAATTGAAAATCAAAAAGTAGTTCCATTTACAGTAGAATGAAAAAGAATGAAATACTTCAGAATAAATTTAATAAAATTGGTATTAAACTTATACTCTAAAAACTACAAAGCATTAAAGAAATTAAGGAAGGCTTAAAGAAATGGTAAGATATCACTTTTGTTGGAGTGGAAGACAATCACTGTTAAGATGGCAATACACTCCAAATTTATCTATAGTTTTAATACAATTTCTATCAAAACCCTAGCTGCTTTTATTTTTCTTTGCAGAAATTGAGAAGTTGATTCTAAAATTTACACAAATATGCAAGAAACCCATAATGGTCAAAATAATTTTGAAAAAGAGCGAAGATGAAGGACTCACACTTCCTGATTTCAAAAATTCACTACAGAGCTACAGTAATAAGATGTGATAGTAGTGGCACAAAGACAAATATACAAGTCAATGGAATACAATTGAGAGGCTGGAAATAGGCCCATCCACTTATAAGCAACTGATTTTTGACAAGGGTGACAAGACATTTTAATAGGGGAAAGAATAGTCTTTTCAATAAATGGTGCTGGGACAACTAAATAGGTGCATTCAAAAGAAGGAAATTGAATCCCTACCTCACATCCTTGGTAAAAATTAACTCAAAATCGATCAAAGATTGATCGAATTGTAAAAGCGAAAACTGTAAAACTCTTTGAAGAAAATATAAAAGTAAATATCTGTGACCTTGGATTAGTCAATTGTTTCTTAAATATGATGCCCAAAGCATAAACAACAAAAGAAAAAGTAGATAAACTGGAATTAATCAAAATTAAAAATATTTGTGCATCAAAAGACACTATCAAGACAGCAAAAAGACAACCCACAAAATAAAATATTTGCAAATCATGTATCTGATAAAAGGCTTTTATCAATAATATATCAAGAACTGGTACAACTCAGCAACAAAGGGACAACCCAGTTTTAAAATGGGTGAAGATTTGAAAATATATTTTTCCAGTAAAGATATACAAATAGCCAACAGACATATGAAAAGATGCTCAATATCATTAATCATTAGGGAAATGCAGATAAAAATATCACAATGAAATGCCACTTTACATTCACTAGGATGACTGTAATTAAAAAGACAGACAATAATAAGTGTTGATGAGTATGAAGAGAAATTCGAATGCTCTCACATTGGTAATAGAAATGTAAATTAATGAGGCCGGGCGCAGTGGCTCAAGCCTGTAATCCCAGCACTTTGGGAGGCCGAGACGGGTGGATCACGAGGTCAGGAGATCGAGACCATCCTGGCTAACATGGTGAAACCCCGTCTCTACTAAAAAATACAAAAAACTAGCCAGGCGAGGTGGCGGGCGCCTGTAGTCCCAGCTACTCAGGAGGCTGAGGCAGGAGAATGGTGTGAACCCGGGAGGCAGAGCTTGCAGAGAGCTGAGATCCGGCCACTGCACTCCGGCCTGGGTGACAGAGCAAGACTCCGTCTCAAAAAAAAAAAAAAAAAAAAAAGAAATGTAAATTAATGTAGCTGCATTAGCAAACAGTTTGACAGTTCCTCAAGAAGTTAAACATTGAGTCCCATATAATCCAGATATAGTACTCATATGTATTTATTCAAGAGTATTAAAAACATACATTCATAAAAAATGGATGTTCATAGAAGCATCATTCACAATAGCCAAAAGTGGAAAACACCCAAATGTTCATCAGTGAATGAATGAATGAACATAATGTAGTATGGTCATACAATGGAATACCACTTGACCATTACAAGGAATGAAGTCCTGTTAAATGATATAACAGAGATGAACCTTGAAGACATTATGCTAAGTGAAAAACAGAGATAATAGGCCATACTGTATATGATTATATTTACATGAAATGCCCAGAATGAGCAAATATATAGAGACAAAAAGTAAATTACTGGTGGCCAGTGGCTAGGGAGAGAAGGAAATAGGGATTGATTGCCAATGATATGAGGTTTCTTTACAGGGTGATGAAAATATTCTGGGATTAGATAATAGAGATGGTTGCAAAACCTTGCAAATGTACTAAAAATCACTTACCTGTTCATGTAAGAAGAGTGAATTTTATGGTACAAGAACATCTCCAATAAAATATTACAACTACTACTAATACTAAAATGTTCAGTTTCTTTCTGGCATCCATGGTGATATAGTTTATATATTTTTCTCTACCAAAATCTCTTGTTGAATTGTAATCCTCAGTATTGGAGATGGGGCCTGGTGGAAGGTACCTGGATCATTGGTGATTTTCTTATGAATGGTTTAGCACCATCCCCTCAGTGCTGTCCTTGTGATAGTGAATAAGTTCTCATGAGATCTGACTGTTTAAAAGTGGGTGGCACCACCTTCTTGCTCCTGCTCTGGCCATGTGACATGCCTATTCCCACTTCACCTGCCATGATTATAGGTTTCCCAAGGCCTCCCCAGAAGCCAAGCAATAGTCAGCACTGTGCTTCTTGTAAATCCTGCAGAACTACAAACCAATTAAATCTCTTTTCTTTATAAATTATCCAGTCTCAGTTATTGCTTTATAGCAATGCAAGAATGACCTAATACACACGATTTCTGATGAGGAATCCATGGTCGTTGCTTTATCATTTTCTTATATAAAATGTTCTGTTTTTCTGCTTTCAGTAAATTATTTTTTTCTGTTTAGTTTCCATCAGTTTGATTGTATTGTACTGGGCATAGATTTCTTTGAATTTTTCTCATTTGGAATTTTCTAATCTGTAGGTTTGAATCTGTGGGTCTATGTCTTTTATCAGATATGAGAATTGTAGAATTTCTATTGGTCTATCTTCAAGCTCACTGACCTTTTTTCTGTCATATTTATTATTCTGTTGAGCCCACTAGGGAACTTTAAAATTTTGGCTTTTGTCTTTTTCAGTGCAAGGCCAAGATGAAAGGCTTCCACAGCAGAGAACAAGAAATGAATTATCTCATTCAAGGATGAGAGGAAAACATAGTTTATCTTGGATGAACTACTGTGCTAGAGAGCTAAGAAGGAATGAAGTGAAGATTTTCAAACCTTCTGCCCCCTGAGGGAGGGCTGTGCATTGCCTGAGTGAAGAACCAACTTGGAAAATGTATCTCTGAGCAAAGTCTGGAATAGAATAAAATTAGCACAGAGAAAAAAGTTCTGAGGCAGATCGCCACTGCACTGTGCGAGGTACTGGTTTCTGAAGTTTAACATCGGTCCTGGAGGGGAGAGGAAAGAAGGAAACTAGAAAAGTAAGTTTTAAACTTAATTTTTAATTTTAATTGATAAATTGCTGGATTGATCTAATTGTGTTTTGTTGTTAGATTCAATTCATAATAGAGAAGAAATTTAGTTTTAAGAAAAATAAGTCTTTTTATTTGTACACATGGATTTTTATCTTATAAATTTATACGCTGCCCACATTTTTATTAAGTTTTAAAAATATTTGGTATCTGCCATTATATATCTATATTATCATTCATTCATCCAATAAACATTTATAGAAATGCAAGTTTTGATAAGTATATTGTTAGTAGGGTTACCAAATAAAATACAGATTACCCCAAATAATTTATTTTAGTTTAAGTGTGCACAGAAATTTAATGGGGCATACTTAATACTACTTAATGGGGCATCATTAAAAATGATTCCTGGTTTGTTTGAAATTTAAATTTGTAATTGGATGTACTGTTTTTATTTGCAAAATCTGGCAAGTACTAAAATACAAGGAAAACAAGCTGTATTCTCTGTCCTTAATGTATTCACAGGCTAGTGGAGTAAACATGCATAAAAATAATTATAAAGGAATATGATAAATTTAGTGATAGAGATAAGTAAAGATACAGAAAAACTGAAGGCTGGATGCTTGATTCAATCTTAGAGGATAGAATGGGGTGATACAGAGATCATTTCCTAGAAGAAGTGATGCTTGGATTAAATCATAAAGTGTAAACAGAATTTGACCATGTGAAAGGGAGGAATGAAAAAAGACATTTAAAGTTCAGGGAACTATCTGTGGGAGGTGGGAGCCAGTATATTGTCTTCAGTGAAAGACAGGTACCAGATTTTGGAGAATCTCTATGCCAGGTTACAGAGATTTGATCTTGCTACTTGAATGGAGAGGAAGGCCTGAAGTAAAATAGAGCAGAGAAAGAACATATTAAGAAAAGGGAATAATGTGTGTGTGGTGTGTGGTGTGTGAGTGTATATATGTGTACATATATCTATATATATTATCCATATATTATATAGGTGTATGTGTGTGTACATATATACCTGCAACACACACACACACACATACCCCACACACATACACACATTACAGTTAGCAGGACTTGGCGATTCATTTGAATATGGTAAGTGTGGAAAAAAGAAGAATCACACATCTCCAGTATCATATGTAAGATACCTCTATGAGATCTGTGATGGGTGTCTGTGGTAGGGTGAATTGTATTTCTCCCCCAAAATATGTTGAAGTCCTTGATATGGTTTAAATGTATCCCCACCCAAATCTCATCTTGAATTGTAGCTCCCATAATTCCCACATGTTGTGGGAGAGACCCGGTGGAAGATAACTGAATCATGGGGGTGGTTTCCCCATACTGTTCTTATGGTATTGAATAGGTCTCACGAGATCTGACGGTTTTATGAAGGGTTTCTTTTGCTTGGCTCTCATTCTCTCTCTTGCTGCTGCCATGTAAGACTTGCCTTTTGCCTTGTGCCATGGTCGTGAGGCCTCTCCAGCCATGTGGAACTTTCAGTCCATTAAACCTCTTTTTCTTTATAAATTACCCAGTATCAGGTATGTCTTTATTAGTAGTGTGAGAACAGATTAATGCAGTTCTAAACTCCCATACCTGTGAACATGACCCTTATTTGAAAATAGGGTGTTTGCAAATATTATAAAGTTCAGATTATGTCATACTTGATTAGGGTGGGTCCTAATCCAATATGACTGATGTCTATATAAAAATAGAAAATAGACATACAGGGAATGCCATGTGAAGACACACAGAAAGACAGCCATATGGAAATGGAAGAGATTGGAGTGATGCATCTGTAGGCCATGGAATGCCAAAGATTGCTGGCCATCACCAGAAGCTAAGAAGGAGGCATGGAACTGTTGTTCCCTTAGAAGCCTCAGGAGGAATCTATGCTAATCCTACCCTAATTTTAGCATTCTAACCTCCAGAACTGTGAAAGAATACATTTCTGTTGTTTTAATCCACCCAGTTTGTGGTACTTTATTGCACCACATCTATAGGCATCTATAGGCCATTAATATAATGTCTAAGGAGCAGTTGGCTTTATAAATCCAAAGCTAGGGGAGGAAAATGAACTATAAATGAATATTTATAAGCATTAATAATAATAATGGTAATAGCTCACTTTCATAGGGCTTACTCCATTGCAGGCTCTTTTACACATATTAACTCATGTAATCTTCACAACAAACCCATTACATAGGTGCTATGATCATTCCAGTTTTTAGATGATGAGGCCTAAGCACAAAGCATTGAAATGACTTGTGTAAAGTTGCAAAGCTAGATAGAAGGTGGTAGTGCCATAATTCAGTTCTAGGAACATGCTCTAGCATCCATGCTCTTGGCATTTTGCTTTCCTGCTTGTAAATGTTAATTGATACCAAAAAGAAGGTGGGATTATACCCAGAGGCAGACAATGAGTATTAGCTAGTCAAACTCCAGAAATTCACAATACTTTCTCCTTTGATTTCTTCAATTTCAGAGGACACAAAATAAAATACTCAATTGTTCAGTCATCCTTGCAGCTCAGGTGGCCATGTAAGACATTTCTTATGGAAGGCCTTGGAAAAGAATTTTCATTCTGAGAAAAGGAAAGTCTCAAGACTAGAAAGTCTTTGTGTGTCTCCCAAAAATCGTTACCCAGTCTTCCTACCTGGATGAGATGCATGCATGCATTCAGCACCCATCCTGTGATCCTGAAGATGGAAGACAAATACTAAGTAAAAGTGGAACAGAGAGAGGGATAGATCCCAGATCCCTGATCAGATCCTTGAATAGTTAGCTCTGGCTGTCTACAGCTGGGCCTTTTGTTACCTAAGAAAAATGTAGCACTATCAATCTAAACCATTATTAGTCTAGGTTTCTATCACTTACACCTGAAGGCAATTCCACCTGATACATTGAGAGTGTATTTATAGTGAAGGAAGCACTGAGGAAAGCTGATCCAAAGGAAGGGACCAGGGAAGAAGATTAAGAAAGAATGATTAGCGAGCTTCAGGAAGAACTGGAAAGTGATGTGTTAAGAAATCAAAGAAAGTAGAGAATTTTTAAAAGGCTAGTGATAAAAATGGCAAGTGCATCAAAGAGATGTAATAAGATAAAAACTGAAATGTATGAATGGACATAATCATTGAGAGGTCATTGATGACTTTATTAGAAACAATTTCTGTGCATTGTTGGGGAAAACATTTGATTGCATTGTATTGAGGAAAGATGTGGAAAAGTTAAGGAAATAAAGACAGCAAATATAAAATGACCTTCCAAAAATTTTGGATGAACCAGGGAAGAGATGTTGGAGGGTAGCTAGAGGGAAAGAAAGTCAAAGAAAAATTTTTTTTTCTCTGATGAGAGCCTTCTTGCTGGTGGGGACTCTGTAGAATCTGAAGGTGGCACAGGTATTATATGGCAATAGGACTGAGTGTGCTAAAGCCATCAGTCCCACTGATGCTCCCATCAGAGCCCTCATGACCTAATCACCTTTTAAAGGCCCTACTTCTCAATACTGCTACATTGAGGATTAAATTTCAGCATGAGTTTTGGAGGGGACAAATATTCAAACATAGCAAAAGGAATCAACAAAGAAGCTAATCAAGGGAAGCTAAGCATGATGAGCAGTGCAGAGGGCCACCTATAGTACAGGATTTTATATAAATTTTTATATTTCTGGCTATTTGCCCAGGTATGTGCATTTCTACCAGCAGTGAATAGTGACCTGGGCATGAGGAGAAGAAGTTGAGCTGTGGCAATGATCTATAGTCATCTTCCTTTGGGACTTTGCTGGGAAGGGGTGGAGGCAGCCTAGAAGTACAAACAATTTGATAATGCTAATGAGACAATAAAGCAGAAGTTCATCAAGGGAGTGTAAATCTATAAAAGGGAGGAAGGCCAAGAGGCATGTGACAGCCTGGAAGAAAACTAAGACACTATGGGGTTGGAGTTCAGCCAGGAGGTCAAAATCAAGAGGTATGGTGTTAACAAAAATGTGAGAGTTGGTGAGTTAGGAGGTGTGGATCATAGAATAGACAAGTGCAGTTAAATGCTCACTAGGGTGGACCAGTACTGGGCAATAAATAGAAAGATGTGCTCTGAAAGTGAGTGCTAAAGTGCAGTAAAGTGAAAGTCTTTAATAGAATTAACGTAGTCCAGCAAATAGAAAGTCAATTATTGAATGGATTAGCTTCATGGACATTTAAATCTAGGATGATGTATAATCTAGGAAAGTACATAATCTATTATTGAGTTGTATCCGAAGTAATATAGTATTATAGATTTATTTCTTTAATTTCAACATGTAAATATTTCTACAAAAATCTCCATGATTTTCAGGATTTGTGCCACCTAAACAATTTGTTATTCTTTGGCATAAAGGTAGAGTGAGATAAAGGATTTAAGGGCATGTTGAAATCAGATTGTGAAAGCTTTTATTCTCTCTCAGTGTTTCTTGACTTTTTCTCCCATTATTGCTTCCCTAAGGCACTTTTTAGAGAGACATTTTTTCTCTAATCTTCCCCCTTCCCCCATGAAAATTTAATACCACAGTTATATTGTATATCTGTTTATGTACTGTATGTATATCTGTTCTTTATAATAAAAGGAGTAAGAGCTATCTTATCTTCCCTCTCCTCCCCAAAACAATTTTTGCCTCCTTGGGAGCAATATTGCTCTATTGAGAAGAAATGTCCTAGGTTTGGACATTGCTTGGAAGAAAATAGGAGCCCCTGAGGATATCTAGGAAGGGATTGATACAGGAATGCTGGTGTGGCTCCCCTTATAATTTGAAAGATCTTCTCTTCTGTAGAAATTAAAGGATTGTAAATAAACTCAGGCTCACATCAAAAAGTAGCATTGGCAAATGTCTCAGAAAACAGTCATAATACAAGATTTAGAAACAAATGTAAGGCCTATTTCAGGTAGAAGTACAGAGGCTTCCTCTGCTTGTCTTCTAAACCAATAACTCAGAATTTGCCTTGCAGAGTCCCTTGTGGTTAGATGTGAACCTCAGCACAGATCTAGGGGCAGGGGGCAGCCAATAGCTGACATCCAAGGATGTCAAAGGGCACATTCTGAGATGGCATCCCTATAGAACTGATGGCCTGTCTCTAATGACTGGCTCATTGGTACAGTGAGACCCCCCCATCCCTATCTTTTAAATTGAGGGCAAAAATGGCAGGAAGGAGAAGGACAAAGTCTCTAAAGAATGTGTCGGATTCTCTTGGTCTTACTGGAATAACCTATATAAGGGTCAGGTTTTCCTTTCATGTTGATCGGGGATAAGAAAGACTACAGTCATGACTCTATCTATGTCCTGGACAAAATTTGGAATAAAGACAGATCATTTTATTGTACTGTGAGTAGAGGACAATAGGTACTTTGTTTGGTTTTCTTTTAGTGTGACTTGGTGCTCGCTGGTTTTCCCCAAAGCTCAAATGCCGTGGATTATTGTGACTAGGTAGGCTATGTTTTTTTTTTCTTTTTTTTTAATCCTCTAAAAAGACATTGAAAGAATTCACTATTATCATTGCAATTTCAGTTTGTAAAGGCTTGGGGGAGATGATAGTATCAGTAATCATGCCAGTAAGAGTATAGGAAAGGTCATTATCTAGCAAACTCTTACCTGGAGGAAGATGAGAGTAGATTTAATCTTTGCAAAATGCTGACCCTAGGCCCAATGGCCCTCAGAAGAAAAAGGGTAATACTTGAAGCTGGCAAGTTGCTTTTCTTCAGCCTCACAGCAGGCTGATCAAATTAAAAGGCACACCTTGACTTTCTGGTCAGCCATTGCCACTTCCTCAGCACAGGCGGAGGATAGCTATGTGTTGGGTAGAAATAGGTGTTGCCACAGAGAGGCCCCCTGAACCAGAACTCTTTGTGAAGGGGGAAGAGTTTCCTTTTTTTGGTCAGAGTTCAAAACAATTCACCATGGAAAGTTATTCTGAGAGCCATTCTGTTTCCTTTCTCTCTTATGTCCATCAAGGCTTTTCTTTTAGATAGAAAAACAGAAAAGCTTAAGAAAAAGAAAATGTTCTTGTTCAGTCTTTTCTTTGCATTCTAGTCGGGTTGTAATCTTGACAGAACCAGGCTGACTTGCAAAATTAAGTGGAAAATGGTTTGCAGAAAGATATCATGTTCCAAAGGGCATGTGGAGCGGCATGAGAAAGAGGTTGGAAGATGACAAGAATGTAAAGAGGACCAAAGTTGCTTCAGTTGGGTGTTTTTTTGGTTCTTCTCTATCTCTCATTGCCATCCTCAATACAGCAGGGTAGAGAGAGAAGGGAGTAGTCAACCCCATCCCAGCCCAGTATTTCCACCATTTCTGCTTAACCCCAAGTGCACCCTCTTGGTATGGGATGGGAAAGAGATGGGGTGGGGGGTGGGCATGTAGAGAATGAGAAGGGCTTGGCAATGGAGGCTTGTGAATTAAAGGTAAGAATATCCAGGCAACAAAAATACCTGTTTTGAGTTGAGAAATCCATAGATATCAAAACTTTGGAGGAAGGGGCTCATACCATCGATTCTGGACAGGGTGAGGGCAGGCAGTGAGTACTGAGAACAATCACACTTTGTACTTTTCAAACAAACACAAGCACAAAGCACAAGGTTTGAGTGTGTTTTCCCCAATGTAATCTAGGTTGTCTGAATATTAAGAACAGCCTTGAAAAGTGAAAAAGGGAGCCTGTATTGAAAACAAGGGGCAGTTTACTTCCCTTTGCCTTGATGTGCTTGGGGAGTGCTGCTTGCATTGGTATATCTCAGTCATGTTGCATTGACAAACTCCCCTCCTTAGTTTTCTCCACCACCTGCTGCGTCCCTAGTTACTCCTGAGCCTGGATGCCTGTTTCTTCAGTTCAAGGGTAACGTGAGGATTCCAAGGAAGCTCACTTTAAATTTCTTAATGCCTTAGAAAGTCAGGCCCCTCCCCTTTTGTGCTTAAAAAACAAAAGTTGGCAATTAAACTTCAGAGTCATGAGGCTGGACAAAAATAAATGGAAAAGATTTAAATGAGAAAAGCAACTAAGTCTCTGCTTTCTCAGAAAGATCAGGCTCTGCAAACTGATTCTCATCAATGTGCCCTGTTGGCTCTCGTTTCCCAAAGGCCCATCCCAGTCTCCACCTTGATACATTCAGTCTTTCAGGACAAAGCACTGCTGTCTTTGTGAGCTGTGCTCTCCTGCCAGCCTTCTGGGAGCTGCACCGCTCAAGGCCACTGAGCAGACAAACAAAGCTCTGGGAAGAGGGGCATCTGGATGCTTTGACCTCTCTCCCCCATGTGAGGCTGGCTCTATGTTCCAAGTCAATGGAGGTTGAAGAGCACTGACTCAGGCAAGAGTTTCATGGCAAGGTGAGGGTTCCTCCCTCCCTCCCAAACAGCAAACTAGACCTTACTCCCAAAAGCAAACTGGGCCGTCATAAGAAAATCACTCAATCCCTCTGGATCTCAGTTTTCTTCTCTGTAAAATGGGCATAAGACTATCTGCTCTGCCTTCTGAGCAGCTTATTAGGAAGGCCAAAGGAGGGAATATTTAAGAGGTATTAGAGACAACTTTCAAGCATAATGTCAGGAGTATGAAGAGAAGACTCTCTACCTGCCTATCTCTCCTTCCTGAGACCTCAGGCCTGAAATACCTTTAAAAGGAGGCAAGCCTTAATGCTTAACAACAGGATGACATTTGAAGTGCAAACACTCCAGGGAGAACATATGCAAGGGCAGACTTATACCTAGGAGTGAGTGACTATGTCAGCGATGTCTCTGGGAGCCAAGTTTGATGGAGGAAGGAGAGAGAGAGATAGAAAGACAGAGAGAGAGAGAGAGAGAGAGAGAGAGCTCCTGCAGTTGGCCCACAGATTGGGGATGTGAGTGCATGGGGGAGGGCAATGATAGGGAAAAGCTGAAATTCCAGAATCACCTTCAATAATTTTACAGTTTGACTGGAAATAGTTCCTGCATTCAGAGATTTTCTTCAGAGGTACAGATTGAAATCAATTAAGAGAAGAAAGACGTATTTTGCCCTATTCTGCTCTTTACTTTTATACCATATAAAGAGACAGGTTATTAAATTCAACCAAACTGCAGGTTTGTGAGCATGGAGCAACGTTCTTGACACTGAATCTATGTCACTGGCTGTTACCTACATTTTGCTCATTAGGACTCATTCAGATAAATATATTCAGTGTGGTTAATTCTTCAAAGCATCGCTTGCCTGTTGGTTGTGACTGCCCCTAATCCACAGCTTCCTAACCCCTGTACCGCTTCACAGTGATGGTCTCTGAGAAGGCTACATATGTGCAAGATGGCAAGTCCCTCAGCTCTCTGCGGCTCTGTGGGATCTGGAGCAGCCTCTCGCCTTAAGCATCCTGTCGCTGACCATAATGAGCCATACCTTTATTACACTAATTTGCTTGTGCCATTGTGTGAAAAAAAAAAGTTGGAAAGCATTATTGTAATCTGTTTTCTACAATATCTGAAGACAACTTTCTAAATGAAAATCTCATTTCATCATTACCTTTCAATGACTCCTTATCACCTGTAGAATAAAGTTCAAACTCCTCACCATTTATAAACAATTCCTGTATGGTCTGGCTCCTGCTTTAGCCCCTAGTCCTGTCTTCTGATCACCTTAAGCTACTTGCTGTTTCTTGAATGCACTATTTTATTCTTAGCTCCACTTTTTTAACATGCTATTCCCTCTCCTTGAAATGGCCTTCTTTCCTAGTTCTCAAGGGGATTTCTTCTCTTCTTTTAAAATTTGTCTTCCATATTATCTCCTTAGGGCAAGTGCCTCGGACCTGCTTAGGCTCTGCTCAGATCACCATGCTGCCTTGCACACACCCATCTTATAGCACTTATCTTACTGCTGTGACTCTTGACTGACCTGGCTGTTTCACTCTGTTTTAATTAGCCTCAGGAAAGCAGGTTCTATATTTCACTCATTTTGTGTCTTAAAAATTACAGGTGTTTAATGAGTACTTACTGGAAAATAATTAATCCATCTATGATGGTAAAGAGAAACAATTTGGTTATAGAATGAAAACTGATTGACAATGGCTAATCACAAAATTTATATTAATAGTCATTACCTTTTATTGGGAATCTACCCCACGGCAAAAACTATTGGTAGGCTTTATATGCTTATGTTGTAGTCCTTTTGGCAACCCTGCAAAGTAAGAACTACTATTCCCAATTTTATAGGTGAGAAAAATGAGGTTTAAAGAGACCAGGTGACTTTCACAAATTCACATAATTTCTTAACAGCAGAGATGAAGTTCAGACAACGTATTCCTAACTCTAATGCGAGATCTTTTTCTCCTCCCAACCCATGGCTTTCAAATGAATATTGAAATATATTTTGAGTACACATTCCTTACCTGGACACATCAATATTATGATCGTGAATGTTTTCTGTTGACCAAGAGGTGCCCAGTGCAAACATTATTTCTGGGTGTGTCTGTGAGGATGTTTCTGGATAAGATTAACATTGGAATCAGTGGGCTCAGTAGACTGCCTTCTCTAATGTTAATGGCCATCATCCAATCTGTTGAGGGCCGGAATAGAACAAAAATGTTGAGGAGGATAAATTGATCCCTTTTGCTTCCTGCCTGCTTTCTTGAGCTGCTGGGAAGTTGGTCTTTTCTTAACTTTTAACTGAGATTTACACCATCGATTCCCCCAGTTCTGAGGTCTTCAGATTCAAACTGGAACTACACTACTGGCTTTCCTGGGTCTCTAGCTGACAGATTGTAGACTGTGAGACTTCTCAGCCTCCATGATCACGTGAGTCAATTCCTTATAATACATCTCTTCCTATATGTATATTCTATTGCTTTGGTTTCTCTGGAGAACCCTGACCTAATACAAGTACATGTCCAGACCTGGGTGTATTTGTCCTCTGTCTCTTATGTGTCTTTGCCCATGTCACTCCTTACTTTTCCCTACTCTGGTCAACCAAACTCAGCTTATAGTTCTGGTACCTTTGGATCTGGCTATAAATTAGGCAGAAGGCTGGGGGCCAACTGAGTTTCAACTATGTTTCACCTATAATTCTCCTGCCAAGAGCCTCTCGTGGAAAAACTGAGCATGGGAGTTTTCAAAAATGGAAGCAAAGCAGAACAAGGCATGTTTGTAAAGGGAGAATAAAGAGACTTGCATTAGTGCAAGGTGGCTTTTGAGAACATTTAGACTGCGCAGGAGTGGAGGGGTGAATTGCCGCCTGGAGGCAATGAAAATGAATGGGGTTGAGAGGATATATTCAAGGGATAGTTAAAAATGAGTCAAAAGTTTTAGGTATCTAATTAGGTAGAAGGCTTTAAAGAGTCCTTTATATATTCATTATCTAAACATATATAACCTAATGTGTGTCATGAGGGGAACAAAGGGACAGTTAGGACCAAATTTCTGCCTTTGTGGTGCTCATAGTCCAGAAAAGCAGATGGCATTAAGCACACTTGCTGGGCTTAAAATGTCAGAGGAGATGTCTTCACCAAGGGAGGGGACAGCAGAGGAAGCAAATCTGCCTGGGATTCTGGGAATGAGACGGGAAGAGGTATGCAGGGAATACCTTGGAGATCTCCCTAGATAAATGTGAGTATATTTGGTTGTGCATAAAAGGATGAGCAGAAATTCCCTATCCAGAAAGATGGGCAGTGTGTTCTAGGCCAAGGGCAAAGTTGAGAACTTTGATGAGACTGGGAAGAGTGAGTGGCTTGGTGTTGCAGGAGTGAAGGGGTGGCCTGCCCCTCCACACTTGTGGGTGTTTCTCGTTAGGTGGAACGAGAGACTTTAGAAAAGAAATAATACACAGAGACAAAGTATAGAGAAAGAAAAGCGGGGCCCAGGGGACCGGCGCTCAGCTTACAGAGGACCCACACTGGCACCGGTCTCTGAGTTCCCTTAGTATTTATTGATAATTATCTTTACCATCTTAAACATAAGGGAGGGGCTGGACAATAGGATCATTGTAGGGAGGAAATCAGCAGTAAGACATATGAACAAAAATCCCTGTGACATGAATAAATTTAAAGGAAAATGCTGTACCTTGAGATACATATGCAAACTCTCCTTAAACCTTTTAGCAGCATTGCTCCAGCAAGTCCTACCTTATTCCTAAAGGTGGTTTTCTCCTTGCTCAGTAAACAAAGCACACAATGGGTTTTACACTGAGATGTTCCATTGCCCAGGGACGGGCAGGATTTTTAACCAGCAAGCTGCCTTCAGGTACTTGTTTAACAAAGACACATCCCGCACAGCCCAATATCCATTAAGCCTTGAGTCACCACAGCACGTGTCTCTTGGAAGGACAAGGTTGGGGGTAGGGTCACAGATTAACAGCATCTCAAATACAGAACAAAATGGAGTCTCTTATGTCTGCTTCCTTCTATATAGACACAGTAACAGGCTGATCTCTCTTTCTTTTCCCCACACAGGAGCAGAGTGGGTGGGGGACAGAGGAAAGAGACACTTGAGAGGGGAGTTGGTTCGAAGAGCTGCCTTTTATGCCCATCGAAAAATGTGGAAAAATGCCATGAGAGGTGAAGTCTCATTTAAGTGTTATAGCTGGGTTGGGGAGAGAGGAGGTGCCATTGCCAGATTTATGCTCTTTCATACAGATAATTCTGACTACAGCATAGAGACAGACTGTAGTGTGCAAAGCTGCATGGTGAGAGAGCCTTCCCTGAGGTCAGGTGCATGGTGGACATAGTGGTTGTTCTGTTCATACAAAGGGTAGTGGACTTGGGGGACAGTGTGGTGAAAACAGGACATATCTAGTTTTAGCTATGTGGACCAGACATACTGAGAGCTGGTCAAATAAAGAGACAGCCACCTGCCATGGAACTTTTCCTGCACCTACCACAATCCTGCATAGTTCAATATCACATCTTCTAAAAACCTTCTGCAGTACCTCAGAAATTGCGTTTTCCTTTACGCCATTATGATGGGGAGATGGGAAGCAACTCTGCTAAATTAGGAACAGGAAAATAAAATTTTAAATTAGGAAAAGGATAAGATATCCTTCTGTAAAAAAGAGTAAATTCTGTCCACTTCTAAGAAATCAAGACAAATCTGTTTTGATGGGACTAGAGATAAAGAGTAAGAAAAAAAACATTCAGAATGAGAGTTTGGGCAGGCTGTGCAGGTGTCAGATCATGTGAGAGCACTTGAGAGGCAGGGTCAGGACAGGTGCATGAGGAGGCCAAGAAGAGTGCATTTGGGAGCAGAGTTTGCATGTTGATATTTTATAAACTGAGTCATGCAGGAATTCTCATGTTTTTATGTTGCCGATGCCCTTCATATTTAATATGTCGTTACCCAGTGACAACAGCCAACGTTAACATGGTGTTTCCTATATGCCAGGCATGGTACTAAGTGTTTTTACCTTTATTAGCTTATTTAATCCTCTCAGTATCCCGTGAAGTAGGAACAATCTCCATCCACATTTTATAAGCACAAAAACTGAGGCCCATAGCAGATAAATCCTGGGAAGTGGTGGTCTAAAGATTTGAACATGGGCTGTCTGGCCTGAATGCTGACTCTCTTAACCACTTAATATACTGCCTCTGCATACTAAAGTTCAGTAAGACTTTATATGAAGAACACGTGAATTGTAAATCATTGATTTCTAGGTGGGGATACTACATCCATCAATATTCCATAAAAGTAAATCATCTGGCACAGTTCAGGGAAAAGGAAGGGATAGAGTTTCAACATCTAGTTAGTTGTTAGTTGACTGCATATTTGTTACCCTCATCATGTTTTCAGCCTCTTGAGGATCAAGGATCCTATTTCCTCTCTTTCCCTGTGATAGCTGGTAAAGGATTTTGCAAAAAGTAGGTGCTTATAAAAGCCTATTAGTCAATTTTTTCACAGTTTCCCACTCTTGTCAGACTCAGCAAGCTGCAATTCCTCCCATGGTGTGGAGTTGCTGCTGAAGAATAGCTGCCCAGTCAGGGACAACATTTCCAGCCCTCTTGTATCCAGCTGGGGCTGTTTGGAATTCTGGCAATGGAATTGGGTCTAAGAGTCACCCAGACAAATGGAGATTTTGTTGGAAGGAAAATTAATTTTTGTTACATGAAGCCACTGTAATTTAAGGGGGCTGTTTGTTACAGCAGCTAGCTTACACTTATTAACACACAGTGGTTAATAAGTTTCTTCAAATGGAACCTTATTAATGGAATCAGGTTCTTTAAATGGAAAACTAGAGTCCTGCTTTATGTATGGGCTGTGGCCATGTGGCTTGACTGGAGGCAGAAACCCCTCTGTGGACTTGTCTTTGTCTAGATTAGTTCAGTTGTCACTATCTTGTCCTTATCAAGCCATTAGGACACATGAGAGCCATGTTCTATATGTTGCAGAGAATGGCAGCCCCAGAGCCCTTCTTTGACAGACAAAGGGCCATTGTATAACCAGGCATTACTTTATTCCTTCCCAGTAGCTGTTCTGCCTCCTGAGTTCTTTTTTGGCCTGCCCTGTGAGGGAAACAGGTGAGGGAAATTTTTGTTTTAATCCACTGTCCATTCTTCTCCCCAGGTGTTTTCGCCTTTAAAATGCTTTTGGTCTTTGAATTCAGACCGATCATAGTTTTTGCCAAAAGAATAATCATCTACTTGCAGCTCAGCTGGTCACTTCATTTCTCCAGCCGGCCGAGGAAAGTATTATTATTAGACAATTTTTCTTCTCTCTAAGGGGAAAGAGCAGTGATTTGTTCCTCTGTTCAGGTCTCAAAAGAAGGTGAAAAACACACTTTTTCTGGTGGCTTTTGTCTGAACAGCCCGCATAGTGGTGGAAGGAGCCGTTGTTGCCTGGATGGCGGGTTTATTGATTGAGATCATATATGACGGGGCCTCTCTTGACACCGCTCTGCAGCTGGTGCTCCCCACGGCTCCTCAGCAAGTGTCCATTATGAGTTTTCACAGAAGGCTCTGGGAACCATAATGGCTTAGTTGGCAGGGAAAATCTCCATATTCTTTATACTTTCCTACTGAGCTCTGCTTCTGCAATGTATCTTTATCCCCCCTCAGTAATTATTTCTTGCTCTCAAACGGTACATTGTCTTTACAAAGTGATTCCATGTGGATCATCCCATGGGATTCTCACAAAATCTTGGTAAAGGAAGTAGGGCTGACAATATTGTCCGTAACTTATGGAAGAGGGAACTGAGGAAAGATAAAATAATTTACTCAAGGTAACACAGCTTCCAAGCAGCAGAGTAGCAACTAGAATCTCTTACACATTTTTTTTTTTTTTCACCTCATGGTGTCACTTCTCATGGAATATGAAATAAATGCTTTGGTTATGTATGTGAACTTCCTTTAACTGGAGTCTGAAAACTCAGCGAAGAGAAAAATCCCATCCTAACTGTTACATTTCCATTCACAAAACTGCAACTAGGTATGAACAAAGTGCTTCAGGGTAATGTATATAAATTATAATAAGACAGTGAAGTTGAGTAAGGGAAATATCATTTTTTTCCTAATAGAATACACAAAGGGAACACACACAATAGAATACCCACACAATAGAACACACAAATATTTATGATGAAACAATAATGTCTGGCACTTGCTTTAAAGTAATGCAGTAGAGGAGGATTTGGGGAAAGTTGGTAAACATAGATGAAACAAGATTAACCATTTACTGATAATTATTGAAGCTGGGTCTTAGGTACATTGGGGTTATTATGTTTGTTTCTGTACATTTTTGAATATGTTAAAAATTTCAAAACAAAATGCTAAACCTTTAAAGATGCATTGATAGGTAAAGAAACCCATGTCTTTGAAGTCTTTAAGCAGAAGAAGCGGATCACTTTGTGAGTATATTAAAGAGAGTGTTAGTTAGATGAGAGGATCCCTGCAACCACTAGAACCATTGCTGACCGCTATTTAATTTTTATTTTGGAGAGAGAAACTTCCTAATAGTTAACTAACAAGGATAGTAAGACTGTCTGGCCCCTATAAACTTTTGTGAACAATGCTTTATTAAGTTTTTAAGTTGCACCAAGATATTTTTATGAGCTGGCCATGCTGCATATTTGAAAGATACATTAGTGCAAAATGGGCCATTAGAGATCCAGTTCTGAGAACTTTTATTCCTGACACAAGCCCCAAATGCCCAGGTTGAGGAAGCAATTGGAGGGAAAAGAAAAGCTTCCAGGAATGTGGAAGGAAAAGAAAACGGGCCAGTTAATAGACCAAGCATGAGGAACAGGCAGGATGGGAGCCACGGCAGCACTCTAGAGGTTATGACTAAAGAGGTGAAGATGGAGACACTGTGGTAAGGGTACTCTTCACTACCAGCCTTGACTACCAGTGACCTTGAGCAGATGGCACAGCACCTCCAGACATGTGGGGCTCCAAGTCCCCAGAGCTAGTTCTGCCAGACAGGGCTAAGCCATTTTAATACATTGCTTATCTCACTGCCAAAACATGGATTGGAAATCTCTGGCAGATGGCTGTATGCGGCTCTGTGCAAATGTGGTAGGCACCAGGGGTGAGAGGCTGAGCCCTAAAAAAGCTAAATTCTAAGCTCCTATGAATTCTTATATCCCTGGTGTGGAATTTAAAAGGATGATTATTTACATTTACGAAAATTGTTAATTCAGCCACATACCCACCTTGTGTTCTAGGAAGCTGTGGATTTGCACAGACAAGAAGAGAGCTAAGGTTAGCTCAGCAGGTTAGGAAACAAGATTTAAATAAAAAAACCATTCAGATCTTTTTTGTTTTTGTTTTTTCTTTTGCCCAAATGCATTTTTCCCTTTTAGTTTAACCCGTGAGAACAAGATTTTGTTCATTTTTTATTTTCCCCCTAGACAATTAGTTTTAATTGAATTGAATAATCCTATTAGAGATGTAGCTTCTGGTTTTCTATTTTGACAGTGACATTTTGTAGACAGTGGTTTCTGAATTTAAACTGTGCCAAAAAAGGCCTCAGGACACTTTGGGGGAAGTCTTGGCACCCAGGTACATAGACCCCCACAAATGCCAGATATGTTGGCAGTAAACTCTGCCCCTCTATTGATTATAAGAAAAGCTCCTTAAATGTTTTCATGCCCATTGCCTTCTGTCATCCTCAAGTGACTTCAGAGTTGTCTCAAGTGAGTCTTGTCAACCCCATTAAGAACATGGAATAATTAAGGCTTAGAGAAGTGGCAGTTTGTCAAGAGCTATTTTTCCAGCTTCCAGGTCACACCAGCAAAGCACGCTGCTTCTCCACCTGGCTGGATGGTTATACTCCTATCCTCTCTCACTGAAGACTTGCTTTCCAGAAAATTAATCTTCTTACTCCCCTCCTTGGTTACCACAGGTTGACACAGAGACCACTGTGCAAACAGTTAACTTTGGCACCCCAGCATCACCACAGCGCCAGTACAACCACCTGCATTTAGGGAGGCTTTGCTGGCTTTCACACCCTAGGGCTGAACATTATCTAAATGCTAAACATGGTGATTGGGGGCTGATCAACTCTACATCCTAGGGAGCTTCTGTGAACTCACACATTCATTGTAGACCAAAACAATATTCTCCCAATGCATTGCTTTTACATAACATGTCAGGACCAGCTTGCTATGATTTCCTTTGTTTATAAACCACAGTCTTGGCCATTGTGGAAGTGCTTCAGAGAAAAAAAAAGAATGAATGAGAAGGTTTTCACATTAACTGGAAGTTCCGTCTTCAGACAGGCTGTAATACTAAATAGCCATATAGCCTTGAGTAAGTGAACTACTGTTTCTGAATCTTCGTTGCCACAACTATGAAAAATAAAAAGAGTAAAAACCCTCGTAGCATTACTGTGGTACTCAAAAGGGACAATATGTGTGAAAATACCTTGAAAAGTGTGATAAAGACAATAGTAACAATCACAGTACTTTTATACTGTTGAAGAAGCCAGAAGTTGGGATGGTTTCTCTCTCACTCTGCCTTAGGGAAACTGAGGCACTCAGAATTCAAATAAAAGTAGAAATTGTTGTGGGGGGGGACAATAAAAGCATACTAGGCTCAGAGATGAATATTGTTACAATGATCATACAACCTTTGATAGTGGTAGAATCAATGTGGTATGAGGAAATGAGGATCCTTTGAAAGGTAAGAAGATATACAGGAAAAGCGATCATTGCCCAGTGCTAAAACCAAAGGGCTAGAATTAGGTTTAAACTATTTGGTTGAAAAGTTTGGCCCCATTCCTGCCCTTAGAACATGATCTAATGAAAGCCCAGTTCTGGTGGACAAGGTGTGCATGGAAGGGAGCTGGCTCGCTTAAATCTTAGAGTGGTGAGTGGAGAAAACCTGGCATACAGGATGAAGAGGATAAAGAAGGACTTGGCCACTGTATGACCCTTTACAGTATCCAACCCGGCCACCTGCAGGCACCAGAGCAGAGAGAGATCGTTGCCTCTGGACACACTCCCTTAATACCTCTGGAAATGTTTTGAACACCAACTCCGAACATAGCATTTTTTAGATGTGAAATGTCCCTGTGATGCTTACTGTTACCTCACACCAAGGTCAAGGTCATTCAACACATGTTTATTGAACACCTTCTATGGACCAGACACTATTCTAGCTTTGTGGAAAGATGGAAAAACGACCAGTGTGGTCATGATTTTTATAGACTGTGTAATCTGGTAAAGCAATACTTGTAATTTGGAATAAGTGCTAGGGTGAAAACAAATATGGGGCTGTTTTTGAGAAGATGAGGAAACTATAAGGAAAAGTTTCTCTTAGATGTGGCTTATTTTAGATAATTTTTTAGTGATGGAGCTGGGATTTGAAGCTAGGTGCCACATGCTGCTAGACAGAGTCTTCTTAAATCATGCTCTGCTGTATCATGGAAGGGGTAAAGAAATCATGCTGTCATCATCTACTGGCCCTGTTGCATCATTAGTAAGAATCAGCTGTAGTGCCAAGGTATCTTCATTCATTTTGCTGACTGATGGAGGTCCAGTTATGGTGCAAAGTACTGGAGCTAAAACGATGAATATGATATAAATGTTACTCTCAAGGACCTCAATCTAGCAGCAAGAGAGAAAACTGCAATTTGGTGTGATATGTGCATGACATAAGTGAAGAGTTGGTTATTGAAACCCAGCAAAAGGGCATCTAACTGAGCCTTGTGGGGACTTGAAGCTTTCTGAGAGGAAGTGGCTCTATGCAGAATATGAATCCTGCATTTGATTCAGAATGAAACATGTCATCAGGGCAGAGGAGAGAGGGAGGAGACTATTTTGGGTAAGGGGAGCATTGCATACCAAAACCTGTAAGTAAGTGAGATCTTGGCATTTTTTTTTTTAGTAATTGTAGCAGAGTCATCATGGGTAGAGCAGAGGGGTGAGGAGTTTGTGAGAACTGAGTCTGATGTGTGAGCAGGAGTCAAATCAGGAAGGCTTTTACTAGGCCATATTGGGAAATTTGGACTTACACTTGGAGGAAAATAGGGAACCCTGGGAGGTTTTAAGCAAGGGACTAAAGTAATCAAACTTGAGTGTCTGAAGTTTTCTCCAATGCCATATGCTGGGGATGAGATAACGGCTGACCTAGGAGTTTGAAGGCTCTGACACTTATGTTACTTAGAGGCAATATGGTAAGGTAGAGGAGGTGGTCTTTAGCCTTAGGCAGATGAGAGTTTTAGTCTTTGTTAGGCTACTTGTAAGCTATGTGTTCTCTGAACCTTAGTTTTCTCCTCTGTAAAATAAGAATAAAAATAGGACTTCCTAATAAAGCTATTGTGAGGATTAAATGAGGTAATATAAATGCACAGTTCTTAGCATTGTGCCTAACACATGGCTAAGTACTTGATAAATGAGAGTTGAAAATGTCAACTAGAATGTTTCTTAACCTCCAAATATGTAGCCAATAGCTTTTTGTGTACCCACATTTTGCTACCATTATTCTTTAAATTTTTTTAAATTTAAGTTTTATTTTTAATTGACAAATAATGGGGTGTAATATGATAGTTCGATGCACATATACATTGTAGAATGGTCAAATCAGAGTTCTTAGTGTTAACTCTGTTATTTCAAGATGATGGCCTCTTTTCCCAACATCTGCTTTGTTGGCTCAATTAGAAGGCAAAACGGAAATAAAGGAGCATTCACTGCCTACCCTATTCTATTTCTTTGAGACTTTGATATGAATGGAAGCATTTTCAATCTAGCTAGCTCTAAGAGGAAAAAGAGAGCTTGGGAGAGGGAAGCTCTTCCCCTTCTTTGCCTACCATTGTGTAAAACATGGACCCCCGCACTTGGTGAGCCCAGTCAGTGTTAGCTAGAATTGTTATAGGCCTGGTTAGAGTTTGCCCATCTAAAGAGCAGATCAAGAGAAAAGGTTCACAGGAGAAATCTACTTCCGTGTTAGATTAAAAAAGAAATCACTGAGGGCAACTGTGGAATATCTAGTTTCTGTGTTTAACATTCACCCTCCCAGACTTCTCAGCTGCACTTTCCAAATTAAGGCAATCCTTTCCCTGGCCAGCACACACGTCTCTGCATCTCTGGTGTGTCATCAGCATCATTAGGGGGAACCTCTCTTGTGAATGGGACATATCATACATATTTAATGTGTTAGAGCTTGGTCTGGCTCTACTATCAGCATAATCATAGTGTACTGATGACAAGGTGGACACAAAGAAAAGTTAGTTTCTAAGTGGATAGTCATTTTGTCTTTTGCTTTTCTGGAATTCAATCTGACTCATAAAAATTAGCAGCTGCTCCTGTTCATGCTGAGGAGCTATAAGAGTTCCAAAGACTGGGGTTTTTTTCCAGATAAACGGAGTGTCCTGTTTGGAAGCACTGTGCAATGAAGCTGAAGGAGAATAAAAAAGAGTCAGTGATATCAAAAGCCCAGTAATTGTGTACCAATGAGTTACATAAAATATAGCAGCACCAAGGAGAAATATTTTAACCTCCTCACTCCTGCCTCACTTTCTGTTTTTAAAATTTCTTTTCTATGTGCTCTTTGCTGTTTAATTTGCTTGACCATTCTTGAAAGAGACTTATTTCAATTGTTTCACTGAGATCATGTTATCATTTGTATGTACCTCCATAAGCTCGATTTTGCATGACAGTGATGCTCACCCATTGTAGCAAAGGGATAGAAAACCCAACACAAAGGAGATTTATATAATTATTTTAGGGAACTATAAAGGAGTGCCACAGTTTAATCACTTAGCAAATATTTCTGAGCCCTGAACTACAAACTGGTGTATGGGATTCAGATGATTTAAAGGTGTCTGGGCCTACCTGATGAGTAGGTGTAGCCCTGAGGCATCTCTTTGAAAATGCTAAGTTGATGGATGGTTGAGGGGAAAGAGTAAAAGCTAAGAAGGTGTCTATCCACTCCAAGGTGGTGGACTTGTGCCTGAGCATTCTGCAAGAGTTGAGAGATGTATTTCCAGGAGGAAAAGAGGAAGGAGGGGGAGGGAGCACAGAGGTTTCAGAGACACAGCCAAGGCAAGAGGCTTCTGTGACTGGATGGCTGAATGGGGCCGAAGGGGAGAAAAGATGCTTCCTTCCCCTCCTCAACTCAACTAGTGAGCTCATTCACAAAGGGGTGACGGCATTAGTTGCACCTTGAGAAACAGTGGCTTTTACATCCCTGTGGCTCTCACGTGGCAGCAGTGGGACTGGAGAGGTGTCATGTGAAGTGGCTTCATGTGAGACAGGAATAATACAGGCTAGTCATGGGAGAATAGAAAATTCCAGGCAGCAGTTTCACATGACTAGCAAAAAGGAAACTCTGAAATAGCTACATAAGCTAGAGGCTGATAAGACTCTGAAAACCAGGATGTGGGCCGCATTAGCCAAGACCAACTGGACCCAATGTGGTACTAGATTTGACCTAGGACCTCATTATATGCCCATTAACATACTCAATCACACACCCACCAGCACCGTGTCAGTTCCAGGAATACCCACATTTGGTGTAAAAGTGGGTGGCACCACAGCTCCGAGAAATCTT
>NW_012119788.1:688282-754497 GCF_000951035.1 Colobus angolensis palliatus | reverse complement strand
CTCGCCCGGCTAGTTTTTTGTATTTTTAGTAGAGACGGGGTTTCACCATGTTAGCCAGAATGGTCTCGATATTCTGACCTCGTGATCTGCCCGTCTGGGCCTCCCAAAGTGCTGGGATTACAGGCTTGAGCCACCGCGCCCGGCCCACCCCTTGGTTTTAAAGAAACCCATAAAGATAGGAGCCAAACCCCTTTGCATGGGATTCTCTCTCTTGAGTACACCTGCACTCCCTTTTCTTGACTATGTACTTTTTGCTGTGCAATATATCTCTGTACTTTCACTATTTTCCCACTTCTTGAATTCCTTCTTGTGATGGTGTCAAGAGCTTAGACAGCAACAGGATCCAGGTCCCACCAGCATTTGGGGACCTCCACGTTACATGAACAGTGGACATCAGTGAGCAGGAGAAGACTACTTCTGGACACATGACCTGTACCCCGGAAATTTCCAGTATAATTCAGAGATCCTTTAAGAATGAAGACGGATATTATTGGGGAATGAGAGAGTGGGGCAAGAAGCTAGAGCATTTGTATTTCACTGTTACTTCAAAGTGATTTTTTGCTACTGTGCTTGTGAGTGTGAGCAAATTTAGGTTACATATATTGGTAAGCAGTGTTCTATAGGCAAACAGTACATACTTTGACCAAATGCTGAGACAAGAAGGTCATCTTTTTTTTTTTTTTTTTCATCCTAGTCATTTTTTCTTCTCTAGAAACTTACATGCTGGAAACCTAAAATATTTTCTTAATTTCCCTTTCAAGCCCATCAATTCAATTTATCTAGCACCTGCAAAATTTTTTTTCTTTCCTTTTTTGCAATGGCACATTTTAGATCCCTGGTTTGTTTCACTTTCTTTGACAAAATCTGTTATCACTGAATTATCTTGCAGGATTTTTGTGCCAATATTATGCAAACATTTAGAACAGATTACCACTGAAATCCCAGGTAACATATATCACCCTTGGACACTCTCCCTTTGCAGTTGTTGTGATTGCAATTACCAATATAAAACAAGTGGACAGAAGTACAAAAATGAAGAAAGGAATCCAGACTCAGAGTGTGTGTCTGATTTCACACTTAGAGCTTTGTGAGCCAGCATGTTGCACAACCTGGCTGAGCCTCAGTTTGCCTATCTGCAAACTGGGACTAATAATAGTCTCTACATTGTAGGGTTACTGTGAGAAATTAATGAGAGAATGTGATTACAGCAAGTGGCAGTGGCAGGCACATAGTGGGCTGTATAATGGCTTTTTAAAACAGAAGGTGGCCAGGCGCAGTGGCTCACACCTGTAATCCCAGCATTTTGGGAGGCTAGGGCAGGTGGATCAATTGAGGTTAGGAGTTCAAGACCCACCCGGCCAACATGGTGAAACCCCATCTCTACTAAAAATACAAAAAATTGTCTGGGCATGGTGGTGCACACCTGTAATCTCAGCTACTCTGAGAATCACTGGGATCGGGGAAGGCGAAGGTTGCAGTGAGCTGAGATCATGCCACTGCACTCCAGCCTGGGCAACAGAGTGAGACTCCATCTCAAAAAATAAAAAATAAATAATAAAAATAAAAAATAAAAAGGAGGAAAGGAAACTGTTGCAACCCTATGCTTTAGGTACAGATTTTCATCTCCTAAGTCAGGATGGTAGTGAAATTCATTATAAATCAAAATTTCAGGAAAAATGTATTATGTTTCCCTGTGGATAATACTGATGAATTCTGCTTTCTGTTGCTGGACAGGATGGTCTTTTGTAATTGGCTGACACTTTAAAATAAGTCCGGGAAGAATCTAGCATTTTGAATTGTATTGATACAGTGATATAATATTATGTCCTTGAAAGAGCTAGAATTTGTTGGTGTAAGTTACACTCCATAGGACTCTAGCAATCTCTAGAATCAAGAGATATTGCGCTCTAGTTGAAATAGGGCAGACCTGGAGTTTGACACAGTTTCTAGGTCAAATCCTGGCTCGTTGTCATACCAATTATACTTTGGACATATTATACAACCTCTCTGGCCTCACTCTTTTCCATGGAAAGAGGCTACAAGGCCAGCTCTTTGAAAAGTTGTTTTAAAAGAGCTTACCACATTTTCTGACCTATAGTAGATGCTGAGTATATCTCTGTTTCTTTTCCACTTTGCTTCCATATTTTTAAACCAATATTATAACCCTACAGGTTGAGCAAATATTAGAATATGAGAGTGAGATGCATTGTGATATTCTAGGAGGACACTAGTGATTTTGGGTTTTTCTTCATAGCTTAATAAATTATCAGGAATTAGAAGTCCTGTGGAGACTTTCAGATAACAAGTGATAATAAACCAAATTATTCTAGCTAACATGGTCATCCTTTGAAAGAAAAATTGCTAAAGCCTGTGACAAGCTGTTTTGGATATGTGGCCAGTGAAGTTCTTGTGTGTCCGGGAATAACGTGCTGCCACTTACCGAGCAGCTTCTACGTGCCAGACGCTGCCGAGGGATTTCCATAACCTACCTTTGGGCTTCAAAGTTTGACCACTTTGGATCAGAGTCTATTTCATTATTTATAAAGTGTATACCTTTGGGCAAGTCATTTAACCTCCCTGACCTTCAGTGTTCTCAGTAGTACAAAATAATAACCTCTATTTTCCTTTGCGGGAACCAAATAAGATAAAGCCAAAGTGTTTTGTAAACTGTAAAGTACCCTGTAAACGGTAGCTATTATGAATTAAAAGAGCTCCCAGGAACAGAAATCAGGCCTGTATTGATGTCTCTAAAAGTCCCTAGTCCTGTGTATCTCTAGAGTTGAAAGCAGTGTGGGAAGTGGGCTAATTGTTTATTAGATGTCTACTAGATTCCAGATATTCTTTGGGAGCTTTCCCATACATAGCTGAGGTTCTGGGTATCAGTGACAGACTTCTATATGACTTATTGACTTCTTTTGCCCTGCAGTTGTCATTCTGGATACCTTGGTGCTTATGTAGACAGCAACTCAAGGAAGAGCTATGTGCGTAGCAACTTTAACTCCAACACCGGAGTTTGTCACCCAAAAACTGGTTGCCACCACATCCAAGTTCCTGAGCCTTTCACTTTTAATGGCAAAGATTTCTTTTTTCTTAAGAAAAAGATCCGTAAGGTAGTGTTTCTTCTCTGCCTCAACCTTTCGTGATCTATATCTTCAGGATGAAAATAAACAAACACCCTTTCTCTTGAACAGGATGTTTTTCTAGTTATTTATTTATTTGAGAAAACTGTCATCCAAAGCACTTCAATAAAATTTCCTTTTGTATTTACCTCCTGATAACCGCTCAGCCAGGCAACATGCATGTCACTACACATTGCTTATAACTAAAGATTCAGAGCCCTTGCTGTAGCTTATTTTCTTTTGTCCAGTTTTTGGTGCTTTCCAAATCCTGGCATTGATGGTGAGAGAGGTGAACTTTTCCTTTTTCAGCTTTAGGATAAACTATGCTTTGCCTAAAGCATGTTCTGAGCATTTTCCTTTGTACCTTCATGATGGAAAGAAAGAGCTGAAAACAGACTGACAGACCTACACGGGCATTTTCTTGGCTTACACGGGAACGAGCTGGAGCCTTACTGATTTTGCTGTCAGAACTGTCATCTTTCTAATGCATAGAGGGGGGGATGGCTCTAGCCTTCTCTACGAATGGATTCACAGAGTGACAATAAACTTAAGAAACAGTGAATCGGCTTCCATGGTTACTACAGTCGGGGTCTTCTTTCACTTGTCTCTTGCTCTCAATTCTCATTACCCAAAAGTCTGATCACTTCTTCCTTGAAAATGTGTCTTGGATACACTCTTTCTTCTTCATTTCTAGTTTTATTCTGGCTGAGAGTCTTGGATACCTCATGACTAAATAACCATAATGGCCTGCATTCTGTCTCCTCCTTTTTACTAGTCTCTCCCTTTTCCAATTTGTCTTGGACACTTACTTTCAAGAGAACACTCCAAAATCATGATTTCCAGCTCCTGCTCCAGGGTGTGCAATAGCTTTCCATTGTCTATTATATGGAAGCTATTATTCTCTGCCTCACTTTTAAAGTCTCTCCTGGTGAAGAGGGCTGGCTCACTTCTGCTAAAGATTAACACCCAGGATCTTGGGTTCCATTCTTGGCCTTGCCAAATCCTGACTCTGTCTTTGGGAAGGTCATGTCACCCTTGTAAATCTCAACTGCTACATTTATTAAATGAAGGGTGTCTTGTGGTTATGAAGATATATTGGAGCCTATCTGCCTAGCCCTCTCTCATCCTCTTCTCCAAGACCTGTAGTGTTCCTCTTCCCTTGCTTTCCTCCCTCCCTCCTTTCCTTTATCCATCCTCACCTCCTTCCTTCCTTTCATCCATATTTTGGTTTGAGATGAGAAACATCCAAGGCATAAAGAATTTAAATGACTTGTATACCTGAGTCATATAGAGTCTATTTTCCCTATCAGGTCTATAAACTCTGTTTTAAAAGGAGTCATGATTTCATATCTCAAAATAACTAAAAGTGAGAATTTAAAATGTTCTCAGCCAGGTGCGGTGGTTCACACCTATAATCCTAGCACTTTGGGAGGCTGAGGTGGGCAGATTGCTTGAGACCAGTTTGGGCAACATGACAAAACCCTGTCTCTACAAGAAATGCAATCATTAGCCAGGCATGGTGGCTCACACCGGTAGTCCCAGCTACTAGGGAGGCTGAGGTAGGAGTATTGCTTGAGCCCAGGAGGTTCAGGTTGCAGTGAGCCATGATCACATCACTGCACTCCAGCCTGGGTGACAGAGTGAGACCCCATCTAAAATTAAAAAAAAAAACCAAAAAACAAAATGTTCTCATCACAAATAAATGGCAAATATTTGAGGTGATGAATATGTTAATTAGCTTTATTTGATAATTCCACGATGCATACATGTATTGAAGCATCACAATGTTCCCCATACATTTATATAATGATTGCCAATTAAAAATAAAATACAACTTTAAAATAAAAGGAGTCATCCCCTTCAAGCAAGATTCAGATAACAGACACTTCCATTCTGTGTTACTCCCCATAGGAGAGAGAGAAAGGATTCAGTAGAAGCACTGGGAGAGGACAAAGCAAGGAAGAACAATGCAGAATGTTAACAATAAAATGAGTAGTTATCATTAGAGGAGGGAGGGTTCTCTCCCATCTTCACTAGACATACTAGGATATATGGCTTAAGTTTGTAGCTGTAGGGATCTTGCTTAGCTATTAGGAGGGTTTTTAAAGCTATTACTGAGTTATAATGTAATTCTTCAAGAGCTCTTGAGTTTTCTTTTCTTTTCTTTTCTCTTTTTGAGACAGAGTTTCGCTCTGTCTCCCAGGCTGGAGTGTAGTGGCATGATCTCGGCTCGCTGCATCCTCCACCTCCCGGGTTTAAGCAATTCTGTCTCAGCCTCCCAAGTAGCTGGGATTACAGGCACCCACCACCATGCCTGGCTAATTTTTAAAAAAATTTTTTTAATTTTTAGTAGAGATGAGGTTTCACTATCTTGGCCAGGCTGATCTTGAACTCCTAACCTCGTGATCCACCTGCCTCAGCCTCTCAAAGTGCTGGGATTACAGGCATGAGCCACCACGCCTGGCTGAGTTTTCTTTAAGTGTAAGTTTTTAGCATAATATGATAAGGGCAAGGGATGGGCAAAAGTTTATCCTGGGTGATATCAGAAAACAAAAATATAATTAATATTACTTTCATATCCAAATCACAATCTTTAGGCTATAGAATTATTTTTAAAAGTATAAAGACCTTCTTTCCTAGTTTTATACCTGTCTCCTCATCTTCATCCTCCCTGCTTTGTTTCTCCTGTGTTCTTTCTCAACTGGAAATTGTAGCCCCATTTTTTTTTTTTAATTGTTCAGGTTTATAACCCTATAACAATTTTGACACTATTTTCTCTCACGTCCCCAATTAGATCTGTCAGTATTCTTGTTGTCACTACCTTCAAACTGTGCTCAGAATCTGACCCCTTCTCATCACCTCTGTTATCAACATTTATGTGATCCATCATCTCCTCTCAAATGGATTATTTTAATAGTCTCCTAAATGATCTTCCGGCTTCTCCTTTGACCTCCTTTAGTCAACAATAATTTTCTTAAAGCTTTAATCAGATCACATCCTCTCAATAGCTTCCTGCCTCACCCTGAAAGAAAACTGGTGTCCTTACACGGGTCCACTGGCCCCTCATTACATGCAACCTTCTCCGTTATTCTCTGACCTTATCTTAACACTAATCCCTGTCCACTCATCCATTCCCATCACCTAGTCACTAACTTGTTTGTTGTTCCTAGTACAAACAGATGTGTTCCTGTCCCAGAGTCACTGCTCTTGCTTGTCTGTCATCCCTCGAACACCCACATGGTTCGGTCTTTCAACATATATAGTCTTTACTCAATTGGTTCTTTATCTGATGGGCTTCCTGGACAGCGTATCTACCATGTCTGACCCTCCCTATTCCCTTTCCTTGTTTCATTACTTTTTTAGTAGCATACATCACCATCTAGCATAGGGATGCTCAATCTTTTGGCTTCCTCAGACCACACTGGAACAAGAGGAATTGTCTCAGGCCACACATAAAATACACCAGCACTAACAATAGCTGGTGAGCTAAAATAATCACAAAAAAATCTCATAATGTTTTAAGAAAGTTTACAAGTTTGTGTTGGGTTGCGTTCTCAGCTATCCTGGGCCTCATGAAGCCCGTGAGCTGCAGGTCGAACTCTTGATCTAGCATATTATATATCTTATTACTTATTTTTCATGTTCATTATCAGTCATCTGCTATAGAACGTAAAGTCCTTGAGAGCTGATCATGTCTTCCTATAGTCAGCTCTGTTCTCTGCTGTATCTCTAGCATATAGAGATATATACAATCATATACAGCATATACAATCAGTAAGTAATTATTGAATTAGTGAATGAATTGATGCTGTACAATCTCTGCTTTCTTCTTTTCTTAGGAAATAACATCCAATTCCCTGAGGAATCTAAAATCCATCACTGCCTCAAATTTGCAGGACTGTTGTTGGTTGTAAATATTGGACTTAGATAAGGAAAGCCAGGACCAGCCATACACTTAAATTTCAAGTGTTCCTAACTCCACAGTTTTGCCCACTAGCTGTCATGGTACAGATGAAATGTCAGTTGCTAACAGACCTAAAGACTAGGAAACTGTGGATGGCTGATGAGTTCAGTTAACCTCTGCTATTTCTCCTCCTGGAGTGGGGTCTAGAGGGCAAACTATCCATAAATAGACACTGGGTCTTCTAGATTATTCCTGCTGCCACTTAATCATAACAAGCCAGAAGAAAGTCTGGTAAGAGAAGCAGAATTTCCACTAGCCATGTGGGGTTCCTAGAATCACAAATGACAAAGCAGTAAAGGATCTTTGGAATGGTAAGTTGGGAAGGTGTCTTAGTCTGTTTTGTGGTGCTATAACAGAATATCTGAGACTGGGTAATTGAAAAAGAACAGAGGTTTATTTGTTATAGTTTTGGAGGCTGAAAAGTCCAAGAGTGAAGGTCCCATGTCTGGCAAGGGCCTTTGTGCTTCCTTATCCCATGGGGAAGGGTGGAAAGGCAAGAGAGCACATGCATGTGCACACACAAAAGGAAGAGAGGGGGGAGAGAGAGAAAGAGGGCAAGAAGAGATTGAACTCACTTGGATAACAAACCCCATTCCTGCAATAATGCAATAATATAACAATATTAATCCATTTATGAGGGTTCTCTGCCCTCATGACCTAAACACTTCCCATTAGGCCCCACTTCATACCACTGTTGCACTGGGGATAAAGTTTCCAACACATAAACTTTGGGGGACATATTCAAATAATAGCCAAAAAGAGTAAACTAGACATGAAACTGATGGTAATATCAAATGGTTGAATTACCTCAGTTATAGTAATTTCCAGGGCTGAAGTTTTCCTTCTGTTTAGTGGAATTAGAAGGGACTGGGGATCACTATGTTCAATTCTGTCACTGAATAGAGGAATAAACTGAGGCCTAGAGAAGTTAGATGCTTTTCTTAGGTTATATAATGATGTGCTCTTGGTAGCGCAACCACAGCCCAGGTCTTCTCACTTCTAATCTTGGGCTTATTCCTTGTCCACACACCTCTCAAGATAGAATGTGAAGGTTACAGAGATGGTTTGCAGGCCTCCCTCACAAAGAACCATCCATGTAATACCTCTGCTTCCTAAATTCATCAGACAGAAAGAGTATTCACTTCTGTAAGCTGGTAGAGAAAGAGTGGGCAACGAAGGATGAATTTGGGAAAACTCAGTGGAAGGAAAAGGAAGCATGTGGGAAAGAAAGAATAATAATCTTGGATAAAAGAGTCAGGTGCAGTGGCTCATGCCTCCAATCCCAGCCGTTTGGGAGCCCGAGGCTGGTGGATCACCTGAGGTTAGGAGTTTGAGACCAACCAGGCCAACATGGTGAAACCCCATTGCTGCTAAAAATATAAGAATTAGCTGTACATGGTGGTGTGCACCTGTAATCCCAGCTACTTGGGAGGCTGAGGCAGGAGAATCGCTTGAACCCGGGAGGTGGAGATTGCAGTGAGCCGAGATTGTACCACTGCACCCCGGACAACAGAGTGAGACTTCATCTTAAAAAAAAAAAAAAAGAGTCTTACAGTAGCAAAATAACTGAAATATCTGAGCATATAAAAGAGTAGAGATGAGAAGTAGCAAGAAAAGTGCATCATGGAGAAAAAGGAAAAAGAAATTGAATATGCCCTTTCTTTCCTCCTTCTGAAATATCTTGTTTCTTTCTCAGTGACCACCACAACACACACACACACACACACACACTCCATGTACACACAAATACAACTTTTCACCTTCCCTTATCTAAGTCATCCAAGGTACAGGTCTACTGACATCCACATGATGAAGCTTTCCTTCTCTGATACACGCTCTCATCCTGCCAATCCTGCCTCTGCTACCTGTCTTCTCTGAATTCCCCTAATCTCTTGTGGCACATTGATTTATACATGATTTTTTTTTTCTTTTAAGATGGAATGCCACTCTGTTCCCTAGGCTGGAGTGCAGTGGCGCAATCTCCACTCACAACAACCTCCGCTTCCCAGGTTCAAGCAATTCTCAGGCCTCAGCCTCTCAAGTAGATGGGATTACATGACACCTGGCTAATTTTTGTATTTTTAGTAGAGATGGGGTTACACCATGTTGGCCAGACTGGTCTTGAACTCCTGACCAGAAGTGATCCACCCACCTCAGCCTCCCAAGTGCTGGGATTACAGGCGTGATCCACCGTGCCCAGCCAATTTATGCTTGAACTCAAATCTGTGTCTAGTTAGTTTTTGTGTGCGTCACAGTGACTACCTCAGTGCATGCTGAATAGATATGTGTTGAATAAATGAGTGAATGAATGGGAGGATTTTCTTAAACTAATAAAGTAAAATTATAAGCATTTATAACTGATACCACACACACAAATGGAGCAATACTGAGAAAAAAAAGCTTGAAAAAGATTTTACTAAGAAAGCTATACCATGCACAAAATAAAGGAACATAATATTAAGGGTAAAAACAAAAGAGTAACAGGAACCTAAACCTTAGAGAGAGCTGGGGCCTGGAAAAAAAAATGCTAACACCTACAAAGCTGACTTTTCATCTTTATTCAGGTCAAGAAGAAAAGTAAGGGATGATCAGCCTGCTGCTACTGTAACACTCACAGATAACAACGCTAAAGTACCTGTCTTCTGTTTGACTTCCACCTTCTTAATCAGGGAGAATTGTCCAGGAAGGTGTCAAATAGTCGTTTTTCTTTTTCAATAAAAATGAAGCTCAATATGTGGGAGGAGAGAGGACAGAAACAGCTAGCTGCTTTAAATGAGTCTCTGATTCAGACACAGATGAGTGGCATCTCAAAGCTCTGGAAAAACATGGACATGTGGATAGGAAACTCCTTAATCTTTGAAGAATGATGAAAAAAGAAATGATATCAGAAGACTGGAGAATGACATGTAATGGTTCAATTTTTCAGAAGGTAGAAAACAGTTTTTAGAAATTTTAGACCAGGAAATTTAACATCACTCTTTTTTCACAATCCTAATTCCACATCCTCATCTTTGAGGGTTGTTAAAGTATAAGAATCATCCAGATTGTTTAGCTGTTTTCTTTTTTTTTCCAGTTATCTGTTTCAAATTCATTTAAAATTTATGTTCCAAATGATACTTTTGTTTTCACTATCCCTTTCCCCTGCCCATTTTGCTCCGCATACAGCCCAGTAAATGCTACTGCCTTCCACTGAATTGCTCACGTCAGAGTTGGGTGTTTTCATTGAAGCTGGCCTCTTCCTCACATCTCACGTTACCCATCAACACCTAACCACCTAACGTCACCCATCAACACCTAATGATTCTGAGTCATCTCTTGCCTCCCTGCCCTCACAGCCAGGCCAGATAGCCTGGTTTCTATTTAGTTTCTAGTTAGTAGGGGCTGCTAATTAACCTATCCACAGGATGACTTCCATGTGTTCAGAACGCTATGGAATGCAGACCTTCAGTACTAGAATAGTCAATAATTAGAATCATTTGTGTATTTCTGATTCTGATAGGATGATAAGTGCTTCTCTATGTGCAGGGCTCACTGGAAGCACTCAATCAGTCCTCACTGATGCAAGCAGCAGATGCAGAGACAGACGGGCCTTTTTGTGTACAAGGCAGGGAAATAACACAATGTTAGGATTCTTGGTCATTCTGGAGCTGAAGATGTAGCGTGGTGTCCATCACTGACTGGGAGCTCCAAATCCCAAGATACCAACTGAACATTTTCAACATTATAGAGCTGTGTTTTCAAATATAAAGGATACACAAATATAAATATGAGATGATATGTTACCTCAAAAGCCTTTAGTTTATATAGTATTCTCAGAAATTAGAATCCCGATGCACCTTCAAAATTCTGTACAATATGGTCTGGCAGACCCTACTGAGGTTGAACTTCAAGAAACTTAGAGTTGTAAAACTTGATTATTTTAAAATGTTTGAGTTCAGGAAATTAGGACAATTTATAATTTCAAGTTTTTCAGAGGGAGAAAATTCTTCTATTTCTCCATTTCCTTAACATGCTTTATTTTGTTTTGTTTTAAATCTTATTTGTGCTACGTTATAAACTCTCTTTCTCAAAGGACTGTGATGTCTTTAAATGGATATGAGAAATGTCTCTAGATCTTACTTCCTGGGTTCAAATCCTGGATATACCACTTAGGCAAATTACTTAATTACGTTGTGCCTCAGTTGCTTTATCTGAGAAAGAGGATAATAGAGAGGTCTGCCCTGATGTTTTGTTAGGAGGAATAAGTAAGGTGGTACAAGGAAGCACTTAGAGCTGTGCCTGACACACAGTACATACTTAATATGTGTGAGCCCAATTATTTGTCTGTATTGTTATCATGTGTGGAGTCTCTGCTCTGCTCCCATTTTGGGTAAATGGGCCTGTCCTTGGGTAAATAGCTTAATCTCAGTGTCCTCAATGGCTAGGAGGGCCTGGACTCCCTGATAATTCCAAGTTCTGGCCTTGATTTTCCAGTGAATGGAACACTCTGGATTTCCTTCTGCTCTCATGATAGCCATTCTGTCAGCCTAGAGAAGTAAATTTAAGATAGTTCAATCCAATCCAATTCAGTTCAACTCATCAATTCAGTTTAGTGCAAGTAATTAATTTCATTTATTCAAAAATATCTCTTGAGGTTTAAGAAATGCGTAACACTTTCAGACCTATGTGCCTACAAATCTGAATGACTTTTTTAGCTTGACATCTTTCTTAGTGGAAAGAAAATAAGAGACTTTATCCCTCAGGGGCTTAAGGGTCTTCTTTAAACAATAGGAAAATGACATTTACCCAGTTGCTCAGAAATGTACTTCTGATTTCTAAATGGTTCTAATTATTCCCTACTGCCGAGGGACATTCCTCGAGGCTGGCCAACCTTCCCTGCAGGGTGTAGCAGACAAGCTACTCAACTTAGGTGAAAACAAGAAGGGGGCTGTTACAGAGTACAAACTACAGCAAAATAAATAAAGCTCCAATTATGATTCCCGAAAGGTAAACGGGGTGTTCTATTTAGTACAAAAAAAATTGATTTCTCCTGGAGTGTTACTTACACCATAATGATTATTGGAAGGAAAACAGCTTAACAGAGTGATGCAAAAATAAAATTAGATGAGCCGCATATCAGTAGCTGGTGGACTGCTCACCTTAAAGGAGAGCTAGAAAAACACAATAAATGGGGAGATAGGTTATTTAAAACATTTTGGCAATATTTATTATTTATACTCAGTCCTTTATTCATTTGTTATTTTCTTTCTTTAAAAGAAAGATGAGTTGAAGACCAACAAACAAGATGATAAATTCAAGTTAATTCTAGGAAAATTTATTTATATCTAATTGGAGCCTATTGGCTTTTAGGCATAAAAGGCTAAATTAGCACCATGTTTAAGTAAGTCAGAAACATAGGATGTTGAATCCAAAGACCCTCTAAGCATAGTGTGATCTGAGCCAGTCCCTATTCCAGGCAATAAAAACAAACAAACAAATAAATAATCAATTATTTCCTGAAAGACATTTATATTTCTCAATTGCAAACTAAGGCAGAGTTTGTATTCTGTTACAGAGATTTGAGAAGCCATTTATTTCCCCTCTCTATGTTTCTCTGTACCACATTTTGGTTCTTTCTACCTAAACTTCCACAAATTTTTAAAAGAACTGCATTAATTTTTGCTGTATTATCTTGAATGTAAAAATCTGACGTGGAAATGCTTCAACTACCCCCTCCCCAACTCAAGCACTGTACTTGACATATTTCTAGAAATAAAATCGATAATTCAGAGAAAATATTATTTCCTTCAGGAACAAAAACAATTTCTTTGGTTTGCTCCTGTTTGACTAGTTCTCTAGAAGTTCTTTCTACCTCCTACACATTCTCTCTTACTATCATATATTTAAATCCTTTTTTATACCCAGCACATGTCTCACCCTTTCAAGGAAGTGCCCCATCCTTTGTTTATTCTAGCGTAGTTACTTCTTTTAAAGAACTTCTGTAGGACTCAAATATTGCTCTGCCCATCCTATCCTTATGTTATCATGTGACAACTTGAAAAGCCTTGTTCTATTTTTCTGTGTTTGTGCCATGTGTGTGTGCCTCTTCTCTTTAGCTGCATTAAAAGAGTCTATGTGTCAGGGCTGCATCCTTGGCTCTTAAATCCCAGCAAATGGCTGTATACACTGTAAGTGTTTAATAAAGATGTGTTGCCTGGAGTTACACATCCTGGATGATGTACTGCTTTGTTTAGAGTCTCAGTGATTTGCTGTGAAGATGCTGAACTCAGGACTTTGATATAACTTTTGGCTTGTTTTCCATTTGGTACAAGTGCATGCACTCTGTTGGTGAAATTACTTCAGTCAATGGTCAGGACTGTAAATACTCAGGGAAAAGGTCATTTTTGTTTCTATCCTGCTTAGAAGAAAATAAATCTTTTCTTTCCCTTTAATCTAATAAATCAAAGCAGCACTGGAAATCATCCTTTCAGTTATAATTCTATTTCGATGTGTTGCTCACCATATCACACTGTTTAAGAAACTGTTATGTCTGCCAAAAAGAACAATTATTGGCCTTATTTTACGGGTGATAGAGCCATTACCATTCACCAGACCAGTATTTAGGACATGCATACTGAATTATTTTACTCTAGTAATGCACATGGGACACATTAAGGTAAAAAATGGGATAAGTGACTTCATTGCAATAACATTTATTTCCTCCTGGCTTGCCCAACTGTTCTCTTTTGTTCAAGGGCACAGCAAGAACTTCAAAGATGATAATCCTGGGTACCTAACCGCTTTGCTTCTTTCAACCACAACCCACTTACTCTCTGCTTTGCTTGGTGAAGAATGTAGTTGTGGGATTGACTTTCAGAATGACAGTTTAAGGAGCTCTGCTGTCCTGTTCCATAGTGAAATTGATACAAATTACAAAAACCAAACAAAAACTATTCAGAGTTTCTTGAAATGGTCCTAAGGGCAAAAGACAAAGGAGAACACATTTATTCAAGAACACTTATTAAAACTCAGTAAAAAAAAGAAAAAAAGGCAAGTTTGTGGTATTTGAACCAAGACCACTTGTTCCCTCTCTCCTCTCACCTCAGAGTGGGTGGAGACCCCACTCCAGACTGCTCCAGTAAAGAACACAGAGTTCCCTCTTCCCTAGCTCCTAACTATAGGACTTTCTTCCCAAGATAAGGAGGACTTCAGCATTTCTCATCCTTATCCCAGCTGCCCGTTGCTGAGGCTAAGTCCTATGCAACAGCAGTTAACAGGTTGGGGTTCCCTTCTTCTGACCAAGCCACGCTTGTGCAAGCAAGGCTCTACCTTGACCATGCACTGCTGAGAATATGGGTCTCTGACAGCTCTTGTCCCAGTTCATGAGGCACTGAATCCATGTCAGGAGAGTCAAGTTATAAGATCTCACGCTACAAACCACTCAACTGCAAAACACTGCTCAACGAAATAAAAGAGGACACAAATGAATGGAAGAACACTCCATGCTCATAGATAGGAAGAATCAATATTGGCAAAATGGCCATACTGCCCAACGTAATTTATAGATTCAGTGCCATCCCTATTAAGCTACCAATGACTTTCTTCACAGAATTGGAAAAAACTACTTTAAAGTTCATATGGAACTGAAACAGAACTTGCATTGCCAAGACAATCCTAAGCAAAAAGAACAAAGCTGGAGGTATCATGCTACCTGACTTCAAACTATACTAGGAGGCTACAATAATCAAAACAGCACAGTACTGGTATCAAAACAGAGATAAAGACCAATGGAACAGAACAGAGGCCTCAGAAATAACACCACACATCTACAACCATCTGATCTTTGACAAACCTGACAAAAACAAGAAGGATTCCCTATTTAATAAATGGTGCTGGGAAAACTGGTTAGCCAACTGAAAGAGTAGAAAGCTGAAACTGGATCCCTTCCTTACACCTTATACAAAAATTAATTCAAGATGGATTAAAGACTTAAATGTTAGACCTAAAACCATAAAAACCCTAGAAGAAAACCTAGGCAATACCATTCAGGACATAGGCATGGGCAAGGACTTCATGACTAAAACAGTAAAAGCAATGGCAACAAAAACCACAATTGACAAATGGGATCTAATTAAACTAAAGAGCTTCTGCACAGCAAAAGAAACCACCACCACAGTGAACAGGCAACCTACAGAATGGAAGAAAATTTTTGCAATCTACCCATCTGACAAAGGGCTAATAAAGAACTTGAACACATTTACAAGAAAAAAATCAAACAACCCCATCAAAAAGTGGGCAAAGGATATGAACAGACACTTCTCAAAAGAAGACATTTATGCAGCCAACAGACACATGAAAAAATGCTCATCATCACTGGCCATCAGAGAAATGCAAATCAAAACCATAATGAGATACCATCTCACACCAGTTAGAATGGCGATCATTAAAAAGTCAGGAAACAACAGGTTCTGGAGAGGATGTGGAGAAATAGGAACACTTTTACACTGTTGGTGGGACTGTAAACTAGTTCAACCATTGTGGAAGACAGTGTGGTGATTCCTCAAGGATCTAGAACTAGAAATACCATTTGACCCAGCCATCCCATTACTGGATATATAGCCAAAGGATTATAAATCATGCTGCTATAAAGACACATGCACACATATGTTTATTGTGGCACTATTCAAAATAGCAAAGACTTGGAACCAACCCAAATGTCCATCAATGACAGACTGGATTAAGAACCTTGGAATACTGTGCAGCCATAAAAAAGGATGAGTTCATGTCCTTTGTAGGGACATGGATGAAGCTGGAAACCATCATTCTGAACAAACTATCGCAGGGACAGAAAACCAAACACTGCGTGCTGTCACTCATAGGTGGGAATTGAACAATGAGAGCACTTAGACACAGGAAGGGGAACATCACACACCGGGGCCTGTTGTGGGGTGGGAGGAGCAGGGAGGGACAGCATTATTTCTGATTCTGATAGGATGATAAGTGCTTCTCTATGTGCAGGGCTCACTGGAAGCACTCAATCAGTCCTCACTGATGCAAGCAGCAGATCCAGAGACAGACGGGCCTTTTTGTGTACAAGGCAGGGAAATAACACAATGTTAGCAAAAAAAGATGACAAACTTTAGATAGAATGACCAAGAAGAAAAGATAGTAGACTCAAATTAGTAGAATCAGAAATGCAAGATATGCTATTACTACTCACCTTAAAGAAAGAAAAATAATTTAAAGGAATATTTTTACAAATGCACACCAACAAGTTAGATAATTTATAACTTAGATAAATTGGGAAAATCACTGGAAAGACACAAACCACTGAAACTGACTCAAGAAGAAATAAATAATATAAATAGATTGTATCAACTGAAGAAATTAGAATTAGCTGTCAAAAAACGACTTCCAAAGAAAATGCCAGATCCAGATGTCTTCACTGTTGAATTCTACCACATAGTTAATGAAGAATAAATACCAATTATTCACAAACTCTTCCCAAAAGTAAAAAGTGAGAAAATACTTTTGCACTCGTTCTATGAGGCCAGTGTTACTCTGATATCAAAATCAGACAAAACATCACAAGCAAATAAAACTACAGTCTAGTATCTCTTATGAATGTAAATTCAAAAATCCTCAATAAAATATTTGAAAACTGAATCCAGCAGCGTATAAAAATAATTATATGTCATGTTTAATTAATTAAGTTTTATTCCAGGGGTGGCAAAGTTGGTTTAATATCCAAAAATCAATTAATGTAATGTATTAAATCAGTATAAAATAAAACAAATGTAACATAATTGTCTAAATTGACACATGTAAAGCTTTTGACAAAACCTAACACCTTTTCTTGGTAAGAATACTTAACAAAAATAGAAGGAAACTTCCTCAATCTGATTAAAAGGCATCCATGAAAAAACCACCGCTAACATCACATGTAATGATGAGAGATTGGATGATTTTCCTTAAGATCAGGGCCAAGATAATGATGTGTACTTCCACTACTTCCATTCAACACTGTACTGAAGGTTCTGGCTAAAGTAATTCGAGAAGAAAAAGTGATAAAAGGCATACAGACTAGAAAGAAGTTAAACTAATTCTGTTCACAGAAGATATATTCCTGTACATGGAAAGTCCTATGGAATCCACTAAAAATTATTAGAACTAGTAAATGAGTTCAGCAAGTCTCCAGGATACAAAATCAATATACCAAAATCAATTGTAGTTCTCTTTACTTGTGAAGAACAAATTAAAAATAAGAGAAAAAATTCATTCACGATAGTATTATGAAAAATGAGCTTAGGAATAGGTTTAACAAAAGAAGTGCAAAACTTGTATACTGAAAACTATAAAATAATCCTTGAAAAAAATTAAAATAGATGGGAAAATATTACATATTCATAGGTCAGAAGACTTAATATTGTTAAGATGGCAATACTCCCTAAACTAGTCTATAGGTTCAATGCAATCCCTGTTAGTATCCCAGTTGATTTCTTTGTAGAAATTGACAGGCTGATTCTAAAATATATCTGGAATTTCAAGAGACTTTAAATAGCTACCATCCTGAAGGAGAAGAAAGTTGGAGGATTGTACTTTCTGACTTCAAATCTTATTAGAAAGAAATAGTAATGAAGACAGTGTGATACTGACACAAGGATAAATATGTAAGTAAATGGAATAGAAATGATGAGAGTCTAGAAATAAACTCATATATCTATCTTCAACTGATTTGCAACACGGTTCCCAATTGTTTAGTAAGGGACAATTAAATATTCACATGCAAGATTGAAGTTGGATACTTACCAAGTATCATATACAAAAATTAACTAAAAATGGAGAAAAGACCCACATGTAAGAGCTAAAATTATACAACTTCCAGAAGAATCCACAAAGATATAAATCTTCTTAATCTTGGATTTGGCAAAGGATTATTGGATATGACGCCAATAGCACAAACAATAGAATGAAAAAAACACATTGAATATTATCAAAATTTAAAACCTTTATGCTTCAAAGGATACCTTCAAAAAAGTGAAAAGGCTCACATAATAGGACAAAAATATTTGTAAATTATACATGTGATAAGGGATTTATATCTAATAGACATTTAGGGAAGAGATATAAATGTCCAATAAGCACATGAAAAGATGCTTGGCATCATTAGTCATCAGGGAAAGACAAATAAAAACCACAGTGAGATAGCACTTTATACTCAAGAGGATTGCTGGAATCAAGAAGTCAGATATTAAGCAATTATAATGATGTGAAAAAATAGTAAACCTCATACACTGTTCGTGGGAATGTAAAATGGCTCAGCCACTTCGGAAAAATAGCCTAGTGATACCCTAAATTAGGATTAAACATGACTCAGCTAGTGTACTCCTAGGTATATACCAACAAAACTGAAAACATATGTCAACACTAAAACTTGTACACAAATGTTTAAAACAGCATCATTCATAATAGCCCCAAAGTGAAAACAACCCAAAGGTCCATCAACAGATGAATAGACAAACGAAATGTGGCATATCCATACAATTAAATATTTTTCGACCCTTAAAATAGTAGAGAACTGATACATTATAATTTGAATGAACCTCGAAAATATTATGCTAAGTGAAAGAAGACAGTAACAAAAGACTTCATATTGTATGATCCTACTCATATGAAAGTCCAGAATAGAGAAATATAGAGAGACAGAAAGTAGACAGAAAGTGCTTGCTCAGGAATGAATGGAGGATGGGTAGGAAGAAGGATGATAGCTAACATGTATGGGTTTCTCTTTACATTTTCTATGTCTGATAAAAATGTTTTAAAGTTGACACCATCAATGGTGATGGTCGCACATATTTGTGAATATACGAAAAGCCATTGAAATGCACACTTTAAATGAGAAGATTGTATTATATGTGAATTATATCTCAAAGCTATTTTTTTTTAAACAATGCAAAAGTAAAACAAAATACCAGTGGAATTCTAATGCACATAGTATCTGGAAGGTGTTCCCTTGGGTGTGTAGGGTATGAGATAATGGTGGTAGTGGGAGGTCGTCTGTGCAATAGCAAGCTTAAAATTGTTGGCTTTGGCAAGAAAGGACAAACAATACATTTAACTACCCACAAGATCTTAGACAAATCATTTCCTTTCACTGGGCTTCATTTTTCATTTCTAAAACAAGGGGAAGGGGGTAGTATATACTGTCTCAAGCTCATCTGGCAAAGTTTTCTAATTTGAAGAACAATGCAGATTTTCACAGGAGACTTGGCCCACATAGAACTTTAAAAAGGGATTTTGGTGTCTACCATCTATTTTGGATTGTATATAGTACCTTTCTCAATCCTTCAGTTCCTTTGGATGTATATGGAGACCATTTTGCCAAAGCCTATTTTCAGTTAGCTACATTTCACTAAATCAGAGTTTCCTGAAGTGTGGAAGGTAGAATACTTATGAGTTATACACAGTTGGACTGCCTCTGAGAGCCTTTAATATGTATGTGCATGTGAATCTCTAGAATGAGGGTATAGCATGCAGCATTTTCCAAACCAAGCTGACCATGGAAGACCTTTTAAAAATTTACTTTTTATGGAGTGTCATGAAATTAGGGTTGTGAGGCATATACTTGGAGAAATGCTAAAGTGTCAGTCTTTAAATGCTAAAACATTTTTAACTTACAAGAGTTTTTTTTTTTTTTTTTTTTTTTTTGAGACGGTGTCTCACTCTGTCGCCCAGTCTGGAGTACAGTGGCGCGATCTTGGCTCACTGCAAGCTCTGTCTCCCAAGTTCACGCCATTCTCCTGCCTCAGCCTCCCGAGTAGCTGGGACTACAGGTGCCTCCCACCACACCCACCTAATTTTTTGTATTTTTTAGTACAGACAGGGTTTCACCGTGTTAGCCAGGATTGTCTCGATCTCCTGACCTCGTGATCCGCCCACCTTGGCCTCCCAAAGTGCTGGGATTACAGGAGTGAGCCATTGTACCCGGCCCCAAGAAATTTTATGTTTTAAATGCAGAGTATTTGAAATTAGGGCAATCTTTAAGGCTCCAACTATTGATTTACTAATGGTGGTATTGTGACAAGTAGCAGAGGATATATTTGGGGGCAGCTGAGCCAGCTTAGTGCTTCTCAGGTTGTACTACGTAGGGAACTATGGATTTGTTAGGGCAGCTTTGAACTAAATAGTACATCACATCTGACGTAGTTTGAATATTCATCCCTATCCAACTCTCATGTTAAAATGTAATCCCCAATTTTGGAGATAGGGCCTGGTGGGAGGTGTTTGGGTTATGGAGGTGGATCCCTCATGAATGGCTTGGGTCATCCCCTTGGTGATAAGTGAGCTATTGGCTCGAGTTCACACAAATCTGGTTGTTTGAAAGTGTGTGGCCTTTCCCCTGCACCCCCATCCCCAACCCATTCTCTCTCTTGCTCCTGCTTTTGCCATGTGACGTATAAGCTCCCACTTGGTTTTCTGTCATGAATAAAAGCTACCTGAGGTCTTCCCAGAAACTGAGTGATGTCAGCCCTATGCTTCCTGCACAGCCTGCTGAACTATGAGCCAATTCAACCTCTTTTCATCATAAATTACCCAGTCTCAGGTATTTATTACATACTGCAAGAATGATCTAATACTAGAAAAATTAGCCAGGCATGGTGGTGCATGCCTGTAATCCCAGCCACCCAAGAGACTGAGGCAGGAGAATCACTTGAACCCAGGAGGCGGAGGTTGCAGTGAGCCGAGATCACACCATTGTACTACATCCAGCCTGGGCAACAGAGCGAGACTCCACCTCAAAAAAAAAAAGAAAAAAAAAAAGAAAAAAATAAGAACGGTCTAATACAAGATCTAAAATGAGAAAACAAAGGTACAGTTCCCCATATCTAGAGATAAATCTTAGAAAAGGCTATGAGGTCATGATAGGTCAATAGATCAATAATTTTTTTTTCCTGAACTCTACGAAATTTTTAAAATACCATCATCAAGGTTCATCTAATTCAGTGAGGAGTATTTAGAGAGTATTTACAGTGATTCCTGAGCCTCCATTAAGTACTCCATTTTCACATGGCGTTCACTTCTGCTACACCTCTACATCTGCAGAAGATCAGCTACTCAACCTGCTGAGAGTCAACTACTTCTGGGCACCATCTTCTTAAGAAATGTGTACAAGGCAAAATAAAGTTGGAGCCAGCCCTGTCTACCACCCACTCTATAGATATGCATGCATATTGTTCAAACAGCTCCTTGACATTAGCCAGCTTTTGATTACTTTGTAATTTATTTCTGGAAATTGTCATTGCATTTCCTTTTTAGTCCTTCTATTTATTCACAACCCCATTGATTCTTTCTCTCTCCTCCTCATGGAGTAGTTACTCATACCCATCTGTGTTAGGCTGTTCTTGCATTGCTATTAAAAAATACCTGAGACTGTAATTTATACAGAAAAGATGTTTAATTGGTTCATGGTTCTGCAGACTATACAGGAAGTGTGTGGTGCTGGCATCTGCTTGGCTTCTGCAGAGGCCTCAGGGAGCTTTTACTCATAATGAAAGTTGAAGGAGGAACAGGAATCTCACATGGCAGAGCAGGAGCAAGGTAACAGGGAGATACCACACTACAACAACCCAAGTTCATGAGAAGTCACTCACTATCAAGAGAACAGCACCAAGCCATGAAGGATCCACTCCCATGACCCAAATACCTCCCACCAGACCCCACCTCCAACAATGGGGATTACATATCGATGTGAGATTTAGAGGGGACACACATCCAAACTATGTCGCCAACCCTGGCTGAGTGCAGGAGAAGAGTGCAGTGCTAATCTTCAGCTTACTCTATATGGGAGACAAAATAATACGTAAGTTCTATATTAAAGATGAGTCCAGCATTTTAAGTCCAGCAGATGTAGGTGCTCAGATGAAGAGTTTAGACTTTTACTTTAGGAGTTCAGAGTAAAAAGAGGTCCACTGTCTCTTTTTTTCCTGTTCATACAAAGAACAGGCATGTTAAAATCAGGTATATAAGAGATGTCAATTTCAATTCTGATACTGAGAAGCTGAGTGACTTTGGGCTAAATTTTATTTTCTTATTTTATTTATTTCTTAAATTTTATTTTCCTTGTTTCCAAACTAGGGACAGTAATAGCTACAGTGCAAAATTGTTGGGCAAGATGCTATAGGTGGCATGCAGCATAGTGGCACAGTAAGGCTTAGTAGACGTTTGTTACATTCAGTCCTTCCTTCTAGTTATTATGTGCTTGAGAAGCCCTTTCATTTATTCTTTCAACTCATGTATATATTGAGTGTTTACTCTGTGCCAGGGACTATTCAACATGTTGAAATCTTTGCCATCATTCAACTTTAGTTCTAGTTTCTAGTGGTGGGGAGGAAAGTAAAGAAATGAAAACATTCATGTTGTAGTAAGTTTATGAAAGAAATAAAAGTGTCATATGCTAGAGCAATGGGATGTGCTATTACAGTGGAGTGGTCAGAAAGACCTTTCTAAGGAGGTGGCATTTGGGTAGAGACTGAAAAGATGAAAAGTCATCTTGTGTCATCTCATCATGAAAGATGTGAAGAGGAGAGAGAAAAATAGATCTGAGGTAGGAAAGAGCCAGTGTTTCAGAAGAGTAGAAAGGGGTCCAGGGTGACAGGAAGAAGTCAAATCCTGGGGTGCCTTGTAGTCATGGCAAAGCACATTAACTCCAAAAGGAAAGATATTTTGTCTATTTTGTTCGCTGCTGACTCTCTAGCACTTCAAACAGTGCTTGTCATAGTAGGCAGTCACAAAACACGAGTGTAATAAATTTTATTCTAAATGAAGTTCTATGTAATTGGATGTCATATGCCTTTGAAATGTCTCTCTAGCTGCTGCATAGGGTATAGACTGTTAATTCAAGAGAAACAAGGGAATGGAAAAGGTAGGGGACATTGCAGCAGCCCAGGTGAGGGATGATGGTGAATTAAGCTAGAGTGGTGGTAGGGGAGATACAGATAAGCGGGGACTTTGGAGCTACATTTTTTGTGTCAAATCCCCAGCATCTGTTGATGGATTGGATTTGGGAGTGAGAGTTTGGTGACATGTGCATTTATACAGATGATGAAGGCTGGGAGAAGAGATTCTGTGGGGCTTGAGGGGAGGCAATTAAGTGTACTGTTTTCTATTTGTTGGTTTTGAGATGCTTGTAAAAGTGTCAAGTAGAGAAGTCAAGGTTTCAGTTGAATATTACATGTCTTGGGCTCCATAAGGCAGTCAGAAATGGCACACATATTCTGGATGTAGGTGATATTTAAAACTGTCTGGATGAGCTCACCATACAGAGAGAACAGATGCACGACAGAAGAAGGTCCAGGATGAAGCCTGGGAACTCCAACATTTAGAGGCTGAGAAGCAATAGAGAACTTAGCAGAGGAGATCAAAGTTTCGCCTCAGCTATAGGAAAAAAACTAGTGTGGAATCACAGAAACTGAAAGTCAAAAGAGAAACGTGTGTCAAGTATTCGAATGGTCACTGCGCGGAGTGTTCCTGAGAGGTGTATAACATGTGAACAGAGAAGTGACCACAGAATCTGTCATATGAATTGAGCCCTTTCCTCTTATATTCAAGGTTGTAAAATGTGATATAATCACCGTATAAAACATATGGAAGATAAAGAGAAATTTATTGGTACCTGTGACAAGAAGAATTTTCAGGTCAGTGGAACCATGGAGACAGAGCCAGATTGAGTGGGTGAATAATGAACAGGAATTCCTGGGTAGAAATGACATATTAAACAAACAACTATTTGTTTCCTCCTGAAACCCCATTGAGAAGACATTAAGAGAATTTGGTTTTTAAATGAATAAAGCAACAAGGACAGAAGAACAAGAGCAAGAAAATTTTCAGTTTGCAAAGAGGGAGAAATGTGGTTCTGGAACTAGTACTGACAGCATCCCAGAAAACTGAATTAAAATATGCATTTCACAATATATTCCTCTGCTTTGCAAGCACATTAAAGTTTGAGAAGTGTTACTTGGTAGACTCTAGAAAATGGAAGCCAAAGTGATTTATACTGCACCATCCCTAAAACACTCAGGGTTTGGAGGCACTGGTATCTCTAGGAGTGGGGCAGGGGTGGAAATCGGGTAAAATGGATAAAATAAAGAGGATTGGTGGAAAGTATATTTAAGAGGCAGCCAGACTTTCCCCTCAGAACAGTCAGGAGAGTGCCCCTACCCACCCGAGCAACACCCCAAAGATTTATTTTTTAGGGAGCATAAAACAGGGAGTTTCTGGACTTGAGGATGCCAGATACCACTTACGACTGCTGGCTGCTGAGACCCTAGCCCTTTTCCCAGTCACCAGAATGCTGGTAGTCAGGACTTTATCCTCCAGTAGGAGTTTGGAAGAATTTTCTCCAGGAAATTCAACCAGCCCCAGTCAAGACGTAAAGATTTTGATGCAGCAATTCCCCGACAAACAGCCTAGCTGTTTCTTTGACTGAGGTTCTTACATCTGCTGCTGCTGCTCTTGTTGCTCTTCTTCCTCCAGAATCTTACCCCAAACATTTGCTTCCAGAGCCACCTTGTAATTTTCCTATCTGACTAGCATAACTGTTTGTGCTTCTTTCCCCGTATTTCTAGTATTTGTTTGGGGGAATGAGATGCCATTCCAAGACTGTGTGTTCTTATTAAAGGAGTTCAGCAGATTTTCACAATCGGGGGCCTGATAAGCAATTTTGCTACTGGATTCCAGATGACCTCTTTGGTGTTCATCATAACTGTCATATTTTCTTTCATTGCTTTTCCAGTTTGTTTTCTAACTTAAAACAATGTTTCTTGTTGCATTTTCTACTGTAGTCTCCAGCGTATTTACTGACAGAAATGCTACACTGCTTGCCCACAAAACAAACAGAAATTACATGAAGGTTTCTTCCTTTCCTGCCCTGACGAGAAATTAGCCTTGACGGGTACATGGTAGTGGCAAGGGTTTGGTGCTGACTGTGGATAACTGCTCAGGCTGTGATCTGATGGTGGACAGTGATCATTCTTTTGCATTTAATTTGTTTTTCTATCCTAAAGCTAACATAACCATGCCAAATAGTTTGAAATTTAAAGGACAAGGAAATTACTTATAAGTTCAAGAGCATTCTGTAATTCCTTATTACTGTCTCCCTTATGCCAAAGCAGAATTTCTTAAGGGGTGTCATTTTTGGAGGGCTATGGGCTTTGTTAAGATTAGCTCTGGTCTTTTACTAGATTCAAGATTATCCCAGCTGCTTTGGGGGAAGCTGGCATACACAGCCCATTGACAGGTAAACTTTTACCCAACAGACGTAAAATAGTATTTATGAATACGAGCAGTTTTGGAAAAACAGTGAAGTTGGCAAAACAATGCAGCCTACGTATTCCTTTGGTGCTCTTTTCTATCTTCTGTGTTAACTTCTTTTATCCAAACTGAAAAGATTCACTCTCTTGTATTTTGACAATTTGTAAACTTCTAGTCAAACTTAAATATTTGGACATATTTCCATTGAACCCTATCATTAATTTGCTGATTGTTCATTATATTTTAGTTCAGGTCTGTGTCCTTCCTGTAAAATAAAGCAAGGGTTTGCTATCTTTAAAGCAACGGAGTATTTTGAAAGTGGCTTTGTATAGTCCCTGAAATCATCCCAGGGTGGTCAAGAGGGCAAATCTAGATAGGATGGGCCAGTGGCTCTCTTCTCATCACCTCTCTTCTGGCATCACGCAGGCAGGTATCCATTTCTTCTAGCTCTCACAATCTATGATTTCAGATGGCACAAAGCAACATGCAATTAGTTGTCAAATTAGTGATTTTGACAATGACTATTCTGAGTTCTGAGAGAGATACTGATAGTTGCGAGTAAGAGCAAGGAAAAACATTGTCATTGCTTGTTTGAATTCTTCTTTTTTAGCAACTTCATGAGGACAGGGATCTTGCCTTTCCTATTGATTCTTTTCTCTCCAGTACCTAATATCGACCCTTGCACATATATAATTAATAAATATTTGCTGTTTAAAGAAAACTTCATGAAAAATAGCATCTTTTCTTTGGTCTCAAAGGTGAGTAATATTGGAGTAGGAGAATGTATTCAGGCTGGAGAAAATAGTACTTGAGTAGGGGAATATAAAACATATTTGGAAGCTGACGAGTAGAAAATAGCACATAGAGCATAGGGTTGAGAGGATGGAAGAGAAGAGATGAGACAGAAGAGTTAATGTGAGGCCAAAATACAGAGGATCTTAATGCCAAACTTGTGATTTTGGATTTTTGTTCTGAATTTGGGCATTGGTGCCCACAGACGAATTAAACCAGGACAAGATCTCAGAGCAGGGATCTGGGAGGGAAGAAGATGGAAAGAAAGCTCAGAGACCAATTCAGAGGCTACTATTGCGAGACGATGAGGAACCACAAGAGGCAATGCCATTTTCTAGGGATGTAATCCTACCTTACGAACCAAAATTTTGTAGACTTTCTTAAAGGTGACAGAATATTTGAAACTGAAGCCACTTCAGAAAGTCTAGTGCTCAAGGGTGTGGCCCTTTCATATAAGGGGCCTTTCTTTCTTGTGTCCTTATTCCAAGAGAATTCAGGAGGGATTCAGTGCTCAGAGACCTGTCAGCCCCTATTTAGTTATGAAATCATTGCTGGAGATAGGATCCCTCATAAATTCTTTGTTTAAAACCCCTCAACAAATAAAAAATATCAAGAGAGAGAGATGTTTGTGTGGGGGTTTTCCATGCTGCATCTCAAAATAACAGAACTATTCAGCCCAAGGGAAACATGCTTACTCCCTAAATCCCACAAGCGAGATGAGAGGAGCATAAGGATTACACAGCCGCCGGAATCTGATGCCTAGGGAAAGCCTATTGGTTTGGGGAAGTTTGGTGCCTGAAGATACTTGTAAAATCAAAGCATCTGAGAATTGAAAAAATCTCAGCATCATTTTACATAAAACTTTCATCAAGTTTGATGAAACTTTTGATGAATTTTCTCTCAATATCCTCAATTTGTTGATTTTTCCATTTCATCGAAACAGTTAAACTTTTGAGGTCCCTATTTCTCAGAGGTTTTCATCAAGCTTGCCATTAGAAAGATACAAAAATGGGCTCAGCTGGCATTCTTCATGGTTTCTGACACAGGACTCTGTGGTAACTCTATGTTGGCTCTTGCTGAAAAAGGTATGAGAGACGAGATGAAAAAAAGAACTCATGTCACTCTGAAGACTAAAAGTATAATTGAATTCAAGGGCGTAGCACGGGTTTGGCTGCTTTATTCAAATCTTATTTTGCGTATCGTTTGAAGATTTTCAGATCAGCCAGCCTATTTCATACGAAAGAACAAGGTAATGGCATGTTCAGGTCAGAGATACAAAACATGCTCTGAGATACTCCAGGGAGAGGTCAGATTAAGAACAAACATCCATATCTCATTATAATCAGATCCTAGGCAATTAAAAATAATTACTCTCTTTCCTAGCTGACCTTGTGGGCTATATAAGCTAAAATCTAGTCTAAACAAAGCTAAATTGGAGACTCTAAATCTAAGAGCCTAAAGAAAAAGTATAGTCCAATCAACCACAGTGACTAGATAACCCAATTAGTGGCTTTGGAGAAAGATAATCAAAAGTTAAATGAATTTCCCATTTGCTGCCACAATGTCCTACTTTTGAAGCATAGGTTTCTTATAGTAGAGGACTTGGGTGAGGAAGGATAGCTTGCACCTTTAGGTAAACAAGGGGGTTTTATCATTACCAAGCAAGTGCAGTTCTCCGCTATCAAACCCCTACTCTTCAATTGCTAATAATGACTCTGTAAATTATAGCTGTTAGCCAATTCTCAGGATAGACTTCATCTTCTACTTTAAAGGATTCTTTCCCTGCAATGTAATTTCCACTTTTTCTCTTTCAAGGTGCTGCATTCTATAGCTGTTCCTTTAGTCGTTTTTTTTTTTTTTTAACTCTTCTGCAGGGAATATAAACCTCCCTTTCCCCCAGTCCAATTAAATTCCAAATGTTGGACATAGACATATCATTTCTCACAAAAGTAGGTGCAGGATTTTATGTCAAGAGAAAGAATTATGTATATATTAGTGTGAACGTTGTGCTGTTTGTTTCTGTCAAAGAAGTATCTAAACAAGGCTATAGGAGACTCCAAACATGGGCACTCAGGGCAATTTGCACAGTGGGATGTTCAGTTTTGATAATAAGACAGAACTGCAGCAATAAAAGTACAACTGAGGAATATAGAAAACTTAAAATTCAGGGTCTAGAATATGACCTTAATTGGCAAAAATTATATTTTTTGAACATTTCTGTCTGGTTTAAAGTGATTTTGTTTGGGCAAAATCACTATCCTCTTTTCAATATTTTTGTTAGGTATGGAGAGGCACGTATTATTACATAAGTCAAGAGAATTGAATGATGTGCCTAGAGTATAGAATATTCAACTTTTAACTTAGTAGACCTTGTTTCTAGTCAAGGTTTCTTTCTGTATAAATTAATGGATTCTGGAATGACACACAGGAATTTTCTTAAAACAAACACATAAAAAAGCAAGGAAAATAAGAAAGCTATCAAATCTTATACTAGTTCACTGCAGGAGAAAGCAATAATCATCTTTTATAAGAATCTTTTATTCAATACTGAGGAGCAGAGCAAGTAAACAGATGTAATTCCTCCTGATTTATCGAATCATTTGTTCTACCTGTAATTGAGGGTCCAGAATACGCATCATATTGAACCAGACACACTAAGGTGTTTAAAGGACATTTTCACTACAGTTGAGGAAATATGGCACACATGAAAAATTAAATGAAAGGCAAGATTAAGTGTGAAATGAACTGCACCAGTGTTTGAATGAAAGCAAGCTTAAATAAAGACAGAGTGGTAAAGGAAGACTTCATGAAAGTGGCAACCTTTGAGCAAGATTATAATAAGTAGGTTGAATTTCAAGAGACAAAGAATAAACTGAGAATAGTACAAACGAGGCATAACGTAAAGACACAGAGAGGTAGAAATGCACAAAGTATGCTTGAGAACAAGACCATATCAGCCTTGTGGAGTAGGCTCCTGCTGAAGAATAAAGAGAGATAAAGTCAGAAAGATGAGCTATTGAATGATTTTGAACTGGGAAATCACAACATGGTGGCAGTGATGTTTTATGGAGAAAATAGAATGACAGTGTGCAGGCTAGTTTGGAGACAAGAGGGACTGATAAGAAAGAGATAAATTAAGAAGTAATTATATAACCCAGGATTTAGATTGTCAGGACCCAAGCAAAGATGATGACAATTTTTTTAAAAAAGAATATTACTATTAGTAGCAGAAATATGAAAGGAGCTTATAAACTGATTAGATGGGTGACCAGAAAAGTTTGAAACCTATATGTTGAGGAGAAGTAAACTGTCAACATTCAACAAATGAGGAAGTTAGGAATGGTTTTCATAGTTCTGTAATCCATTGTTTGATCTTCTCTTTCTTTACCTCAGAACAGGTAATACCTAGTTACCTCATGGTTACCGACAGTCTGTACTTCAGAACCATCTCCTTCATGAGAACACAGCACACTTTTAAATACCTACTTCTCAGGCACAAAGCAATAAAAACCCATCCAAGGGTCCTTTTCTAGCTGTGATATTGAGCACTGAATTTGAGAGTCAAGAGGCCTGGGTTGTGGTTTAGACTTTAGAAGGAATTTATCCTGATGGCTGGGGTTGGATAGACCAGCCTTTCCCAAAGTGTGCTCTGTGGAATGTTAATCCTCAGAATGCTCTTAGAAAAGTGACTCAGTTTGCAAACATCAAAAACTCTGTTTCACTCTTAGACATCACAGAACGCCTTGGTATAGCAAAGGCTACCCTTTTCGTACACAATTGATACATCCCTAAGAACTAAGGACCTATTAAAGACTAACCTAGATGCACTTTAAAATTCTTAATAATAATCTGTGGTTATGGAATATGGAGATCTAAACCAGGACAAGAAAATAAGGAATGTAAGGCAAAGAAAGAAAATGAAAAGAGGAAAAGATAATTTGATAATTAGAAGTAAATGCTAGTGAAATGAGATTGCAATGAGATATGGGAACTTGCTATGAGGACAAGGTTTAACACAGGCAGCCTATAATATAATCCCAGGACAGGTTTCCTTAAGACAGGAATGAGCTTTTCTTCTTTAGTATTATAATCATCTGACCCCGCTGAAGAAAAACATCATTGCGTCCATACTGTTGCTTAGACTTCAAATTTCAGATGTAGAATGGGTGTTTGCATTCTCCTTAGGAATTCTAACTCCAGGAAGAGTAAAGTAAGATCAAAGGCACTTTTCTAGATCCACTGACTGCCTCTAGGTGAAGCTGAGTTTCTAGGATAAGTCAGAAACCAAAATTCCTTTCACTATGGTCAGAATGAACCTGCTCTGTGAGTTCTTGGCAAATATGGACAGCATTAAGGGACACATTTTCTTACCCAGAAAGTAAGTCCATGGAGACTAAGTGCTATGTACACTGGGAGGAGATTATTCTTAAACAAACAGGAGGTTGTAAACTACCTCAGAGTTACAAAGATCTTTATATCAATTTTCCAAATCAGTCTCACATCTCTTGACTGACTTGGTCCTCACGAAAGCCCTCTGTGGTAGATAATTTTTGCCTAATATTTTACAGTTGAGAGCAACATTATCATCAATAATAACAACATGAGAGACATTGTGCAAAGTGTTTTACCCACATTGTCTCATGTAATCCTCATAGCAGCTCTGCCAGTTAGGCACACATGGTGATTTCCATTATACAGCCAAAGGTCCAGATAACCGAGCTAAATTTAATGGAACATCCTGGATTTAAACTCAGGTCTCTCAAATTCTAAACACTCTGCCATCTCTGACTCATCAGAACCAGCTAAAGGCTGCCCGTAAGTGACCCTGCTCCATACATTAGTACTTTCTCCACGGTGCCATGCTGCCTCAGGCTGCCTAAACCCCACTCAAACTGGTAATATTTAATCCATTCTCTCAGCTATAGTCTAAATCAGAAGTGGGCAATACACAGTCTATGGGCCAAATTTGGCTTGCCCCATGTTTTTCTATGGCCGGTGAGCTAAAAGTCTTTCTCACCGTTTTACATGGTTGAAAAATATCAAAATAATGCTTTTTTTGTGACATGACAATTATATGAAATTCAAATTTCTGTGTTCATAAATAAAGTTTTCTTGGAACATGTCCGTGTTCATTTACATGTTGTTTATGGCTGCTTTTCTGCTACTGTGATAGAGGTGAGTAGTTGCAAGAGATTGTATAGCCCATAAAGCTGACTTCTGGTTTAAAATGGAAAGGACTATTTTTTTTTTTTTTCCAGAATAAGAAAGGTATAGAGTCAGATGATGTTCATTTCACACAGCATGCAGAGGAGATATAAAAGACTCAAATTTGGATCCTAGCTCTGCCGTCCAGGAGCTGCAGGGATAATTGCCCAAGCTACTCAACTTTTTTTGTGCTTTGGTTTGTCTTATTTGAAAAACAGAGCAATAATTCCAAACTTGCAGTTTTTGGTGAAGTTTTAATGAAGTAGTATGTACAAAACATAGTGCATAAAGCAAATAGTAGGAGCCCCTTAGTAAATGAAATCTACTTGCCTGTTGATGGTGCTTTGGTTCTTTTAGCATTAATATCAGCATGGGCAGATCATAGGAAATTAGCAGTCTTTCGTAATAGCTGGCAGATGTATCAAATGAAATGAAACTGCTGCAAGGTGAATGGAATGATAGGATAAAAATGTACATAGTAAAATGTAGGAATTGTTTTCCACCTGGTGAGCCTGAGTAACAATGAGTAACAATGAGGCTTTGATGGATTAAGCAATTGCAGTCAATGAAGTCCAATAATCCATCCACCTACACCTCATGTAATCATCATTAAAGTTGATACCCAAATTTGGAAGACTGTAAGGTAAATTAGCGATACTTAGTTGAACAGGCCATTTCATCCCTCTTCTGCCATTTACGTAGATAACCTTGATTCAGTCTTTTTAAGGAAGCAAAAATAAAGATAATTACTCTTTCATTCTAACAGTATGTCTGAGTTCTAATTCACTTGACATTTTATCTGCTCTTCAGTGATTAACACATTGACCTCAAATAATTTTCCTTATTAAAAATCTAATAGACAAAGCAACATTTCTCTTCTTATCTCAGTACACCTTTCCAGGAAGATTGCAAAGCCAAACTCTAGGATGGTCCACCTCAAGCCCTACCAATGAGTGTGCAGACGACAGAATCTTCTTAAGATTGGGTATTTGGGAGAGCTTCTAAAGGTCTCAACTGTACTCCTTCCTTAGGCGGAGGAAAATGCCAACAGCTGGCAAGAACTTCCTTTCCCTTTCTTCGTTTTATGCAACTTTGTCCTCTGTTACATACACTGAAATAAGGAATTGACCTAGAGCTAGCCTGTCAAGAAAGTGAAATTTGTTTCTGGTGCTCTATTCATCGCATTCTCTCCCATAATCTCTTTCCACACTGTCTCAATACCTCATACTCTCTTTCCTTAGTTGCAAAATGCTCTTGGCCAGAGATGTGTTTTAGTTATTAATACGTTAGCATTACTTTTTTTTCAAAAATTTGTTATCTTGCTCCTCTCATAGTAATTCATACAAATACACTCCCTGAAGCTTTAGGATGTGGGGATGGATTTTCTTTCTTTTCTTTCTCTTTCTTTTCCCCTTTCTTTCTCCGTCTCTTTCTCTTTTTTGGCCTATGTTTTCTTTGCAGAATGAAAAAAGAAAATCTCTCTTCTGGTAATGATATTTCAGAAAACAGACAGGCTAATGTGGAATCACCCTAAAATTAAAACTTGTTTGGGGCTGTTTGTTTTACCAACTGGATGGCATGGCTTGACCTACGTAGAAACATTGGAAGAAGTGGAGTAGGTCCAGGAGAGGTGGAAATTAGGATGTAGGGGGCATCTATATCTTTTAGTATTCACGATAATTCAACCAAGAAAGCTGTATTAAAATGGCTTCAAAAATGAGGAACTTGAGGCTCAGAAGGGATTAAGTAATCATTGAAAGTCGCTTAGGAGCAAATGACTTACAGGAGCTCAGGTACATTGGCCTTCTCCTGTGCTTATATTTACCTAACAAACCAGATGGTCTTTGTGCATTTCACATTCTTTAGCATAGTCAGGAGTAGCTGTCTAATCTGAGACAGTGTAGCCAAAACACAGAGCTGGCCAGTTATTTTCCCTGCCTCTGCAGCTGCCTCTCGATAAGGACTGAAGACTTGAGATGTTAAGGAGAAATGTGGCAAGCAGAATCAACCAGGTCTGCAAGTCTGCAACTCATTGTCCCTGAGTGAAAATCTGAAATGCAACACCAACATGTTTCAGTGTCCATATGACAATTGGTGAACTAAAGAGATGACCACCTTCTTCAATTAAATGCAAATCATCCATAGCTTTAAGTGACAAAGGTTGAAACAGACTTCTATTTAAAATCCTTGCAATAAAAACACAGAGGGTATCTAAAATCCCTGAGTCCCAACTTGCTAGTTCTCAGAGAAAGCAGTAACTGCACAATTAAACAGGCTTGCCTCACTGTTGCTCTAATAGAGTCAGACACGGGGGTTGGGAAACAAAACAAAACAAAACAAAACAGTAGACTGTGAGTCAAAAGGCCTGATTTCTACTTTTGGCTCCATCTCAACTCATCACAAGAGTCTGAAAAATCCTCTTTACTCTTCAGACACCAGATTCCTAATTTGCAAAATAAAAAGATAGAGTGAGATGATGTCTAAATTCTTGGCCAGCTCTAGGAGTCTACTTCGTGTTAAAATAGTTAAGTAAATTTCTAAATTATTAATCACATTTTTTTCCAGTTGTGTAAAATATTATCCTGTATTTCTCCCTCTCTCTGCATCTTTCCTATCTTTCTTTCTTTCTTCATGCCCTCTCTCTTCTCTACCACCTCCTTTTTACCCCTAAAAGCAGAATCTCAGTTCAGGAATTATTTCCTGGTGCCTTCAAAGCCACAAAGACTCTGGCCTTTTAGATTCAGTGTCCTCGGGAGACATAACTTGTGTATTCTGTTTAGATCAAAGCCGCCTTTCTGCCTCCAATTCTGGGTCTCCTAAGTTTCTACTTTGCCTTCATTTTCCTTTTCTGGTTCCACTAAAGAGAGTATGAAACCCAAGAGCAAATGCATTGAAAAGACTAAAAACTTTTCCCTTTGCCTTTGGATTTGGGTTCTCCACTGCCGTTCTCTGACAAATACTGATACAAACTCTCATCTAAGATTCTTGGAAAGCCACAGGCAGGAGGGTTGGGCTGGGGAGTTTGTTGTTTTATTCAGGACTTCGGTCAAGGGGCAGAAATATTTCAGCCTAACAGATATCAGCCTAATGTAAAAATAATAATAGTACTCAATGCACAAATGCCACCCATGCCGTTGTTCCCGCTCCCTCTGATACTCACAGTTCAACCGCATTCCTCGGGAGGTCAGAAGGAATCTCTGTCACCTTGCTCTCTTGGCAGAGAAAAACCCTGTTAGAGCAGTGACAGATCCGATGATGACATCCTGAGCCCAAGCTCAGGAATGCCAGCAAAGAGACCAGGAGCAGGGCCATAATTACACATCCATCCACCTGCTTTCTTCCTGCATTTGCAGAGAAAAACCTCCACAGATCTCAGAAGCTCCACACAGTGCCCTTATGAGAAAAGATCTGACTTGAGAACTGGTAGGGTCACATGACCCACCAAGGGATGCTTTTTTTTTGGTTACTTCCAGGCAAGATAAGCTACTCTGTTTTCCTTCAAGATTGGGTTTCTTACACCCTGACCTAAGGAACACAGCAAATAGAACCGTTAGGCATGTCTGGAATAGTTTGCATTATTTCATTGCAAAAGTCTCCTTGCTGTTCACCATTCTCTTCTCAACAGAATAACGTGATTGACTTTCTCCAAAAAAGACACAACACACAATATGACACATCACTAAGAGGGGTACTAATAAGTGAAGGGCCAGGACCTTCAGTCTTTAGCATCAATTTCTTCCACCAGCCCACCTGAGAGAAAACCAATGCTTCTGGGTTGCATTCAATGATGCTTTTTTTTTTTTTTTTTTGCTGTAATTATGCCAAAAATGGCACTATTCAGAAACAGGCAGATGGGTTAGCAAACCCTAGGCAGATTTCCATAGGTGGGAGGTACTTCTGATAGGGTTATCTGTAGGAATAATTGACTGAACTGAGTGACCTAAGAAATGGGCTATGTTTCCAGTGGAGATTTAGTAAATGCCAGCACATCCACCCCCTCATGCATATCCTGTCTGCCTTCTGGCATTTCCAGGCTCTGAAGATTGCCCTTGCCTTTTGGCAGTTGGAATAAATGAATTTATTTAATCTATGCTTTTAACTTAGTTTTAAATGTTCCCTGAGGTGACAGCCCAGCACTTTTGTTGGCATTCCTCTCCTTGATGGTGAGGGATCTGAGGAACATTTGGCAACAATTTTAGAAAAGTGGCTTTGTACTTTCAATTCTAGAATCTATGAAGATTGAAAGGCAGAGTATTCTGTAAGATCCTGCCCACAACTTATTACCTGCTAAAATTAGTTTCAATACTATCTTTAGATATTAGTTGCGTAAAATTGAGCTTCATGAAAATGTTAAAAATATATACCTATCCCACCTCTCCTTCCCTCTCCCCTGCTTTACCAAGGAAAACCATGTAATGAGTGATTAAATTATTAAGAAACAAACAGAAGCAAGTGATTTGGGGGGTAAGGTTGATCCCCAGATTTTTCTGGGAGCAACTGGTTTATTCTAATTCTGGAATTGGCAGACAAAGGCGGTATTTATGTGGACTTCATATTTTTAACAAATTGGCTAACATGAACAGTTAAATTAGTTTGTTCAACAACTGATCCAAGGAATTATAGTCTTTCAGATGTGGAAGGAAGTTAATTCAATCAACCAACTAATGCTTAAGTTTAAGTATTCATATTAATTTAAAAGGATTTTCTCATCTATACTTGAATAACTCCAGTGACAAGAAAGTCACTACCAATTAAACCTTTTACCCAACTCCTCTGCCCCATAAGCCCCCTCCTAGCTTTTGGAGAGTTCTGTAATTAGTCTTTGTATAATAAGCACAAATCTTTTTAAGATTGAGATTTTTATTTTAAATGCTATGTCACATTCACAACTTATAGGTAACATAAATGTAATTTATTAAGCATAATAATGCAACAAACAATTGCGGGCTAGAGAATAAAGGACATAACCCATGCTGTTTCATCTACTTTGTTGATGTTCCTTTATTACCTTCTTGTGTTCCTATGCCCAAGGTGACCATTTATCTGAATTTTGTGGTTATTATTTCATTTGTTTTGTAAAATTAATCATCACAAAATGCGTGTATCTCCAAAGAATATATTATTTAATTTCTTGCTTGTTTTTAGATTTTATACAAAGTCTATCACTCTTTAAGTAGTATTTTGCTACTTACTATTTTACACTAACTAGACATTTTAAAGAAATAACCATGTTGTTATGTGTATCTGTAGTTTATTGATTTTGTACCTGTTATGTGTACCTGTAGTTTATTAATATTGTACTACTGTATGATATTCTATTGCATAAATATACCATCATTTATGTTTTCATTCTCCTGTAATTTTTAAAATCCTGAGGTGGTGAAAATATTATTTTATATTTTCTCAAATTTTTTAGTTTTGCTCTGTACATTTTAGCCTTTGATCTATTTGGCATGGATATTTATGGTGTGAGTAAAGGACTCAATTTGTTTTTTATCTGATGGCATAACGGTTTTATACACATGGATAAACATTTGTCCCAAAACCATTTATTGAATGGTCCCTCTTTTCTTCTCTCACTTGTAAAACTACCTTTCTCATATCTCAAGTAACTATTTTGCATGGGTTTGTGTCTAAGCTTTTTTATATTCCACTGTTGTTTTTTCTACATTACATCAATGTTATACTGTCTCAATTACTATAACTTTAAAGTAAGTCTTGATATACAGTAAGAAAATACTTCTATCTTATTTCTTAGAGGAGTATCTTGCCTATTTTGGACCTATGACTGAATTTTAGAATCAGATTATTAAACTCCTTGAAAACACCCTGGTATAATTTGTTTGGAATTATACTGATTACATAGATTACTTTAGGCAGAAATTATCACCTTTAAGATAACAAGTCGGCCGGGCGCGGTGGCTCAAGCCTGTAATCCCAGCACTTTGGGAGGCCGAGACGGGTAGATCACGAGGTCAGGAGCGGGTGGATAACGCGGTCAGGAGATAGAGACCATCCTGGCTAACATGGTGAAAGCCCGTCTCTACTAAAAAATGCAAAAAACTAGCCGGGTGAGGTGGCGGGCGCCTGTAGTCCTAGCTACTCGGGAGGCTGAGGCAGGAGAATGGCGTAAGCCCGGGAGGCGGAGCTTGCAGTGAGCTGAGATCCGGCCACTGCACTCCAGCCCCAGCAACCGAGTGAGAGTCCGTCTCAAAAAAAAAAAAAAAAAGTCTTCTTATCCATGAATATGGTATAGCACCATGTTGTTTAAGCCCTTCTTTGATGTCTTTAAATAAAACTTTATACTTTCTTCCATATATGTCCTAATATCTTAAATGTGTTTTCCGATAACATCCTGTTTTAGGCTGTTATAAATGAAACCAATATTTAAAGTCACATTTTATGTTTGTTGTCATACTGTAAAAATGCAATTAATTTTGGAATATTTAGCTTATATCTAAATTACCTTATTACATTTTCTATGCAGACAATTCTATCCATATCCAAATAATTCTGTGTATGTGTATGTGTGTATGTGTACAGAGTTTCTTTCTTTTCAATTCATTTCTCCCTTCCTCCTTTTCTTCCCTGACTCCAACTTCCCTTTCTTCTCTCTCTCCTTCTACTCTTTCTTCACAATAATACCAATTTTTTTTTTTTTGACTTGGAGTTTCATTCTTGTCACCCAGGCCAGAGTACAGTGATGTGATCTCGCTCACTGCAACCTCTGCCTCCTGGGTTCAAGTGATTCTCCTGCCTCAGCGTCCTGAGTAGCTGGGATTACAGGCATCCAACACCATGCCCAGCTAATGTTTGTATTTTTAATAGAGATGGGTTTTACCACGTTGGCCAGGCTGGTCTCAAGCTCCTGACCTCAGGTGATCCACCCGCCTTGGCCTCCCAAAGTTCTGGGATTACAGGTGTGAGCCACTGCCCCTGACCTACAATAATAATTTTATACTATTAAACTACTCATTTCTTAATATTTTATTTAGCAAATTTGCATCTATGTTCATAAGTTACTTGTAACTTAGTTATGAGTAATTTTTAGTACATAATTAATTTCTGAGTTTTCTTTCTCATGTTGTCTTTGTATAGTTTGGTGTCTTCGTTACATTTGCCTTACAGTCTGAATTGGGGTATAATCCCCCTCATTTTATTCTTAGGGGAACAAAACTGTTTCAGATTAAAGAAATCTATTCCTTTAAAGTATGCTTGTATTTGCCTAAAAAACCATTTGAGCCTTGGTTTATTTTTGTGTGTATATGTATGTGTCTGTGTGCATGTTTGTGTGTGTTAGTCTATGTATGAAAATTTAAACATATTGATTCAACTTCTTTATTGTCATTAGATGATTCAGGCTATTTCTTCTTAGATTTATTATAGTTTTTCTAGGAATTTTTCATTTTACTTAAGTTTTAGAATTTAGTCTCACAAAGGTTTTTAGTATTCTCTTTTTAAATCTATTCTAAACAATTTCTAGTCTTGTTTATTTCTGTTTAGTTTCTTTTCATTAATCAACCTTTCCAAAATTCTCTTTATTTTACTTGTTCTTGCAAAGAACCAACTTTTGCCTTTAGCCTTTGCTGATCCAATTCTATCTTTATGTTTTGTTTCCACGATTTTTGTTCTTATTTTTTCCTTTTTTTTTTTTTTTTTTGAGACGGAGTCTCGCTCTGTTGCCCAGGCTGGAGTGCAGTGGCGCGATCTCCACTCACTGCAAACTCCGCCGCCTCCCGGGTTAACACCATTCTCCTGCCTCAGCCTCCCGAGTAGCTGGGACTACAGGCGCCCGCCACCACGCCCGGCTAATTTTTTTGTATTTTTAGTAGAGACGGGGTTTCACCGTGTTGCCAGGGTAGTCTCGATCTTTTGACCTCGCGATCTGCCCGCCTCAGCCTCCCAAAGTGCTGGGATTATAGGCGTGAGCCACTGCGCGCGGACTATTTTTTCCTTTTTTGTTGTTCCTTTCTAAAACCTTTTATTTATATGTCAGATTATTAGTTTTCAGCCTTTCTTCCTTTCAAATAATATACTAAAGCTGTAAATTTTTCTATAATTTCTGCCTTGGCCCTCTTCTACAAGTATTGATAGGTAGATCTTTCATTACAATTTATTTTTAAATATTTCTCAATTTCCCATTACAATTTCTTCTTTGGCACATAGATAATTGAGAGATGTGTTTTTGAAATTTACAAACTTCAGAAATATTTAAGTTTACATTTTTTATTATTTACCGCCACCTTAATTGCCTAATGGTAGGAGAATGTGGTCTGTGGTGATTCTATTTTTCCCCCATACATGTTGAGATGTGTTTTATGGTTTAGGACACAAGTTAATTTTTACAAATACTTAATGTGAGTGTGAGAAGAATCAACATTCTCTGTTTACTTGTTTCCAGGTTCAATTTTTGCCCCATAAATTCAGCTTATTTTCCTAAAATCTATATATTTACTAACATTTTAAGTTTTACTTAAACTAATAGAAGTATTTCTGTTGAAATTTCACATGATCAGGATGAAACAAGTCTCTATAGTTCTGTAGTTTTTCTTTATGTATTTCAAGGCTGTTTTCTTTGGGCCATGAACATTTAGAATGGTATACCTGGTGAATTAAACCTTCTATCTTCTGTCACATCTTACTTTACTCATAATACTGCCTTTTATCTCGAAGTCTATTTTATGTGATATTAATATAGATATATCAGCTTTTTCTAACTTTGTACTTTCAACCTTTCTGTGTCTTTATGTTCTAGGCATTTTAACTGAATTTTGTGTTTCAATCCATTTCTACAATCTCATTCTTTTAACAGGTGAGCTTAGTAATTTACATTTTGTTGCTCTATATAATACTGATCTATATAAATGCTTGTTTTTCTACTATGCAACATGCTTTCTATTTGTTCTAGTTTTACGTGCTTTGTTTTCGTTTTATGCTGTTTGTTTTATTTGTTGAGATTTTGTGTGCTGTTTTTTAAATTGCTTTTTGTTTTCTTGTTTTATTTTGTTCCATTTACTGATTTGCAAGTTTTATAATTTCTTTATAAATGTTTATGGTTACTCTCAAATTTTTGACTTTATGCTTTTACTGTATACTTATACCTTTTACTTAATACAGTTTAATTTTATCAGTATTCTAACTCCCCTTCTAATAAATGCATAAACTGTACATTTTTTTTTTTGAGATGGAGTCTTGCTCTGTCGCCCAGGCTGGAGTACAGTGACTGGATCTCAGCTGACTGCAAGCTCCGCCTCCCAGGTTTACGCCATTCTCCTGCCCCAGCCTCCCGAGTAGCTGGGACTACAGGCGCCCACCACCTCGCCCGGCTAGTTTTTTGTATTTTTTTAGTAGAGACGGGGTTTCACCATGTTAGCCAGGATGGTCTCGATCTCCTGACCTCATGATCCACCCGTCTCGGCCTCCCAAAGTGCTGAGATTACAGAAACTTTACATTTTTAAGGCTATTTGCTGATTAGGTAACATGCATTTATTGTTGTCTAGGATCTTAGTTTTACCGTTATTATAAACCCTCATTATTTTATAGATTCAATATTGGTTTAGATTCCTTGACACTTTGAACCATGTCACTGGAACTCCTAGGGGTTTATTTTCATTTGCCTTTGCAGATACTGTACTGCAAAGCCTTGAGAAGCATTGTATATAACCAAATATAATCTCATTTCAAAAGAAGCCCCCCAAAATTAAAGACAACTAACTTCACAGATATGCTAGTAAATGTTCAACAACCAGCTCTCCAGAAAAAACTCATTTGTAGCATTTGTTAATTTCCGTAGTGTAACCTCTCCCTCTGCAACTTATATCAAGCTACCCAGGTGATGCCAACCAGCCTGCAAAATTCCCATTTAGCAATCTGTTCTTGTGAGCTGGTAGGAGCTGGTTCCAGCACATCACCAGCTATTTTGTACTTTTTGAATCACCTTTTTTACTTGTTGAGGCAATCTCCAATTCCTTTAGCCATTCCTTATCTGACGTAGTTTTAAATGTGCTGCACTTTGTCTAGATTTTCATTCTAGAATAACGTCCAACCTCAGTTGCTTTAACCTCATGGGCTAGAACTTACAATGTTGTTCTGGGTTGTTTAACTCCATCTTAAGTTGTATGAGCTTTATGAGAGTCTGGCCAGACGGAAAGTGTTTTAGGGTGTGAATATATACGGCCTGCCCTCTGAAGCAGCTATCTGAAGTTGCATTTGGCTACAGTATTAGATGCAGAAGGGGGAAAAAAAAACCTCCTCTCTGATATAAAAGGGAATCATGTATAGAAAACAAGGCTTTAACATCTTAGCAGGAGATTGGTGGTGATAAACTGGAATGAAATGCCTTATTACTAAGTGTTCAACCTTAAAAATTATGTGGAATACAGATCTTTTTTCTACCTCTGTAAATCTCCCACCTGACTACCTTTATTCTTTTAAACTTAGCACTCCTTGTGTATCCTCACAAATTTTCTACTTTATGAAGAAGTTCCTTTTGAGGTTATTTTCTAGTGATTCCTTATCTCAGAGGACACCTTGCATTTGGCACTGCCTTCAGGTTGCTCAGACTTCCATAGGGATTAAGAACTATGCAAACATTAGGTGGTGATGATTATGATGGTTATGATTATGATTGACATCTTAGGAATCTATCTGTTAGGAATTGTATTGGAAAGTTAAGGTCCATTTTAGCTACATGATTTTATAACTTAAAGTTTCCTAAATCTCAAAGATCTCAAATCTCAACAATGAGGCAGTAGCTCATTTTTGCACCACAGGGCTGGAGGACTAAATAGATCTTTCAGGCAGATTTTATTTCTTGGACTTTCATGGTTTCATCGAACTGTATATAATTCTTCATCAGGGAAGATCTGTCACCAGTTAGATAATTGAACTGGTTTAGAAACAAATCTGTGAAATTAATTTCTGGGTCATTTTTTTTTTTCTTTTTAAGGTAGTCATATGAAGATAAAGTCTCTGGGGTCAGTGGGAAAACACCTGTGCATCTATTTGGCTGGAAAGAAAGCCATCCTAACAGTGGTGAAAGTTGCTATATAAAAAATAAAGTCCTACAGGTAGGAGTGTAGAATGAGTTGAGGTAGAAACATTTGTACTAAAGACTTTTCTGTCAAAAGGAAACTTAATCTAAAGAACATTTTCTTATGTATTGAAACAGTTAGAGTTTGATACTTAACAAACACCACCAAATCATCATGTCTGAAAACAACCAGTATTCATTTCATTTGTGATTCTGGGGGCCAGCAGTTTGGTCTGGGTTCAGCTGAGCATTTTTAGACTTGGCTGGGGTCAGTTATTGAGTCAGTTGGGATCTGGCTGGTGCCAGATGACTTTACCTGGGATAACTTAGCTGTGCTTCACATTCCCCAGCAGACTGCCTTGGTGGTATTCATCTGATGGCATTTCCAGAGGCTCAGAACTGCCATACCATGCATAACTTTTGCTGTGCTCTATTGGTCATACCAAGTCACAAAACCCAGACCAGATTCAAGGAGTCAACCAGATTCTGTTGACGTCACCTCTTGAGGAGAGAAATACAATGTCACATTGCAAAGTGGTGTGCAAACAAAGGTAGAAATAACGACAGCCACTTCTGCCAACAATTTACCACAGGTACCCAAGCACTTAGAGGACATCCTTGTCCATGCTAGGTAATCTTTGCTTGTTTTATTATTGTTTTTCAAAGTGCAGGTTAGGCCAACCAATAGGGAGACTGACAACAATAATGTTGAAGACTCATTTTCAGCTTTTAGAAATTTGTTCAATTACTAACTAAGCATGTTGATGTCCCAAGAGGGAAAGTAATGTAGGTTGGTCTTTTTAAAATTATAACATTATGAAGGGACCAAAGACATTTATTTGCCATTCAGAAATTCTTATTTGGTAGGTTTATAATTATTTTAAAAAACAAGTTCCTTTTCTATTTAACACATTATTATCCTGTATTTTCAATTGTTTCTGTGAATCTAATGTAGGATTACTATAACATTATAGGCTTTAAAATGTATACTATGAGATTTATGGCAGAGATTAAAATTCCTTGTAATATGGTGAGGCCGTAAAGACATAGCTTGTGAATTTTTAGTACAACATGATCATCTTTGAACACTAAATATTTCCAGTTAGCATCCTTAAATTCTCATTATTATTAATATTAGAACATTGTTCTTAGTACACTTGTTTTTTACACATTAAGCTTTCATATTTTATTGCTTTATCATGTAATTTATATATTATACCATACAAATTATACCACATAATATAAATTATTATATTATGCCATGTAATAAAAATTAAGGATAGAACACATAAATAGAATTAGATGGGATTATGTAAATGTACCAGGATATTATATAGGAGGCTAGCATACCAGCTCTACAACCAGCCACACCTGGCCTGTTGGGGCATGACACACCTTTAGCTTACTGAGACAGGACAGTCGTGTAAGCTACAATGTTAATGAACCCTCTTGGGCTGAGCAGTGCACAACTTGCACAATTGCACCTGGCTGTCATGCACTTAGGGTCTTAGGATGAGTGCTGGTGATGAGTGCTGGACCTGTGGAGGGTAAGCTCATTGGATACTGGCAGTGGAGGCTGAGGAGAGGCACTTGACAGAGTACTCACAGTATTGGGAGGAGGTCAACAACCAGCAAAGGAAGGAGCAGTATGCTGGAGTTGGAGACCTGGGCTCCAGTCATAGCTTTGTCATTATTGTAGAATCTTAGGACATTGCAGTTATCTGGAAGTGCATTTCTTCTTCTCCAGAATGGGGGTGTGAACATTTATAGGGTTCTCATGAAGACAAAATGAGAGAAGCATGTGGAAATACCGTAAGAGAGACTGGTGTGAATGTATGATATTATTCTCCTCACAGCTGTTGTCATGAAAGAGAGAAGTACACTGCTCATCAGTGCAAAAGTGGGCCTTTTCAATGGCAATTTTTCAGTTTGCTTACGTGCTGAAGGGGTGTGCAGACAACCCTGACCATATGGATATTTGGACCTCCACACCGCTGACCCTGCCTGAACTGGCTGCCACAATTCTGCCATTGGCAACACATACCTTCACTCACCTGCACTTCCCTTCTGCTTTGTTTTGTTTCCGTCTTTATTTTGTCACCATTTTAATTGAGTAAAGAGTGAAGTCCCAGAGAAACAAATAATGGAGGAAGAGAAAAACTGCTTTTCTTTGTTGTTTTTTTTTTTTTTTATTATACTTTATGTTCTAGGGTACATGTGTACAACGTGCGGTTTGTTACATATGTATACATGTGCCATGTTGGTGCGCTGCACCCATTAACTCGTCATTTACATTAGATATATCTCCTAATGCTATCCCTCCCCCACCCCATGACAGGCCCCAGTGTGTGATGTTCCCCTTCCTGTGTCCAAGTGATCTCATTGTTCAGTTCCCACCTATGAGTGAGAACATGCGGTGTTTGGTTTTCTCTTCTTGCCATAGTTTGCTTAGAATGATGGTTTCCAGCTGCATCCATGTCCCTACAAAGGACATGAACTCATCCTTTTTTATGGCTGCATAGTATTCCATGGTGTATATGTGCCACATTTTCTCAATCCAGTCTATCATTGATGGACATTTGGATTGATTCCAAGTCTTTGCTATTGTGAATAGTGCCTCAGTAAACATACGTGTGCATATATCTTTATAGCAGCATGATTTATAATCCTTTGGGTATATACCCAGTAATGGGATGGCTGGGTCAAATGGTATTTCTGGTTCTAGATCCTTGAGGAATCGCCACACTGTCTTCCACAATGGTTGAACTAGTTTACAGAGTTTACAGTTCCACCAACCGTGTAAAAGTGTTCCTATTTCTCCACATCCTCTCCAGCACCTGTTGTTTCCTGACTTTTTAATGATCGCCATTCTAACTGGTGTGAGATGGTGTCTCATTGTGGTTTTGATTTGCATTTCTCTGATGGCCAGTGATGATGAGCATTTTTTCATGTGTCTGTTGTCTGCATAAATGTCTTCTTTTGAGAAGTGTCTGTTCATAGTGAACAGGGAACCTACAGAATGGGAGAAAATTTTTGCAATCTACTCATCTGACAAAGGGCTAATATCCAGCACCTACAAAGAACTCAAACAAATTTACAAGAAAAAAACAACCCCATCAAAAAGTGGGCAAAGGATATGCACTTCCCTTTTGAACCCATTCTCCTACTCAGGACTTGAGGAGGTCAAGTCTGACCTATTGCAGGCAGAGGGAAGATTCACCTTCTTTGACTTGTCCTTGACCACTTTGGATAACAAATGAAGTGTATGGGCCAATTTACACAACAAAAATGTCACTGTGAAAAGTAATCACAGGTGGGGGAAAAACGTAATTGTACGCTTGTTGAGGAATTCGGTGCTGCTTTTAGATGAACAAAGTGGATTCTGAAATTCTCATATTAGTTTAATTTCTTGTAGAGAGAAGTCTTGGTCTCTTTTAAAAATAAAATGTAGTAAATCTGCATCACATTTTGTTTGTAGCAAATGATCTATAGGTCACTGTTTTTGTTCCCACATGTCTAGATTTCAGAGTAAGCAGAAATTGAAGGGGGGCATGTTTGGGAATTGGGATACACTAATATGGAAGTCATATGTCTTATGTTTTGACCTAAGGAGCCAGTGGGAAGATGGGGAGCAGTAGTTCCTGATTTGACCAGGGAAAGTGTTCTAAAAATCTCAGGGCAGATAAATGTTCTCAGGAGTACTTGTAGTAAGACCAGTATTAATACAGGTCTATACCCAATAGCTGCAAAAGAAGTCTGGCCCTAGGAGTTGATGTGTGTCAGTCTAGGAAAATGCCCCTTCCCTTGGAAAACTCAAACATTTAGCCATGATAACATGACTGAATAACATAACATTCTTTATTTCACAGGCATATAATCAAATTAAAGTGTAGCACCGTACTTAGTAGCTAACTATGTATGCTGTAGTGCTTGAGAAAACACTGATTTTAAGCTGAGCTGGCAGTGAAGATAAATAGATTTGGCAATTTTCTAGTTGATCTGGTTCTTGCACTCACTTAAACCTCTCAATCAAACTCCTAGTTAAACAAAATATTTTAAATATGTATATATATGCAGCATATACACATATTCAACACATAACAGCATCTCAGGGTAGGGTCATTGTTTGTGAAAGCGGGAGTGTCAGTTTTCAGCAACACAGCACTGCAAGCTGAAAATCCAAGGCCTGTTTTCTATTTTTATACTTTGGAATGAAGAAAAATAATACTGTGTTTCCATTATTTATGAACATGGTTAAAAAAAGAGAGAAGCAGTGAAATTTCACTGCTTTCAAAGAATAATTTATTTTGATTCCACACGGGGCCTTTAGCCTTTCCTCATAATCTCCCCTTCCCTGTGGGTACCTCAGGCAACCCAGGTGGTGTGAAATCTTGGCTCCTGCTGGGGAAGGGGAAAGAGAGCTGGCAGGCTCTGGCTGGGAGTGTTCACTGAGCTTGGGAGGCAACCGATTAATTGATCAGAAATGTATTGAAGGGTTGCAGGCAAAACTGAGGTATAAAATGGAGACTTTGTCCTCAAGGAGTTTACTGACACAGGAGAGATGAGATCAATGCGTATAAAAAGAGGAGCCCATTTATAAGATATGGAGAGTCACATACCTAAATTCTTCAGAATTCAGATGTAGGCTATGAAACAGCTTCTACTTATTTTGTGCTAATTTTGTGCTAGATCAGGCTAAATACCTTACATAATCTCTGATCCTCATACCAGCCCTACAAGACAGCTCTGATTATTCTCATTTTGTGGATGGAAAGGGTGAGGCTTGGAGAGGTGAAGTGAATGTGCCCTAGGTCACACAGCTGGTAAGTGATAAGCCCAGGCTTCAAACACAAGTGTGATGGTTTTCAAGCCAGCACCCACTCCTTGGGGGCAGCTCTGTCCTAGAAAGCCAGAGCAGCAGGCAGATGGACCGAGGGACCGAGAAGCAGCAGGCTGAGGCTGATTGACTCTCAGGCTGACACTGACTTCCGCAGGACTGCACAGCCACCCTTCCTGGGGAGAAGAGTCCCTCCCTCGGTTGCCTTGGTGGCCCAGGAAGACTATGGTCCCTCTTTTGTTTCTGCCAGATGGTCCTGCTGAATCATTGCCACCTCATTGTGGCTAAATTACCTGCATTAATTCTATATTTTTATTTCTGTGACTCTGACATAATGGGAAATAGCTCAGTTTTAATGCTAGTTTTTAGAGTGAGGTTTCTAAAGAAATGATTTAACTTACCTTGTAAACCAGAACAATTTTGAGAGTGAAAGGAGACTCTATTAGTAATTACTGCCAGGACTATCACAGGCATCCAGGACTTAAAATCATTCTACCAATATGGGATCAAAGGATATAGTTAACATGGAAATGAGACCCACATTATTCAGACAAGAATGTCTTTAGGGCATCGAGCAGCCAAATGGAAGTGAACTCCATTGACAGTAGTAGTGGTTATCTGCTGCCTGATGTTAGAGCACAAATTTGGGCAGCTTAGTCCTCAACCTTCACCCACCCCTTACTAAGCCAAGGCAGCCCTGATTTACTGTGTCAGGGTGACATTGTTTTGTGGAAATCTCTTGCTTACTGCCAAAGTTCGTGAATTTGCACTATTCTAACTTACAGAATTTAAATAACTTCTAATCCTTGAAGGCCTTTTACCTCTTTTCTGCTTAAAGTTTACAAATTGGACTGCGATCACAAATACTGAGGTTTACCCACATAGAAATTCTGGCAAGAATCTGAAAAAAATCACATACTGACAAGCTGGGCTCCAAAAGAAAGAAAGGAGGTGAGGCATGGGGAGGGAAGAATGGGAGGATGGGAGGAGGAAGGGAAGGAGAGAGGACAGTCTAGGTGATTTTAAAGCAACATGATCCAGGAACATCTTCCAATGTGACAGTGGCCTTCTAACACGAGACTTCTCTTTTCAATCCCTGACCCTCTTGTCATTTGTTCTTTTCAGGTTGACAAATGGGTGTTGGGTTATGACAGCATCATTGATCAAATGACACGTTGTCTTGTATTATGTCTGGTAATAAAAGAAGACGTAAAAATGCTTCTTGGAATAACTTGACAGTGTCAATTTAGATAGTAACTTCCAGTCCTAAATCTCTCTGGGAATGAAAACAAATTCCACTGATCTAAAACCAAGGTGTTTTTCATTACTAATGCTGCAAATAGTGCTTACTCTGAGATGAGAGGGTCGTCAACAGTTTTCATCAGACTACCCCAATGAAGGTGGAGTTTTCCAAAGAGAGCCTCAATAAGGTCAACATTTCTTTGGTGTCTCTTATTTTATATTATAAATGTATGCAAATTTTACATTCTCTTTTACAATAGAGTCATGTTTATTTTACTATCAAATTTCTCAAAATATTTTTAGTCACATATATGTGCAGAGATGAAAAGATGAGCCATTTTTATTCTACAGCTTCATGTTTCCCCTTGGCATCGTGCCAGGCCCTTCATTCTCAGAATGTGGGGATGAAACCACCCGGGGGCAGCTGACAGAAGTGAAGAGTTAATTATTTTAAGAGTTTATAGACATAGATTTTTGATGATAAAAGTCAACTGCAAATTTGGAAATACTAATTTTATTTCAAAACTTTAAAAAATACTTTATTAAACTAGAAGCAAAGTATTGAATAAAGGAGTTACTCTGATGATGTTATTACAAATATTAGCTGACAAGGAAGACAGGGAGAGGATACACAGAGAAAAATAGTGTACTAAAGTCTTTGTACGGACCAAATAAAACCTGTAGTGACTCTTTTCTCCTAAAATGTTCCATTTTCCATAAGTATTTCCTTGGGTTTTATCAGAAAGATAATTTATAATTTTGAACTTCAGGATAAATAGAAGTAAAATGAAGTCACAAAATTGTATGTGAAGATTTTTTTTTTTTTTTTTTTTGAGATGGAGTCTCACTCTTATTGCCCAGGCTGGGAGGCTGAAGTGCAGTGGTGTGATCATAGCTCATTGCAACCTCCACCTCACAGGCTGAAGTGATCTTCCTGCCTTAGCCTCACAAGTAGCTAGGACTACAGGCATGTGCCACCATACCCAGCTAGTTTTTAAATGTTTAGTAGAGATGAGGTCTTGCTGTGTTGCCCAGGCTGGTCTTGAACTCCTGGCCTCAAATGATTCTCCCACCTTGGCCTCCCAAAGTGCTAGGATTACAAGCGTGAGCCACCACACCTGGCTGAGGACTCTTTTTCTTTTCTTTTTTTTTTTTTGAGATGGAGTCTCGCTCTATCACCCAGGCTGGAGTGCAGTGGTGCGATCTCGGCTCACTGCAAGTTCCGCCTCCCTGGTTCACGCCATTCTCCTGCCTCAGCCTCCCGAGTAGCTGGGACTACAGGCGCCCACCACCACACCTGGCTAATTTTTTGTATTTTTAGTAGAGACGGGGTTTCACCGTGTTAGCCAGGATGGTCTTGATCTCCTGACCTTGTGATCTGCCCGTCTCGGCCTCCCAAAGTGCTGGGATTACAGGCGGGAGCCACCGTGCCCAGCTAAGGACTCTTAATAACTGTGAATTTACCCTTCTGTTTTTGTTGCTGGAGACTTGCTTTTATTTCTGAGGTAAAGGCAGATGAGTATGAACTTTGGCATTCTTGGAGTAGACTTAAAACAGAAAACAGATGTACTTTCAAACATATTGATTTTCTGGTAAGAACAATTAACCTCAGTATGAATCTGTTGACATAATATGGTCCTTCATTATACATTACTGTCAGCATCCTAAAAACAACAGCCGCAACAAACAGAAAACCAAAAACGAATGATCACCTTAAAGCCAAAACAAAACACAATAAAACTGAAGATGTGGATAACATTAAAGGAAAAAGGCAAACTTTATTTTAGTTAACATTGTCTTACTTTTTGAAATTTCAAGTAAGTGTGTTGATGTATATAATTACATTTATTTTCACAGTGAAATTCGTTTACAATCATTTAGTCACTGGAGTCCAGTCTTGCTTGACACATGAAAGATTTTGGTCCCAAGAATGTGTAGCACCATTTCCACCATATGCTTTGAGAATGATTGAAAACACGAAGGCCATATCTGCCATTTTAGTGCTCTTCATTCATTGTCCATATCTCTATTGAGTCTCTGCTACATCTTAGGCACTCTGCTTGATGCTGAATAATTTAAAATGGATGGAACATACTCCCTGTCTTCTTACCCCACAGTCTAGAGTACAGACAGTGAAGGTGTGCTGGATTCTGTTAGGTGAACTTGGCCAAAGCTGGAAATTTTATTTCCCAGGACAATAACCTTCTCTGACTGTTTTCTTGAAAGAGCTTGCTTGAGATTCGCTTACAGAAACGAAGTAGAATTCATTCCTCTCAGAAGGCTGTCACCATCGGCTATGGTGATAGATAGATGCAGAGGTGCACCTCCTCTTCCCCTCCAACTTGTCTTCAAACAGTGGCCCCAGGCCTACCACCAGCTTCTTGGCTGGGGACACACCAAAACTGCATCTTCTGCACAGGCAACTCTTCCCAGGAAAAACAATTTTTGTAGACTTCATGAGCTCTCCTTTCGTGGTTTCACTTTGGTGGCTTTTTCCATTTCATTTCAAGCTCCTGCTGGTTGACCCACACCGTTGCTTCAGGGCACCTGGTTAGTGACCGATTTTTTTTGACCATCCAGCTCTCCCTTCCAAATTTTCTCTTCCTCAGCTCCTCGAATATTTGTGTAAGGGCCAACATCTACAATAAATTTTTTATTCCTGTAATACTTACAGTGAATATAATTTTCTGTCTGAATCCTATACAAACTCTTACAAGAGGATGTTATAATGAAGACAAGTAGTGAGCATTAAGGAAGATCAGAAAGGAATGACATCTCACCCATATTGAGTGGTGCCACAAGTCTGATCAGGGAAGGCTTCTAGGACCAGGGGAGGCAGGTCTGGCAAAGCTGGTAAGGGCATTCCAGAGACATGGTATGTGATAATGATTTGGCTCTGTGTCCCCACCCAAATCTCATCTTGTAGCTCCCATAATTCCCATGTGTTATGGAAGGGACCTGGTATGAGATTATTGAATTATGGGGGTGAGTCTTTCCCATGTTGTTCTTGTGACAGCGAATGGATCTCACGATATCTGATGGTTTTCAAAAATGGGAGTTGCCCTGCACAAGCACTCTCTCTGCCTGCTGCTGTCCATGTTAAAGGTCCTTTGCTCCTCCTTGCCTTCCACTATGATTGTGAGGCCTCCCCAGCTATGTGGAACTGTAAGTCCAACTAAACTTCTTTCTTTTGTAAATTTCCCAGTCTCTGGTATGTCTTTATGAGCAGTGTGAAAATGGACTAATACAGTAAATTGGTACCAGTAGAGTATGGCATGCTGAAAAGATACCTGAAAATGTGGAAGCCACTTTGGAACTGGGTAACAGGCAGAGGTTGGAACAGTTTGGAGGGCTTGGAAGAAGACAGGAAAACGTGGCAAACTTCCTAGAGACTCGTTGAATGGCTTTGACAAAAATGCTGATAGTGATATAAACGATAAGGTCTAGGCTGAGGTGATGTCAGATGGAAATGAGGAACTTTTTGGGAACTGGAGCAAAGGTGACTCTTGCTATGTTTTAGCAAAGAGACTGGCAGCATTTTGCCTCTTTCCTAGAGATTTGTGAAACTTTGAACTTGAGAGAGATGACTTGGGTATCTGGTGGAAGAAATTTCTAAGCAGCAAAGCATTCAAGAGTTGACTTGGGTGTTGTTAAAGGCATTCAGTTGTAAAAGGGAAATGGAGCATAAGTGTTTGGAAAATTGCCTGACAATGCAATATAAAAGAAAATCCCATTTTTTGAGGAGCAATTCAAGCTGGCTGCAAAAATTTGCATAAGTAACAAGGAGCTGAATATTAATCACCAAGACAATGGGGAAAATGTCTCCAGGGCATGTCAGAGACCTTTGTGGCAGTCCCAGAGGTTTGAGAGGAAAAAGTAGTTTCAAGGGCTGGCCCAGGGTCCCTGTGATGTGTGCAGCCTAGGGACTTGGTGCCCTGCATCTCAGTCACTCCAGCCATGGCTGAAAGGGGCCAAGGTAGAGCTCAGGCTGTGACTTTAGAGGGTGCGAGCCTCAAGCCTTGGCAGCTTCCAGATTGTGTTAAGCCTGTGAGTCCACAAAAATGAAGAATTGAGGTTTTGGAACTTCTGCTTAGATTTCAGAAGAAATGTGGTGTTGGAGTCCCCACACAGAGTGCCTACTAGGGCACCACTTAATGGAGCTGTGAGAAGAGGGCCACTGTCCTCCAGACCCCAGAATAGTAGATCCATTGACAGCTTGCATTGTGCACCTGGAAAAGCCACAGACACTCAGCGCCAGCCCATGAAGGCAGCTGGGAGGGAGGCTGTAACCTGTAAAGCCACAGAGGTGGAGCTGCCCAAAATTATGGGAACCTATCTTTTGCATCAGTGTGACCTGAATGTGAGACATTGAGTCAAAGGAGATCATTTTGGAGCTTTAAGATTTGACAGCCCTGCTGGATTTCGGTCTTGCATGGGGCCTGTAGCCCCTTTGTTTTGGCCAATATCTCCCATTTGGAATGGTTGTATTTACCCAGTGGCTGTACCCCCATTGTATCTAGGAAGTAACTAACTTGCTTTTGATTTTATAGGCTCCTAGGCAGAAAGAACTTGCATTGTCTTGGATGAGAGTTTGGACTGTGGACTTTTGAGTTAATGACTTTGGGGGACAGTTGGGGAAGGCATGATTGGTTTTGAAATGTGAAGACATGAGATTTGGGAGGGGCCGGGGCAGAATGATATGGTTTGGTTCTGTGTTCCCACCCAAATCTCATCTTGCAGCTCCCATAATTCCCACGTCTTGTGGGAGGTACCCGGTGGGAGATGATTGAATTATGGGGTGGGTCTTTCCCATGCTGTTCTCATGATAGTGAATGGGTCTCATGAGATCTGATGTTGAAAGAACAGGACTTGCCCTGCACAAGCTCTCTCTTTGCCTGCCACCATCCATGTAAGACGGGACTCGTTGCTCCTTGCCTTCCAGTATGATTGTGAGGCCTCTCCAGCCGTGTGGAACTGTAAGTCCAGTGAAACCTCTTTCTTTTGTAAATTGCCCAGTCCTGGGTATGTCTTTATCAGCAGTGTGAAAATGGATTAATACATTAATCCAACCTTGTGGAGCTGCAAATAATCTATATGACCAGATCATGAGACACATATGGAGAGGTGTGGTGAGAGTTAAGTTTGGAGAGGTTATACAGGAGGCAGATCATAAAATTATTTTATGCCTGACCAAGGAGTCTGTTTTATGGACAATGGGGGACCTTGAAGTGGTTTGAAGTAAGGAAGAGATTTCTCTGGCAGTTATATAGAGGCTGAATGGTAGATAAGCAAAATTAAATCAGGAGGCCAAGAAGAAGCCTGTTACATCAGTCCAAATTAAAACAAAATGCAAATCTCACTGACACAGAGGAAGAGGGACAGAAGAGAAAGAGGGAATGTTACCCTATGATGGGCTGAAGCATGAAATCTATGCAAGATGCTGAGAAGGAGAGGTCAGAGAAGTTGACGGAGAATCAGAAAAGAGTGGGAACAAAGGGAGGGGAGAACTTTAACAGAGGGAAATGGTCAATAGTATAAGGAAATTAGGAGGTTAGAGAACTGCCCATTCTTTCTCAACCATGTAGATAACATTGGTGACCATAGGTGAAGTAGTTCCTGTTGTATTTGTTTTCTTTTTCTTCACTAGCCTTCTGGACATGGAAACTCTTGAGGAAATTGCATTGTAAATACAGCGAATCTCTGCAGTTAAGGGAACGAAACACCCTTAGCTCCGGCAAACAGCTAACTTTTCTCAATCACAAGTCCAAAGAGGCTGATCAAGGTCTAGAAGCCTCCTTTTCCTCTGACCTATTGCCCCCAAAAGAACTCAATTCTGACTTGTATATGTGGCCAGCCATTTAAAACGTTTTAATAGCTTGTCAATAAATTGAATGATGATGGAGAGAAGTGGGAAAAGAGATGGCTTTTCCTAAATCTGAAGTTTGCTTTGTCTCGACCTCTTTAGGCAGAAATAGTGTGTTTTGATTTTCCGAGTGAGCCATCATCATTTTTCATGAGGCCACGTGTGGGGTGATTCTCCATTGCTCTCTCTGCTGTAGGACTCATAGGCACTTGCCCTCAACCCAGGTGACCCTGAAGAAGAAACTTCACCGTGTCAGTGGGAAAGACCACAGAGGCTTAAACCAGAGGATAAACTTTCTCTTCATTACTAGTAGATGAAGTTAATTATTCAGTTCACAGAAATTCACTTTATGATTTGCGTTCTCCTGATATTTTTAACAAATGTTAATTTCGTCTTTTTCGTTTCTAAAAATCTATCTATTTAGTTTGTAAAGAGTGGGAAAAGCTACAGTTTCCATGGAGCAATCTCTTCCTCCCACAGAGCCTGTGACTGAGGAGTGGCTTTTGCTATGTCCTTGTGTGTTAACCCAGTTGCTCTAGGTTAACCAGTAGCTTGTTCCAGAGAAGGAGCAATTTGAGGCACCAAAAACTTTCCTCTTATACAGACAGATTATGAACCTGGAAATGGCTACTCACACTTTGACATCCTGCTGTTAAAATGCAACCCTCCCAACCTGCCTAGGACCTCCCCACCACACACTCACAGCATTCACCCACAAATGGCCACCCAGTAGATTTTAACTGCTTTGGGAGGAGAAGGGGCCATGTTTTATTTACCTTTGTATCTCTAATTCCAAGCATGTATCTGGCACGTTTATCATATAAATGGTAAATGTGACTGGAAAGACCCCTTTATTTTGTTCCTAAAAGGGGTACTAAATGTTTCATGAATGATTTTTTTTGAAAATCCATCTTTCTCCTAGTTTTCTTTTCCAGAGGGGTTCCCCAAGGAAGGCTTAGAGGTTCTTCAGACTAATCTTGGTAGTCACTTGTTATCCTGTCCACCAACTCAGCTCTAAACCATTGTTTTCCCCCAATGCCACATTATCACGTTATCTTATAATTCATTTCTCCCAGTTGCTGGTGAGCAGTCTCCTCTTCAAAAGTACAGCTAAGGCCAGATTCATTTATGGATTGCTGATGAAGTAATAGAAGCACCACCCCAAGTATAATGTACATTGTCACAGCAGTGGCCGCTTCTGCGACCCACAGACACTAATCCGTGAGCCTGAGAAGGTTTTATTTCCTCTTCAATATGAACTTCCATTTGTTTCAAGGGAACTCTAGAAAAGTCGGTGGCAGTAGTCAACAATATATTTTCCCAAGTCTGCAGTATTCTTATTTAAATAATGCCAGGTAAGGAGCATTAATTATTAAACTTGCTTGTTAGAACAGTTATCAAAATCTTTAAGGGCACATCCTGGCTTACCATGGATAGATCAAATTTACCCAACTAATAAATGCAAACCTCAGTCTACACCATCTGCATTCACATTTGTGGGGGAATCACAGTTTTCTCTGAGAACAATCATTGGCATTTCCATGATTTCTGTGAAATCCTGTTGATTTCTCCAGAACTGAGGAAGTCGGTGTCAAAAGTTTCTGATTCCTAAATACCAGTTTTGTCATTAAAGTACAATTACAACATTTAAATTTTGTCTTGATTGGTACCCCATTATGTATTTATTGAATTAAATAGATTTTAGAATCTTGTGATTAAAAACAAAACCTTTCTCTTAATAATTGCTTCTCAAACTATGGCAAATTGAGCAAATGGTAAAGGCTAGAGAAGTTCCTCTAAAATTCTGCATTGTCAGCATGTTGTTATTGTTGCTGTTGTCATTTGAAAATAGGAAGTGGTAGTATTTCATCTTAATAGAGAAGAAAAATGGCGCTTGATTCTTCCCTGTTTTTGTGTACCCTCTTCCCTTTCTAATCATATGCATAATGTGAGAATCCTCTGCTTCTGGATGTCTTACTCAGATGAAGCAGAGTGTTTTAATGCGAAAAGCATAAATTGGGAGATCCATAACTTCTCCCCATGATTTTGGACAAAAATATTTGGGCTACAGTTTCCTTATCTATTCAGAGAGGGTGATGAGGTTTGTCTTCTCAGGGTAAAACAAAACAATTAGATGTAGGACTCACAGCCATTACTTTACTTACTGGTGAACCTCTCTTGGGGAAATCTGGGTGCTGGGAAATAGATGGTTCTATATCTGTGGGTGGGGTACACAGAAACAGGAGTGTGGGCCTATGTTTAGGTTCCAGTGGAAAGGTGCTGAGAGTGGAGCCTCGGCATGTATTTGAGAGATGACTCTAGGACCAAGGTTTTCAATAGTGGAGAGTCCTTGAAAGAGCTATGCCACTCCCTACATACTGGATGCTAGGAAATGAGCATACATGGTCTGTGATTCTCAGACTGGAGCTCATGAACAAAAACTTTCAATGTTTCATAAAAGAATGTTTTAAAAATTATGTTGCATTTCAGTTATAATGCATTGCATGACAGGCATATTTAGGCATTTTAAAGATCACTCATTCCAAGAATGGAACACAGTTTCCATGTGGACATTTACATTTGTTTTTATAAATGTTATTTTCACTAAATGAAAGTCAAATGATGTCGAGGGGGTGATGCACTAATGAAGGTGTCACAGGAAGAAACGTGATGGGAGAGCTGAGCCATCAGAGGGCATCAAGGACAGAAATGCCCGTCAAATTCACAATATGCTCCTGCACAGGCACTCCAAAATTGTACAGACACCCTCTACAGATCCCATCTTTGAACAAGCCAAACTGTCACTGCTCATTCCTTGTAAGCATGGCCAGGCACTTGAAATGAGACCTGCTTCTGGCAATCAGGATTTTCAATAATGCTGGAATCATAACCTTCTTTTCAAGCAAACAAGACAGCATTACAGAGTTATCAAATGACACTTAATTAAAATTGGCACTTGAAGATTGTTTGTTGGCAATGTTTTGGAAAAATATGAGGTCTATTTGTTATGAACCAGCAAGCAAAGCTTTGAAATAATTAATAACATACTTATGCTAACAGGCATTATCTGAATTACTGAAGCCAAAATACCAACAAAAAATTATTCAGTACAGAACCTGACCTGAGGCTCATCTTTTTCCTATTAAAACCAATACTAAAGATCTAGTTTCAGCAGAACAACATGCTTTATCACAGTGAATTAATGTTTTTAATTTGAATTTTATTGGTCTTATAGTTTAGTTATTACATGTTTTTAATGTATATGTTTGGTTTTGGTTTAATGATTTTAGAAGGAGTTTATAGCTAGTTTTAGTCAGTACTAGATATCCACAGGAATGTTTTTCTCTTTCAAAGGGCTCTATGTATCATTCAAATTTGGGAGGCACTGGTATAGGGGTTAAGAGCACAGAGTTTAAAATCAGACCTGGGTTCAAAACCAGAGCTCTCACACTTAAAAACTGTGTAAACCTGAATGTGTTATTTAATTGAACTGTGTTTCATTTTCCTGATCTGCTAAGATTGATATAATAAAAGCAATAATCATTATCATAATGACTTATAATGACTTACATCATTGGAATAAATAAAATAATAGCTCCCCAGTATAAAGATCTCTGGCATATAGTAAGTGCTTAATAAAAGTGAGTCATTATCATCACCATCATTTTTTAAACTTTGGTCTGAGAGACCCAAGAGTTGGCACAGCCAGATAAGGAGGTAAGAGATGCAGGAGGAACAGCTGCTAGGAGTCGCTGCTTTCAACAGGAAACATTTTTTAAGGGTCATTGGACTGCAGCAGCTGTAGGAACGCAACTGAGGATGTCGGTCTATAGACACCTCATTGCCTGGAGGTCCCACCCCCTCTAACAGCACTATAGCATTAGTCACCTCTGGAGAGGAAAGCAGTTGTTTCAGCCCTTGTCTCCTGGACCGATGCATCCAAAACTGGTTGACCTCCTCAGCACAGCTCCCTGTTGTGTACTCCCACAGTCACCCCTTGCATCTATCCCTGTGTATGGATTTTCAGGTCTTGGCTCTTGATTTTCCTCATTTTATGTCTGTCATGGCCATTCAAGGGACATCCTAGCCTCATCCATTGTGTTTCCTGGGACCCCTGTGGCTGCCATTCCCTCTGGGTTTCCCCAGATCCCAAAAGGGGAAAGCAGAGCCTTCTTATGGGGATGAGATGGCTGGTGGGAGGGATTCATGGTGTAAATTATTTTCTCCTGTTGTTCTCCTCCTTCAATGCCCGGGGTTTGTTGAAACATATCTTGAAGATATATTTCACAGAACTAACAGAAATCCTGATCGAATTGCCCAGTGGGGTTCCTTCAACTCTAGCCTCCTCCTGCAGTTGCTGCTATCACAAGTTTCCCAGATTTGGTTAGGACATCTCAGAGCTACTGCCTAGTGAATCTGGGGAGAGAATGGGGGCTGAAGTTGTGTGAATATCACAGGGCAAAGCTGATCTTGATGGAAAGGAGGCAGAATCCTATATGGACAATGGAGAGAGAAGAAAAAGGGTAGGCTGTTTCAGCCTTGCAGATCACATAGAATGTTCACTGTGATGATTTAAAAAAAAAAAAAAAAAAACACTTGCAAACCTGGTTGAACTCCCAGAGAAATCCACCCTGATTTCTTATCATGTGGTCTGTGGTGAGATTTGCTGATGTGGGCATCTGGTTAGAGTTGCATTAACATGTAGTACACATACCCACTCACTTCCCAAAGTGCAAAACCCTCTGGACAAATTTTTTTCCTCCTCTTCTTTTTCCTAGAGCATCTCAAAGCCTTTCTGTGATCCCAAAGGGTATGAATTATTCACCATATATAGCATCAAGCTTTAAAGAGCTTACTTTTAAAAAAGTAAAACTGCCCAAACCACCCAATAATTTGCTTCTGCCTTCATTTTCATTAACTGAGCAACATCTTTCGAATTATTACTCACTTTCCTTCCTGGCCATCTTTTTGTTGGTTTGGTTCTCTTTCTTACTTCAACATTCCCCCTCCCCATGCACCACCAAGAACGTAGAGGATTCATCCTTGTCTTGCCTCTGGCATGTCCAGGCCAAGGGTGTGGTTTATACATGTAGTCAGGTTTCCATGTAAATATCATCATCTTCACTTTAAATACCTTCCTGACCATACATGGAAAGACATAATATCTCTCTTGTATAGTATCAGCCCAACTGCAACTTCTGCTGACAGAAGGTATTGACCACCTACCTGTTGGGGTCCGCGTGTTTCCTGAACAAAGGAATGAACACACAAGACAACACAAGACAAGACAAACATGGCGGCCGCCCCGAACGACAGGCTCTGCTTTATTTTATACCGTCGTTTGTGGAATGTTAGCAAGTTGCCAGACACATTGTTATTTCTTTGATCTTTCCCTGAGTTTCCCTGACTTTCTGAATTTCCAAGATGTTTACATATAAACAAGCCCCCAGGGTCTGCTATTTACAACTGAGGCCAGTCTTGTAGGCTCCTTTGTCCTCCCTGTTTGCAGAGGAGGAATGCCCAGCTTCGTTTTCAAGAGCGGGACTTATAATGTTAATGGGGGAATGGCCTGCTCAGTTGTAAAAGCAGATAGTCCTCTACACCTACCTGCATCCCTTTAGCATTTCTTAAGATTCAGGAAGCACCTGCAGCTTAGGTTTGCATCCCAACACTGCCATCAACTGAAGTAGGGACTTTGGCCAATAGTGGAGTCTTTCTGAGCCCCAGTTTTCTCATCTGCAAAAGACTATGATAACTATCCAGCAGCATGGTGAAGGTTAGAGACACGATGCCTACCCAGCATCACCTAGCATAGAGAAAGTACTTAACTAGTGGTATAAATATTTCTCTTTTTTAAAATTTGTGGTTTTTTTGAGGCAAGGTCTTGCTTGGTTGTCCAGGCTAGAGTACAGTGGCATGATCATGGCTCACTGCAGCCTCAGCCTCCCAGGCTCAAGCAATCCACTTACCTCAGCATCCTGAGTAGCTGGGACTACAGGTGTGAACCACAATGCCTGGCTAATTTTTTAGAGAAAATTTTGTAGAGAGGAGATCTCACTATGGTTGTCCAGGCTGGTCTTGAACTCCTGGGGTCAAGTGATCCTGCTGCCTTGGCCTCCCAAAGTGTTGGGATTACAGGAGTGAGCTAACACATCTGGCCTAAATAATTTTCTTGATCAAGCTGGGTGTGGTGGTATGTACCTATAGTCCCAGCGACTTGGGATGCTGAGGTGGGAGGATCCCTTGAGCCTAGGACTTCAGGTCCAGCTTGGACAATACAGTGAGACTCCTCTTAAAATAAAATTACTTTATTTATTATCCATAGTCCAGATTAATGATATTTTAGCTCCTGGCTTCACCAATTGCAGCATTCCCATATTAAAAAAAGAAAAAAGAAAAAACAAAACAAAAAACCTGGCATGATCCTTTTGTGTTTGCAACAGGACACAGCATATGCTAAATGCATTTGTAAGTAAATACTAAGACCAAGAGACAGTAGCAACTTGAAAAGAAACCTTATACCTTGAGTGTTAGAAGTTCAGGAGGTAATAGTCATCAGATTTGAGTTCAAATTCTGTCTTGGCCGCTTACTTGACCAGGTGACTTTGGGCAATTGATTTCATGTGGGAATCATTTCATCTTCCTAAACTGATTTTCTCATGTGTGAAATAGGGACCATACAAGCACCTAATGTAGGAGTTCAGTCAGGGTGGTAGGTGAAATTGTAAAATAGACACAAACCTTCTTGGAAGGCCAGAAGGTTTTGCAGAAGACTTAAGATAGGGTTCTGGCTGAAGGCAGCCTAATCCTCTTACCTTGAGCTGATAGCTTAGAGTAGGTACAAAGGAATGTAAGGGAGTTTATCTAAAGAGCTTGTTTACTCATGTGGTCCTAAGACCGGACTTTGATCATTCGTAGGACTGCTCTCTCTGGGGGAGGGCAACCAGGTTAATTACCAACAGGTGTGTTGATTGAAAGCCTTTGTCATTAAATATGTGCTGAACAAATGCCCATGAAGTCAGCTAGTCAGTGCGCGCAGCTGCCACAATCCTTTCTGTGAGTGGCCTGGCCCCCTGGCCCGCTCTTTCACTGAGTATCAGTGTCTGAGTACATTATTCATCCATCATGCAGCCTGGCATACCCAGTTGCTTTTGTGATGGTTAAATAAGATATTGGATATAAAGTATGTAGTCCAGTTTTTGACACAGGATAAATGTTTGCTTTTAAACTGTGACTTTTACACAGTATGGCTGGCCATTCTGTGTTTTCTCCACAGCTATAAAGAAATGTTGAAAATGTGTGAAGGGGAAAAAGGAAATGCCACAGGCAAAGTGATCTGGTGTTTTCCAGAACAACTTCTTCAGTTTTTTCCTCCTTTTATTACGAAGCATTTAATACATATAAAATAAGCAACATGTGAGCTATAAATCAGAAGAAGAAACATATTACCTAGGAAAATACCTTTCATGATAGTTACTTAAATCCTTGAAATGTCTGTAATTTTTCTTGATTTCATTTCCCTGCCTTACTCAGAGGTAACCACTATCTTTGACTGTTTTTTATTCCCTTGCTTTTCTTCATAGAATTACCACATATGTATGTATCCCTAAACAACATATTGTTTAGTTTTGTTCTTTTTGGGCTTTATGAAAATGGTGTTACACTGTGTTTATTCCTGTGAAATTTGCTTTTCTCAGAAAACATTTCTTTCTAAGATTCAAATAAGAGTGTCTGTGGCTGTTGTTCTTTTGTTTTATTGCTGCATAGTATTTCATTATACGGGCAATCTATAATTAACTATCCTCCTGTCAGTGTAGATCTAGAGTGTTTACAGGATCTTTTTTGTTATGAATCACCATAAATGTAAACCTGCTGTACATGTTTCCTGTGATTCCTTAAGTTGTGCTGTTCAACAGGATAACCACTAGACACATGGCTATTGAGCACTTGAAATGTGGCAAGTTAGAATTGGTACATACTCTACATATGAAATACACATCAGCCATTAAAGACTTAGTACAAAAAATATAAAATATCTAATTAATATTTTTCATATATTGATTATATTTTGAAATGATACCTTGGTTATATTGGGTTAAATGAGCTACATTACATTTATTAATGAGAGTAATTTCACATTTTTTACTATTTTGAGTATGTCTATGGAAAATTTTAAGTTTCCTGTGTGACTTGTATTAAATTTCTATTTGACAGTGCTGCTTTAGAGTATGGATAATGTATTCTTAGGAGTTGAACTTCTGAATCTGAGGGTAATGTACATAAGTTTTACAAGATGAGGTTAATTTTACTTCCAAATGGTTGTACTAATTTGAATTCTCATTATTAGTGTGTAATCCTCATTGCTCTACATTCCTTTCATACTTGGTATTATCTGATTTTTAAATTTTTGTCATATTGGTGATTTCAAATTGAATTTCATTTGTCTTATTTTGAAGTTCTCTGATTACCATTTCAGGTAAATTTTTTTCCCACATATTCCTTAGTCATTTGATTTTCTTCTTCTGGAAAATGCTTGTTAATATATTTTGACCATTTTTATGTGGGGTTTTGCCTTTTACTTGTATTTTTGCAGGTATTTTAAAATGAAATATTTGCTCTAATATTCCTCACAGTTTATGGCTCATATTTTCATTTTCTTCCTGGAATATTTTGATGAGTGAAAGTTCTTTTTTGTCATTTTTTAATTATACTTTAAGTTCTGAGGTACATGTACAGAATGTGTGGGTTTGTTACATAGGTATACACATGCCATGGGGGTTTGCTGCACCCATCAACCCATCATCTACATTAGGTATTTCTCCTAATGCTATCCCGCCCCTAGCCCCCCACCCCCTGACAAGTCCCAGTGTATGATGTTCCCCTCCATGTGTCCATGTGTTCTCATTGTTCAACTCACACTTATGAGTGAAAACATGTGGTGTTTGGTTTTCTGTTCTTGTGTTAATGTGCTGAGAATGGTTTCCTCCTTCATCCATGTCCCTGTAAAGGATATGAACTCATCGTTTTTTATGGCTGCATAGTATTCCATGGCATATATGTGCCACATTTTTTTTTATCAGGTCCCTCATGGATGGGCATTTGGGTTGGTTCCAAGTCTTTGCTATTGTGAATAGTGCTGCAGTAAACATATGTGTGCATGTGTCTTTATAGTAGACTGATTTATAATCCTTTGGGTATATACCCAGTAATGGGATTGCTGGGTCAAATGGTATTTCTAGTTCTAGATCCTTGAGGAATTGCTACACTGTCTTCCACAATGGTTGAACTAATATACACTCCCACCAACAGTGTAAAAGCATTCTTATTTCTCCACATCCTCTCCAGCCTCTGTTGTTTCCTAACTTTTTAAATAATTGCCATTCTGACTGGTGTGAGGTAGTATCTCATTGTGGTTTTGATTTGCATTTCTCTAATGAACAGTGATGATGAGCTTTTTTTCATATGTTTGCTGGCTTCTTTTGAGGAGTGTCTATTCATATCCTTTGCCCATATCCTTTTTGATGTTTTTTTTTTTCTTGTAAATTTGTTTAAGTTCTTTGTAGATTCTGGATATTTATAGATTGCAAAAATTTTCTCCCAATCTGTAGGTTGCCTGTTCACTCTGATGATAGTTTCTTTTGCCTTTAGTTTAATCAGATCCCATTTGTCTATTTTGGCTTTTGTTGCCATTGCTTTTGGTGTTTTAGTCATGAAGTCTTTGCCCATGTCTGTGTCCTAAATGATATTGCCTAGGTTTTCTTCTAGGGTTTTTATGGTTTTAGGTCTTATGGTTAAATCTTTAATCCATCTTGAGTTAATTTTTGTGTAAAGTGTAAGGAAGGGATCCAGTTTCACCTTTCTCCATATGGCTAGCCAGTTTCCCCAACACCATTTATTAAATAGGGAATCCTTTCCCATTGCTTATTTTTGTCAGGTTTGTCAAAGATCAGATGGTTGTAGATGTGTGACATTATTTCTGAGGCCTCTATTGTGTTCCATTGGTCTATATCTCTGTTTTGGTACCAGTCCCACACTTTTTTGGTTACTGTAGGCTTGTAGTATAGTTTGAAGTTGGGTAGTGTGATGCCTCTAGCTTTGTTCTTTTTGCTTAGGACTGTCTTGGCTATGCGGGCTCTTTTTTGGTTCCATTTGAAATTTAAAGTACGTTTTTCCAATTCTGTGAAAAATGTAAATGGTAGCTAGACTGGGATAGCATTGAATATATAAATTACTTTGGACAGTATGGCTATTTTGATGATATTGATTCTCCTATCCATGAGCTTGGAATGTTTTTCCATTTGTTTGTGTCTTCTCTAACTTCTTTGAGTGATGGTTTGTAGTTCTCTTTGAAGAGGAGAACTTCCTTGAAAGTTGGATTCCTAGGTATTTTATTCTCTTTGTAGTAATTGTGAATGGGAGTTCACTCATGATTTGGCTCTCTGTTTGCCTATTATTGGTGTATAGGAATGCTTGTAATTTTTGTACATTGATTTTGTATCCTGAGTCTTTGCTGAAGTTGCTTATCAGCTTAAGGTGATTTGGGGATGAGAAAATGGGGTTTTCTAAATAAACAATCATGTCATTTGCAAACAGAGACCATTTGACTTCCTCTTTTCCTAATTGAATACCCTGTATTTCTTTCATTTGCCTGATTGCCCTGGACAGAACTTCCAATACTACATTGAATAGGAGTGATGAGAGAGGGCATCCTTGTGCCACTTTTCAAAGGGAATCCTTCCAGTTTTTGCCCATTCAGTATGATATTGGCTGTGGGTTTGTCAAAATAGCTCTTATTATTTTGAGATATGTTCCATCAATACCTCATTTATTGAGAATTTTTAGCATGAAGGGCTGTTGAGTATTGTTGAAGGCCTTTTCAGCATCTGTTGAAATAATCATCTGGTTTTTTTCATTGGTTCTGTTTATGTGATGGATTACACTTTTTGATTTGCATGTTGAACCAGCCCTGCATCCCAGGGATGAAGCCATCTTGATCATGGTGGAAAAGCGTTTTGATGTGCTGCTGGATTGGTTTGCCATTATTTTATTGAGGTTTTTCACATCGATGTTCATCAGGGATATTGGCCTGAAATTTTTGTTGTTGTTGTTATGTCCCTGCCAGGTTTTGGTATCAGGATGATGCTGGCCTTATAAAATGAGTTAGGGAAGATTCCCTCTTTCTCTATTGTTTGGAATAGTTTCAGAAGGAATGGTACCAACTCCTCTTTGTACCTCTGGTAGAATTCGGCTGTGAATTGTCTGGTCCTGGACTTTTGTTTGTTGGTAGGCTATTAATTGCTGCCTCAATTTCAGAACTTGTTATTGGTCTATTCAGGGAATTGACTTCCTGGTTTAGTCTTGGGAGGATGTATGTGTCCAGGAATGTACTGATTTTTTTCTAGATTTTCTAATTTATTTGCATAGAGGTGTTTATAGTTCTATGTAGTATTTTGTATTTCTGTGGGATTGGTGGTGATATTCCCTTTATCATTTCTTATTGCATCTATTTGATTCTTCTCTCTTTTAGTCTTTATTAGTCTGGCTAGTGGCCTATTTTGTTGATCTTTCCAAAAATTAGCTCCTGCACTTATTGATTATTTTTTTTTTTGAGGACTTTTTTGTCTATATCTCCTTCAGTTGTGTTCTGATCTTAGTTATTTCTTGCCTTCTGCTAGCTTTTGAATGTGTTTGCTCTTGCTTCTCTAGTTCTTTTAATTGTGATGTTAGCGTGTCAACTTCAGATCTTTCCTGCTCTCTTGTGGGCATTTAGTTCTATAAATTTCCCTCTACACACTGCTTTAAATGTGTCCCAGAGAGTCTGGTACATTGTGTCTTTGTTCTCATTGGTTTCAAAGAACATCTTTATTTCTGC
>NW_012119788.1:683144-687924 GCF_000951035.1 Colobus angolensis palliatus | reverse complement strand
GAGCAGGTTGTTCAGTTTCCATGTAGATGTGCAGTTTTGAGTGAGTTTCTTAATCCTGAGTTCTAATTTGATTGCACTGTGATCTGAGAGACTGTCTGGTACATTGTGTCTTTGTTCTCATTGGTTTCAAAGAACATCTTTATTTCTGCCTTCATTTCTTTATTTACCCAGTAGTCATGCAGGAGCAGGTTGTTCAGTTTCCATGTAGATGTGCAGTTTTGAGTGAGTTTCTTAATACTGAAGTCTAATTTGATTGCACTGTGGTCTGAGAGACTTACGATTTCTGTTCTTTTTCATTTTCTGAAGAGTGTTTTACTTCCAATTATGTGGTCAATTTTAGAAAAAGTGTGATGTGGTGCTGAGAAGAATGCATATTCTGTTGATTTTGGGTGGAGCATTCTATAGATGTCTATTAGGTCTGCTTGGTCCATAGCTGAGTTCAAGTCCTGGATATCTTTGGTAATTTTGTGTCTCGTTGATCTGTTATTGACAGTGGGGTGTTAAAGTCTCCCACTATTATCGTGTGGGAGTCTAAGTCTCTTTGTAGGTCTCTAAGGACTTGCTTTATGAATCTGGGTGCTCCTGTATTGGGTGCATATATATTTAGTATAGTGAGCTCTTCTTGTTGCATTGATCCCTTTACCATTATGTAATGGCCTTCTTTGTCTCTTTTGATCTTTATTGGTTTAAAGTCTGTTTTATCAGAGACTAGCATTGCAACCCCTGCTTTTTGTTTGCTTTCCATTTGCTTGGTAGATCTTCCTCCATCCCTTTATTTTGAGCCTATGTGTGTCTTTGCATGTGAGATAGGTCTCCTGAATAGATCACATCAATGGGTCTTGACTCTTTACTCAATTTGCCAGTCTGTGTCTTTTAATTGAGGCATTTAGCCCATTTACGTTTAAGGTTAATATTGTTATGTGTGAATTTGATCGGGCCATTATGATGCTAGCTGGTTATTTTGTACGTTAGTTGATGCAGTTTCTTCATAGTGTTGATGGTCTTTACAATTTGGTATGTTTTTGCAGTAGCTGATACTGGTTGTTCCTTTCCATGTTTAGTGCTTCTTTCAGGCGCTCTTGTAGGACAGGCCTGGTAGTGACAAAATCTCTCAGCATTTGCTTGTCTGTAAAGTATTTTATTTCTCCTTCACTTATGAAGCTTAGTTTGGCTGGATATGAAATTCTGGGTTGAAAATTCTTTTCTTTAAGAATGTTGAATATTGGCACCCACTCTTTTCTGGCTTGTAGGGTTTCTGCTGAGGGATCTGCTGTTGGTCTGATGGGCTTCCCTTGGTGGGTAACCTGACCTTTCTCTCTGGTTGCCCTTAACATATTTTTCTTCATTTCAGCCTTGGTGAATCTGACAATTATGTGTCTTGAGGTTGCTCTTTTCGAGGAATATCTTTGTGGTGTCCTCTGTATTTCCTGAATTTGAATGTTGGCCTGCCTTACTAGGTTGGGGAAGTTCTCCTGAATAATATCTTGAAGAGTGTTTTCCAGCTTGGTTCCATTCTCCTCATCATTTTCAGGTACACCAATCAAAAGTAGATTTGGTCTTTTCACATAGTCCTGTATTTCTTGGAGGCTTTGTTCTTTTCAGTCTTTGTTTTCAAATCTTGTCTTCTCACTTTATTTCATTGAGTTCATCTTCAATGTCTGATATCCTTTCTTCCACTATCAATTTGGCTGTTGATACTTGCGTATGCATCACAAAGTTCTCATGCTGTGTTTTTCAGCTCCATCAGGTCATTTGTGTTCTTCTCTGAACTGGTTATTCTAGTTAGCAATTTGTCTAAACATTTTTCAAGGTTCTTAGCTTCCTTGCATTGGGTTAGAACATGCTCCTTAACTTGGAGGAATTTGTTATTACCCACCTTCTGAAGCCTACTTTTGCCAATTTGTCAAATTCATTCTCCATCCAGTTTTGTTCCTTTGCTGGCAAGGAGTTGTGATCCTTTGGAGGAGAAGGGCCATTCTGGTTTTTGGAATTTTCATCCTTTTTGCGCTGGTTTCTCCCCATCTTCATGGATTTATCTACCTTTGGTCTTTGAAGTCGGTGCCCTTCAGATGGGGTCTCTGAGTGGATGTCTTTTTGTTGATGTTGATACTATTCCTTTCTGTTTGTTAGTTTTCCTTTTAAAAGCCAGGCCCTTCTGCTGCAGATCTGCTGGAGCTTGCTGGAGGTCCACTCCAGACCCTGTTTGCCTGGGTATTGCCAGCGGAGGCTGTAGAACAACAAAGACTGCTGCTTGTTCCTAGCTCTGGAAGCTTCGTCCAAGAGTGGCACCCCCCAGATGCCAGCCAGAGCTCTCCTGTGTGAGGTGCCTGTCAGCCCCTACTGGGAGGTGTCTCCTAGTCAGGATACATGGGGGTCAGGGATCCACTTGAGGTGGCAGTCTGTCCCTTATCAGAGCTCCAGCACTGTGCTAGTAAATCTGCTGCCCTCTTCAGAGATGCCAGGTAGGGACATTTAAGTCTGCTGAAGCTGCGCCCACAACCGCCCCTTCCCCAAGGTGCTCTGTCCCAGGGACGTGGGGGTTTTATGTATAAGTCCCTGACTGGGGCTGCAGCCTTTTTTTCAGAGATGCCCTGTCCAGAGAGGAGGCAGTCTGGCCACAGGGGCCTTGCTGAGCTGGGGTGGGATCCGCCCAGTTCAAACTTCCTGGCAGCTTTGTTTACACTGTGAGGGTGAAACCACCTACTCAAGCGTTAGCAGTGGCGGATGCTCCTTCCCCACCAAGCTCGAGCATCACAGGTCCATCTCAGACTGCTGCTGTGCCCGCAGCAAGAATTTCAAGCCAGTGGATCTTAGCTTGCTGGGCTCTGTGGGAGTGGGACATGTCTGGTTACTCCTCAGTCAGCATTACTACTTCTTCCTTAGCTTCCTACCCCTACTAGTGAGTTGGCCCCAAACTCAGTCCTTGGATCTCTCTTCTTTTCTGTCTACACTCACTCTCTTGATGATGTCACCAAGTTGCATAGCTTTATAAACCAGCCATTTACTGATGACTATCAAATATTTAATCTCTAACTGTGGCACTCCTCTGAACTCCAGATTTGTATATCGGACTGCCTACATGATATCTCTCCTGCATGTCTAATTGACATTCAAAAGTTGACCTGTCTAAAATGGAGCTTCTGTTCCTCCCACAGCTTCTCCTTTTAGGAAATAGCAATCCATCTTTCTGGCTGTTTGGACCAAAAATCCTTGTCATCTTGCTTAATACTTTGCATCCAATCCGTCAGCAAATCCCATAGACTCTACTTCACTGTAAATCTGGAACCCAGCCATTTCTCATCACTTTGACTGCTACCACCAAGTTCCAAGCCACTGTGATTTCTCACTTAGTTTTGTAATAGCTCCCTAACTTGTCTCCTGGCATTTGTTTTGACTCTTCAGTCTATTGGCAGCATAAATGTCAGAGTGGTATTTTGAAAATACAAATCAGGCCAAATTCTCTTCCAATATAATCCTTTCTCACTCATAGTAAAAAATGAACATTTCTTATAATATATTTGGGCTCCACCTGATCTGGCATCCCATATCTCTCAGACCTTATTGCCTGCTATGCTCCTTCAGGGTCATTCAGCTTCAGCTACATCAACCACCTTGGTGAAACAATCTAGGCATCCATCAATCCCAGGCCCTTCTTATTTCCTGTTTCCTCTGCCTGCGATGCTTTCCCTCCAAGTACCACATGGCTCCCTCCATGACCTCTTCCTGGTCTTCACTGAAATCTTTCTTTCTCCATGCCCTACCTATCTAAAATTGATACTATTTCCTACTCTACTGCCTTTCCTCATTTATGGTTTCATTTATTCTCCTTATTATTTATCATAATCTAATATACTATATGCCTTACTTATTTATTGTCTGTCTTCTTCCAGCAGAATATAAAGTCCATGAGGTAGTGGTCTCTGTTAACATTTGTAGATTCCATGTGTGCCTGAAAACAAAGTGTTAGCTACAACATTCTTCATATTCATATTCTTCATTCTTCATATTCATTAAGCTTGCTAATATTAAAATCTTCACTATGCTTACTAATTTTTGGTCTGTTTGATTTATACATCACTGAGAATGTTAACATCTCCTACGAAATGGAAGAATTTGCTAGTTTTTCCCTCATAGTTCCTTTAGTTTTTGTGCTACATATTTTGGGATAGCTGAGGGTAATCCAAGTTTAGAATTATTACATGTCTCAGGAAAACTGAACCTTTTTTCATTATGGTGTAATCTTTAACTCTGGTTTTACATGTATTTGTGGGAAAGCCTATTTTGACTGGTATGATATAGATATACCAGATAGGTATCTAGGTTAGTTTGCCTAGTATGCTTAGTTCATCTCTTTATTTAAACATTTCTGCTTCTTTATTGTGAGACTTGTTTCATCTAATGGGTGTATATTACTTGAATTTTTATAATCAAGTCTGACAGTTCATGTCATTTACCCAGAGTTCAGTCCATTCTCATCTACTGCAATTTCTAAAATATTTTGATTTATTTTTACTTCATTTTTAAGCTTTCTATTTGTGTCCCTTGTCTCAGATTTTCCTCCTTTCTTTTCTTTGAATCAATTTATTTCCCCCATTCCATTATCTACTCTTCCTCATACATATTTGGAAGAGATATACTCTCCTTCTATTTTTAATTTAAAAACTTAACATCCACACTTCTTATACTTAAGTCTAAATTAAGAGTTTTTCCTCCCCTTCAAAAATATAAAAATTATAGAATATTCTATTTATTATCAGATAAATTTATAGAAAGAACACAT
>NW_012119788.1:665355-683094 GCF_000951035.1 Colobus angolensis palliatus | reverse complement strand
GTAGATTCCATGTGTGCCTGAAAACAAAGTGTTAGCTACAACATTCTTCATATTCATATTCTTCATTCTTCATATTCATTAAGCTTGCTAATATTAAAATCTTCACTATGCTTACTAATTTTTGGTCTGTTTGATTTATACATCACTGAGAATGTTAACATCTCCTACGAAATGGAAGAATTTGCTAGTTTTTCCCTCATAGTTCCTTTAGTTTTTGTGCTACATATTTTGGGATAGCTGAGGGTAATCCAAGTTTAGAATTATTACATGTCTCAGGAAAACTGAACCTTTTTTCATTATGGTGTAATCTTTAACTCTGGTTTTACATGTATTTGTGGGAAAGCCTATTTTGACTGGTATGATATAGATATACCAGATAGGTATCTAGGTTAGTTTGCCTAGTATGCTTAGTTCATCTCTTTATTTAAACATTTCTGCTTCTTTATTGTGAGACTTGTTTCATCTAATGGGTGTATATTACTTGAATTTTTATAATCAAGTCTGACAGTTCATGTCATTTACCCAGAGTTCAGTCCATTCTCATCTACTGCAATTTCTAAAATATTTTGATTTATTTTTACTTCATTTTTAAGCTTTCTATTTGTGTCCCTTGTCTCAGATTTTCCTCCTTTCTTTTCTTTGAATCAATTTATTTCCCCCATTCCATTATCTACTCTTCCTCATACATATTTGGAAGAGATATACTCTCCTTCTATTTTTAATTTAAAAACTTAACATCCACACTTCTTATACTTAAGTCTAAATTAAGAGTTTTTCCTCCCCTTCAAAAATATAAAAATTATAGAATATTCTATTTATTATCAGATAAATTTATAGAAAGAACACATGGACTGTAAGAGGGATATGCAGGAATAAGAAAGTTCGGCACTCACTCTCTCTCTTACATCTCTTTCATGTTTTTCTCCATAGAATTTATCATCACTTGATTCTGTCATTTTCTTATTGGATGCCTTTCTCCTCTAACATGCAAATTTCACAGGGACAAAATTTTTTAACAGTTTGTTTACTCTTGTTTACTCAATGCATCAAATAGTTCCTGCTTATAGTAAGTGCTCAGCAAATATAGTTAATTTTATGAATGCTTCAATTGCAAACACACACTTCAAGCCTACATGATGTTGTTGCTTAGCCTTTTAAACTCTTTTATTTATTCTTAACATCACTAATTATATCCCTTAGAAGCTTTAGTGTAGGTCTGTGGATAGCAAAGTCTCCAGAGGCACCTGCTCAAGTGATGCAGGAACTTGATATCTGGAAGGAGGGATGAGGAGCTGGACAGTAGTGCTGTGGAAATCACAAACAAAACAGGACAGTGGGAACCAAATTTCTGTGATGGTGCTAGTACTTTAACACCTCCCGGAGGAGGGGCCCATAGAAACCCCTGTTACAGCTGCATTTCTGACTGTATCCGTGTTTGAATTTTTGGCCCCACGGATCCTATGGCATTGATCACTAAGCCTTTATTTTATTTGGCTGTCAGAACGCCATCCAATCCCCATTACTTGGCTCTGGCAAGAAAGCTGTTTTACTCAAATAGCAAAGAAGAAAAAAATCTTTTGCTACCTCTCCCTCTCCCACTTGTTTTCTCCATGTGTCTACTTACTCGTTTCTCAAAGATAGGGAAAGGGATAGACTTGCCTTAAGATAGACTCCTTAAGGTCCTGAAACCACTTCTAAAAGGGGAGGTCCAGTGGCTAAATATATTTGCATAGTTCAAAGAGTTAGCATTTTGGAAATTGCCTGTTTTTTATTTTTATTTTTAAATTTTTATTCTTCCACTCTCTGCTTGTCAGCATGACTCCTGATGTTTGTGTGGCAGGGCTGCGTTTGAACAAGGCAAAGGAACAAAGCTGTGTGGTCAGTGAGCCACATGCCTACAACCTTTTGCAGAAATGACTGTATCTTTGGGTGTTTCTTTCCTTGGGGGTTACTACTGCTGCCTAATCCCCCCTGACAATTGAACTCATAAGAATTATTTCCCAAGTCTTAGTTGTGAGAGTCAAGGAGGTAGCCAAGGTTGTCTAGGCAATCCCCACCTAGCTTTATAACTAAAGGGTTGTTTCCATCTTCAGAGCTGCTTCTAAAGTCAAGGAAAGAAAGCACTCGTAATTTATCTGAGTGTTAAGAGTCAAAGTTCATTGAGTCATAGAGTATTTCAACATTCAGACTGATACTCTGGCAGTGGATATCCTACCTCCTGGGAACAGCAAAACAGAAGACAGAGTGCTCGCCTTCCCTGGTCACTCTGCCTTGCTTTTGTGTATGCAAATACACTTCCTTCCCTAGTCATTTGGTTCCAGGATGTTCCAGAAGGAAGAAATATCAGAAGCCATTATGCATCTAAATTTTCTCTTTTATTTAAGAAAATTCAATTTTGCTACACTCAGAATAAAAGAAACAAATACATGAGGTGGAGATGAGACTAATTATAGATAGTAAGTAAGCAAATAGCTGTGAGTCATAGAGGAAACTAAAAAATATATTGACCGTGGATAGTAAGTTAGTAAGTTGAGAGGCACAGTAGACCTAACAGAATTTGTAGAACTTTTTTGTTGAATATAGATCAAAATGATGGAACAAAAAAGAGTGTGACTGGTTGAGAGAAGATGGTGGAAAGCAAAGTAAATGTCAAAAATCCCCAAAGCACAAATTATGTCACCTCCAGATTGATAACTTATGCCATATCTGAACTGTCATGTACCTGCATTCTGGCACATGTGTCCTCTGTCCAAGACACACACTCTTAACTACTTAGAGTGCTATGGGCCACTTACCATGTAGCCAAATGAAAAATTGTCTGGTAGTCTTAGCAAGAAAAGGTCATCACTCTCCACTGTCTTTTTTCTTTGTTTGCCAGCCCCCAAATGTTTATTATATAAACATTCAGTTTCATTGTGTTTCCTTCTGTATCTCATCAGTAAGGAGTTTGCAGAGGGAGTCTCTGGAGTCAAGATAAATAGAGACTTGGAGTTCTATAAGGCTAAACATACATTATGTGAAAGTTGTGGATGTTAGATGTGAGGTCCTCAAAAACAAACCTGTTCATGCCTGCTTTGTCTAGCTCAGCAGAGTTGTGGACTATTGATGAGGGGTTGGTCTACTCTGATGTCCTCTTTTCTCTGGAAATTTTTCTTTCTCCAGTATATTCTGTGATCCTAGTAGGACTTTCTATCATAGCACCCAGTCTCACTGGCCACTGGGATAGACATGTGACCAAGACCAGCAATTTCCTTAGAGTATCCATAGTGCCTGGCTTAACTGCCTCTGCATTTATGAACGGAAAACTATGAACTGAGGTTTGGCTCTCCTGCTAGAGAGGGCATCACTGTCTATAGAAGGAGGGAATAAAATCAGAGAAAGTAGGTTTAAGAGCTGGATGCACAAGTAAATGATCTTGTCAGCATCAACTTCTTAGGCTACTTTTCATTGGTCCCAGAGCTTCCCTCGTTGCCTTAGTGAAACTTTTGTTTCTGTGAGCACATCCAGTTTAATGGGACAATAAGGCCCTTTTAGTATGAGCCACTTTCTGTTGAGTTTCTGTTACATAATGTACATTTCTGAAAAAGTAGAAATCACTCATTAGAAGTAGGGTGTTATCAGGCCCCAGAATTTGGAATTGTTTGACTTCAGGTGGTGTGTGATTTATAGGATTCCCTTCTTGTGGGCTGGGAAAATGGGATTATTGTTATATGATCCCATACCAGATGGCTGAATGCTTGCCTTTCATCTCTTGGTGTCATATACCAATTAAACATACCAAGACAGAGCCATTAAGGACTTGGGAAACAATTGTAGGTTTATTAGAGGGTGTTGGTTTTTTTCTTAGTTATATGGGAGTCCAGGTAAAGAAAAAAGTCTTATTACTAGCTGACATAACTAAAATTATAAAAGGGATAGCATTCAATGTTGTTGGCATAAGCCCTATCCACTTGTCACCAGCATCCTTCTTGGTCTTGTTCAAACTCCATCCCCTGCATGAAGTGTTTCCTAACTACTCTAGCCCATACATTCATTTCTTTATGGGTTCATTCTTCAAATATTTACTTTGTACCTACTGTGCATCAGAAATTGGGCAAGGTGCCAGACATTTCTACCAACTCTATTGTTTCTAGGACATAATTCTTTTAATAACAGTTTATTTACTGATGTTTCCATTGAAGAACATAATGAAACCTGAAATCAGTGGCAGCTGAGGGAAGGAGCTCTGGCCTTGTGATAGTCTGTTAATACAGGAGAACCACAAAAAGCAAGATATACATTGGGCAACATTAATTGAGTACCTACTATGCAAATTTGACATGACTTCTGCCCTTGGGGAGGGAGTTCTTAGATTCTGGGAGAATTGTTAGAGTCACACACGGGGGTCATTGTGAATTATCAGGAAAAGTGGCTTTTGGGTTTCTCTTCACAGGGATTATATATTCATTCTCTCCTAAAAGCAAATCAGACCAAGGAACCGATGATATATTCTGAACATTTGGGCAAATGCCAAAGCTACAAAATCACCTTGTGAACAGGAAGAAACCTTTTGTGCTTCTGAATAAAATTTCTTTGTGGAGTTGGTATTCAAATCTCACTCTATTACACATTTCCTAGTTCTCTGTGTTCTTAAAATAAGATTACCAAGAGTCAATTCCAATGGCCACATAAATTTGTAAGTTTACTCGTTATTCATTCATTTGTTTGTTCTTCAAGTATTTATTAACTCATGCTGTGTAGCAAGTTGTTTGCGAGGTGAACCATAGCATAGAACTGAAAGTGAGGAAACTTAAATTACTGATCCTGTTTTGTGGCTGAGTGATTGTGTGACCCTGGGTGAATCATGAAAATGCTTTGAATCTCAATTTATTTATCTGTACTTCACAACTACATAATTAGCCAGGAACATACATGAAATAGATATCTGTGAGTTCAAAATGATATAAATGGTCAAATAAATGGGGAAAAGAAGCAGATTAGAATAACTTCAGGACTTCAAATAAATGTAGAAAGACTTAGATAAGATTATCATTAGATGATTGCTGCAAAGATCCACAAGTAAATACTGAAACTTTACACGGGATATTTGGATAGCCTCAAAGTATCTCCCCCAAATATTTACTAAATAGATTGGTGGTTTTAACATGTCTACAGATTCTTTCACAGTCCTCCTTTCAGGAGGTGGGCCTTCCTCCCCCTCTGCTATAATGTTTGCTGGGCTCGGACTTTTTCTAACAAAGGTCATAGGAAAAGATACCACTTTTAGGTGGAGAAATTCAGCAGACACCACCGTAACCAAGTGATCACAGTTCATGTCACCAGTCCTGTCATAGTGACATTGTGCAGCCCCTGAAGAAGCAGGCTTCATTAATGCAATGAATAAGATACATTACTTTTGTGCTATTTTTCCCCAAAATCCATAACTCCAGTTTCATCATGAGAAAACATCAGACAAACTCAAATTGAGGGGCATTCTGCAAATACCCAACTAGTTCTTTTCAAAGGGTTTACCAGCATGAAAAATAAAAACTAAGAAATTGCCACAGATTGGAGAGCATTAAAGAAAATACAATGTGGAATTCTCTGTTGACTCCTAGAACAGAAAAAGGATTAGTGGAAACTAGAAAATTTTGTGAAATCTGAATAAAGTCTATAGTTTATAGTATAGCATCAGTATTAGTTTCTTAGTTTTGATAAATGTTTCTTAGTTACATTAGATGGAAATATTGGGGGAAGCAGGGTGAAGGGTCGATGTGAATTCTGTGAACTATTTTTGCAACTTTTCTGGAAATCTAAATCTATATCAAAATAAAAAGTTTTAAAAATATTGTATCTTACAAAGTTGTTTAAGGAACCTCTTCAATAATATTTGAAAATGCCTAGAAAAGATCTAGTATCATACTTACATATAAAAAAGAATTTTTCTTATGGGGATATGGAAAGAGTAGACATAGGGATGGCTGCTGAAAGGTGTAAAAGATGAAGGAAAATATCTTAAATGACAGTCTTAAAAGGTCCAAAATCATTTTCTAACTCCTGCTTATTAGAATGTCAGCTCCATGAAGGGAGATGGGTTTTTTTTTGTTTTGTTTTGTTCAGGGCTGTATACATAGCAAGTACAGCAATCATCTAATGATAATCTTATTATTGGAAAAATGCCTAGCACATAGCAAGTGCTCCATACACATTGTTGAAGAATAAATGAATGAACGAATTAATGTTGGTCTATGTCAGTGACCAGGTGAGGCAGTGTTGGAACGTGGTGATAGCAGTGTGGAGAGATTATAAACCCACCAAATCTTGCTTAGGATATGGGAGAATAATCCCAATCTTAGTCTGTTTGGTAGGGGTGAGGGGTGAGGTTAAGATCAGAGCAAGGTGAGGGTTATCAAAAGCAGGGAGTGTGGGTGAGCGAGATGTTTTGGGAGAACCCGGATTAAAAATTCCCAGAAGAAAAATGAGGCCGGGCATGGTGGCTCACGCCTGTAATCCTAGCACTTTGGGAGGCCGAGGTGGGTGGATCGTGAGGTCAGGAGATTGAGACCATCCTGGCTAACACGGTGAAACCCCGTCTCTACTAAAAATACAAAAAATTAGCCAGGTGTGATGGCGGGCCTCTGTAGTCCCAGCTATTCAGGAGGCTGAGGCAGGAGAATGACATCAACCCGGGAGGCAGAGCTTGCAGTGAGCCGAGATCGCGCCACCGCACTCCAGCCTGGGTGACAGAGTGAGACTCTGTCTCAGGGGGGGGAAAAAAAAAAGAAAGAAAGAAAGAAAGAAAGAAAAATGAACCATTAAAATGCAATGCTTTGAGATGACTCAGCATTTGGAGCAGCTCTCAGGATCTTTGGCCTTTTTCAGAAGTCAGACTGCTCCTTACTCAGTTCCACTTGATGAGTTGAGTCTCAGGAGTATTCTCCCCTCCACAGAAGAGCCCACGGACTGGAGGTATGGAAAAACTGCTACTTGAATATAAACAAAACCCTCTCGTTACAATTAGACAGTGATATGCCCAAGTACACAATACCCTTCATCCCAGTACAATTAGGAATATGGATTTCCACCCCAAAATGGGTTCCAGTTCCTCAAAGAAAGCATCTTCTACACTCATTTGGGGATGAGGTGGAGGGTATATTTCACCTGCCTTCAAGTAGTTGTCTAAATTGTAGAGGTTGCCATGTTCTTTCAGAGTAGGGATATGGTGTTTAGTATAGCAAAACAAAGTGCAGGCGGGGGGAATAAAAGCAGAGTCCTGAGTCTTAGGCAGGCAGTTTCTTAATTGCAGGGAACACTTCAACCATGTTTTCTAGTTCATGACTGTTTACCACGACTGGGGAGCTCATTCTGCAGGCCAGCCATTTGTTAGGTCCTGGCTGTAGTGTTTCTTAGTGAGGGAGACTCCAGCCCCCAAAGAGACCATGGCAAGGCCATGGTGGATTTGGTACCATTATCAGAGGCCCCAGAGAATGCTGTATCACCATCTCTCTCCATTTATGTAACACAGAAGAATCAGTTCTCTCCTTGCCTTCTTCAGATTGATTTAATTTCCCCGGCTGAGCTCCATAATGTAAGCTAAGGGCTGCTTCCAGGCCTATGACCATTAATGTTGAGTTGCAGTTTCCAGCAGAAAGTTTTTCTGAAAGTTGGTAGCTCAGCTGTTTCATTTCATAATGGGTGGGAATGTGGCAGGCGGGCTGTCAAACCTGATGCAAATGATATTTTATAAAAAGTGGTTTAAATTGGCTAAAGCTGTTTTTAGACTGATCAGTTAAAAAATATGTAGGGCATCTTTCTTACTTGCAGGAACACAGCTCCCAAGAATTGAATTTTTCATCGCATACTTTGAGAGAGGTTTGTAGGTGGGCACAGGCTCATCAGAAAAAGCAGATGAGGACTTGTTAATGTGGGAACATGTAAATTGGGTTCAGGCTGCCCTCAATTAATTGGAAGGGATATGTGAGTTAAGAAGGGAGAAAAGGAAAGCCATATTGGAAGGAATACACTTCATGCCCTAGAGAAATAAGCCTTGTTCTTGGTTCTCCCCAGGCTATTAGAAGGGTTGCAGGAATTCTGCCCCAAGACACAGAGGCAGTGTTTTTTAGCTCCTGGGATTACAATTGCTTCATTTTCAGCAAGACCTGAAGAAGCAAGTGATATTTTGACCCTTGATAAACAGATTTCAGGAGTAGCAGCCAGCAACTGTGGAAGGTTAGCTTTCTGAGTTTTGCAGACTAGTGCTCTTGAGATTAGACAAGCAGAAATTCAAAATTCCACTGCAAAACTTTGGAATTTATTTATTTTTTTTTTTGAGACAGAGTCTTGCTCTGTTGCCCAGGCTGGAGTGCAATGGTGAGATCTCAGCTCACTGTAACTTCCGCCTCCCGGGTTCAAGTGATTCTCCTGCCTTAGCCTCCCAAGTAGCTGGGATTATAGGCATCCACCACCATGCCTGGCTAATTTTGTATTTTTTAGTAGAGATGGGTTTCACCATGTTGTACAGGCTGATCTCAAACTCCTGACCTCAGGTGATCCACCCACCTCGGCCTCCCAAAGTGCTGGGATTATAGGCATGAGCCACGGTGCCTGGCCTGGAATTTGTTTTGTATTAATATCAGAGCTATCTAAATGCCTTTCTTCTCCTCCTCCTTTCTACTCAATCCTACCTTCAGCCATTTTCCTGAGTCTGGGTCAGTCTAGATGCAGCACGCGTGCTTTCTTCTCTGACCCTGCCAACGCAGGCGACATGCTCCTGAACAGAATGCATCTATTGCTTTGCCACTCTTGATAAGTCTGTGGAATTCGGCTCTTAGGACCCCATCTCTTGTATGTAAATTTAGATGAGATGCAAAATATTGAACATACATACATTTGGCTTCACATAAAGTAAATGTTGGAAGTTTGTGGAAATGGTTGATATGTAAATGTCTACAAAATCTCCCTCCTCCTTCCTACTCTCAGAAATTCTGTTGTTTTATTCGGGATTGCTCTGCTTCTTTTTTGGATTCTTTTTAGGACCTAGGGGATAAAGAACTTGGGAGGCAGGGGAAGAGAGGACCAGAGGGAAATAAAAATAAAGTTTTAAGGGTGGCTTCATGTGGTTTTGAGGAGAGATGTGAGAGCAGGTGCAGTGTGTGCAGATTGCGGACTGGAGAGGGAAGTTTTTAATTTAAAAATTTTAAGAAATGCTGCTATTGATTAAAATCTTTTGCAATGTAGGTATTAAAGAAAAATATAATCATTAGAGTTGAACTACTTTTAGGTTATTTTGGTTGCATGGACCATGTTTTTGTTTTTAACTGCAATCTCATTTTGATGCCAAGCCACGTGGATCACAGCATTGTAAGCATGATATTTGTTTTAACTAGTTGGCTAATCCACATGTATCATGTCCATGTGTCTACTCTCTTCCTTCATCCTTCCACTCTCTTCCTTCCTTCAACTTATGTTAGGCAGAATATAAATTGTGGTTTGAGACCTAGAGAAAGGAGAAATTCATTTGGGAACATAAATAATGGGAATAATTTACAGAAGTTTTGGTTGCCCACTATGATGGTAATCATGGGTGCAACAAGAATTGGGAGAAAGGCTAACTCACACAAGAGCTTCAGTAGATTCTGTTTGCTGCCATAGCTGATCTCCTGTCTGTTTAGCATTGTAGTGTATCCAAATGCTGGCCTCAGCCTTCCTGGCCTTTCTTCATGTTCTATTGCAACACTCTTACTTGCTCCCTTTAGGTTGTTCTATCGCATCCTTGCACTTCTTCCTCGGTTCTGGTTACGTACCTGTCTTGGCTCAGGCTATCAACATCACTTGGAAATATATTCTCAAGAATGTAAGCTCTAATGATCTATGAAATTTTTCAGTTTCCCCAGTCCCAGGATCTTTCTATATTCATTGTTCTCCTTTAAAGTACTCATTATTTTACACAGTTTAATAATTAGAATCACAAGATGTGCGAGTTGAAGGGGTCCTTACAGACCATATCTAGACATCTCCTTTCATTTGTCAGATGAGATAACTGAGCTTCGGTGACAGGGTTTTACTCACGTTAGATCATATGCTTGGAATATATGTTAACATGTTTATAAACTGAAAGTTGCTATAGAAATAGTAGTTAGTCCTCTTTGAGTGGCAGAGCTGCATCTAGAGAAGCCAAGTCCCCTGACTACTTTCTTCCCTATCTGTTATATCAAGCTGCCTCTACTAAATTGCTGTCGTTCTGTGTAAGCCTTGTCTGCCCAGCTTGTGGTGAGAGACAGTGTAGAAGGAAGCCTCATCTAGCACCTACCATGTAACAACCACATTTATTACCAATACTCTGTCAGATAAGGTATCGTTCTTAGTTTTACAAATGAGGACACTAAACTTCAGAGAGGTTTAAACATTTTTAAACATTTTCCCAAGGAGAAATCTAAAGACTCAGCATTCAACTCCAGACTTGTGTAACTCAAAAGCAATGTGTCTCGTTTTTCTTTCCTCTTTATCATGCCCCTTGAGGTCAAGATGATTTTTTTCCTTTTGTTTCTCTCAACATTTATGCCATCTTAGACCACAACATATGATTAACCTCAATATTCTACTTCATCAATGGCTTTGTCCTCCATAGGAAGTCTCTATGAACCTTTACTTTTTTTCAATGAACAATTTCCAAGGAGGATCCATTTCACAAATTCTAAGAGTCCATAATCATTTAAAAAATCACGATCAGAATAAAAGGACATGTGCTATGGCTGTCTGGAGAAAGATGTGAGAATTTGGCTCATGCTTTGTACTCTTTAGTTGAAAGTTACTCTTGAAATATAAAGGACAATTCATCTTAGTTTATAATGGTGAATTCTGCATGATGATTGACAAGCACAAAAATGAGTTGAGGAGTTTTAACAGCTCGAACTGATTTGAAGATGAGTTGCTACCTGCTCCATCACAAGAGTGTTGATGGTGATAACTTACCTTCTGGACAGTGCATAAAGGGCAATGACCTGGCAATGGTGGGCTTTGGTCAGCTCAAGGGGTTTCCTGCTTTCCAGTGTTATTTTTCTTTTCTCCTTTTTTGAGACAGAGTCTCACTCTGTTGCCCAGGCTGGAGTGCAGTGGCGCAATCTCAGCTTACTGCAACCTCTGCCTCCTGGGTTCAAGTGATTCTCATGCCTCAACTTCCCAAGTAACTGGGATTATAGGCATGTGCCACCACACTCAGCTAACTTTTGTAATTTTAGTAAAGATGAGGTTTTGCCATGTTGGCCGGGCTGGTCTCAAACTCCTGACCTCGGGTGATCCACCCTCCTCGGCCTCCCAAAATGCTGGGATTACAGGTGTAAGCCACCACGTCTGGCCTCCAGTATCATTTTCCTCTTTTTCAGAGGACCTTCTTACTGAGCCTGGACATTTTTTTCTCTGAATCAGCCCGGTTGGCTTCATGAGATGAGATGCCCCACGTGACACCTTATCCTGAGGCAACCTTAAAAAAGGATTAATGCTTCTGTTCTAGAGCAAACCTACACTTTAAGAGGGGTGTTAGAGGTAATGCCTTTAACCCTAAAGTGTGAATGTAATTTCAGATTCTTGGTAGAATGAGAGGCTAGTGTTTTTGGATGAGTATGTAATTGAGTGGGGAAAGGAAGGAAAATATATTTTAGGCCATAGTGGCCACTGAATACTACTGTACATTGAAAATACAACCTAATTTGTAAGAAAGTAATAGTGGCTGCGAGCTGAGAGATAAGGGGAAAACGTCCAATTTAAGGGGCATTTAACATTTGACCAGAGTCATTTTGAGTCATAGCTTGCAATCCTTTGTCCTGCTTGCAGGCCTTACTCTATGTGGCTCTGGCCCCGCTTTGTCATTTGCCTAGGTAGGTAGGTAACACTGCCACTGATGAGTAGCAGCCACACATTCACCTGGCCTCTTCCCATCATTTCCTTATTTTCTTTTATTCTTTCTGTGGCAATGACTAGTGAGTGATTTAACCTCAAATGGTAATCTACACATTCAGAAATGACCCTCAGGCATTCAGTATACATAACAGGGTACCCTACATTCAATTTTACCTGTCACCTATCTTTTTACCTAATGGTTTGAGAGTCTATTTGCCAGACAATTGCAGTTTGGACTATGATTTTAAATAACATCTCTGGCAAATGGGTTTCTTCAGCCTCTGGGAATAGCATCTCCTTATAGCTCCCCTAATGCCCTAGTGTTTATTCTTTTCACTGCCAAAGTGCTCTCCCATTTATCTGAACCGTTAACTTTCCCAATAACCTGTCTTTTAAAATAGCAACCATTGTCCCTCTGTGTCCCCTGAGGACAGAAAGGTATAAAGTAAATTTTCTGCTTCTATAGCATTCAGCTGCTAGGAGAGGAGTTCTTGACCAGGGAATTTCTCTATCTAAAGCGATATTGCAGAACCTTGGCTAATTAAAGAAAATTGGGTAGCATGACGGTCAATGCATTCTCTTCCATTGGGTTGGAGGGTTTGTCCCTTGACATCTGTAATAAACCATTGATTTATGCCCATAGTGTTCTTTTCTTTATCTTGGGTGCTGAGGGGCTCTGGAGCAACTTGAAACATATCCCTGCCCTTATGAAGTTTATGAATGAATTCATCTATTCAAGAATATGTGTGGGCTACCTATTACATACAACACATTGTGTCAGGGTATTAAGTGAGTAAGATGTGGGCCATGCTCTTGAGGGATCACAGTGTAGTAAGATTAGTTATACCCAAAACATACCACAATACATTATGCAATAAATGACACAAGAGTGTATTATGAATGTTCAGAGGCAAGGATTACCTAGCTGTCTTGCATATATACCACATTTTTAATGTGCAACGCCAAACTTGTTTTGCCTTTTTCTCTCCTACCCCAATTTGCTCCTCCTCTTGTCTTCTTCAAATAATGCCAATCAAACCAACAGGACTAAAATATCAATATTTTGCATATTTGTCTTTTACCTTCCCTTTCTAACCAATTTCATATTATACTTGTCTCACAAGATATTTCCCTCCTTCCGTTCGTTACCCTCCCCTTCTCCAAGTGTGTTCTCTTCATCTGTAATTTGGGTTATTGGAATAATTTCTCAATGATTTATCTGTATATATGCTTATGGTTTTGTGGGCCGTACAGTCTCTGTCATAGCTACTCAAATTTGCCATAGTAGTGCAAAGCAGGCATATATAACACATAAATAGGCATGGCTGTGTTCCAATAAAATCTTATTTATAAACCCATATAGTTTACATTTGTTCTTCTTTTGATTTTTTTAAAGTTAAAAATGTAAAAATCATTATTAGCCCACAGGTCACACACAAGAAATGGCAGACCAGATTTGGTCTACAGGATAACTCTTGGTGTACAGAGCCTTGGGGCCCTCTTAACCTCCCTGATGACTCAGTACTTGCGCTCCTTCATCTTCTCCCTAACCCTTTGTTTCTGCCACAAAAGACCACTAGCCTATTCCTGTACATGCCACGTGGTTTTACATTTCTATACCAGTGATTTTTAACCCTGGCTGCCACTTGGTCATGACTATCTCATACTGAATCACACAGAATCTTCTCATATCCTTGAAACTGACCCATGAGAGTCTTGTGTTTCCTCTTTCAGAAAGCCATATCCCTGTGAACATCCCATTATTACCTCCCAAATTATCAAGAACAGTGAAGGGTCTGAGATTTTATTTCACGTGCATTCATTCTCGGTTAGGAGTTTGTAAAACTTTCTCTAGTTTATACTTTATTCTTAAAGTAAACTGCTGAGATTTCTGGTGAATATCCATGCATTACTTTGAGGCTTTTTTCCATTTGGATATACCAAGAGTTCCTTCTCCTTTCCTTTGTGTACTCCTGCACAGTTATGAACACACAGGTCTCATCGTTAAGTAGTTTAAACTTGCTTACTAGTATTTTGGAGTTCCTGGTGATATCTTGTCATCTCATTTTGCAGCAGAAATGGTGGGTTCTTGGTTTTCTAGATGGTCGTCTGTTTTTATGGGGGAATTTGAGGAGATTCTACAACTATGATGCTGTTGTAGTCTTCTCAGAGTCACGTCATTTTTTTTTTCTTTCACTTTTAAAATCTATTACCCTTCATTATTTTTCATTCTCTGAAGTTTACACTCAACTTCAAGACCTTGCTTAGAACACATCTTGTTTTCTTTTGTTCCATTTTCTAGTTTCTAGCCCAGGCATCTTTCCCAGAATATGGGCATTTTATAAGGTGCTATAATATAAAATGTCATAAATGATAACATCCTAATTCACTAAAATTTAACACCACCTGAAGTTATTACTCATTTTATGCTAAACCTTCTCTTTTAGGAATGAATTAAGTAATTTTCTATAATGTATTCCACTCTATTCTATTCTATATATATATTCTATATATGCGTTTCCTTAATTTTCTATTGTATTTCACAATATTCTAATGTGTTTCACTCCCATTCAATGAAAGCTAAAAAGTAGCCTAATAACAAGGATGGGAAAAAATTGCCAAGTTATACTTTATGGGAAGTATTAGTGTCTTTAGCTATATGTAAGGTTAATGAATGGCCAAATCACCTTGGAAAGGCAGTTGACACTGAGAAATATTATGGGTTTTCTGACTTTTTATCTAGCCATTGGAACCTAACTTATATGCAGAAGCATGTAGATTCTGTCAAGCCTCATTTATTTCTTGAAGATAAAAGTACTGAATATTTATATCATAAAAGTCTTCTTTTAAAATATAAGCTGCTATAATATTAGGTTTTTGTGTTGTAAAATCTCTGAAGATATGCTTAATCCAGTAGATTGGACTATCTATTCTGAATCAGATGAGGCATTATTAGTATGACCTGTTTGAATATTATATTAGTGTTCTTTGCTGCTATAACAATTTACCACAAATTTAGTAGATTAAGACAACACAAATTTATTGTACCACAATTTCTGTTGGTCAGATGCCTGGGTGGGCACGACTGGATCTTTTGCTAACGTTTAACAAAGCCTAGCTCCAGGTGTTGGCAGAGCTGCACTCCTTACTGGCACCTCTAAGGAGATAATTCTTGAATTCAGTTTCTTGCAACTGTAGAACTCAGGTCTTTTTTACCTTACTGGTTGTCAGCCAAGGACTGGTATTTGCTCCTAGAAGCCACTGGCATTCTTTTCATGCTTTCCAAGTAGTTGTAAACATGGCAGGTTGAGTCTCTCTCCTGATTCGAACCTCTATGACTTCTTTTTATTATTATACTTTAAGTTCTAGGGTACATGTGCATAATGTGCAAGTTTGTTACATATGTATACTTGTGCCATGTTGGTGTGCTGCACCCATCAACTCGTCATTCCACCTTTCTCTTCCCTCCACCTAGAGGGCGTTCTCTGCTTTCAATTCGGCCATCCAGATAATCCAGGAAAATCTCTCTATTTTAAGGTTAGTAACCTTAATTATATTTGCAAACTTACATATTCCGATTCCAGGAGTTGGGCATGGACATCTTTGGAGTACCATTCTGGCTACCACAAATATTGCTACTATCTTTATTTCTTCATGGCTAGAAAACCTATTGGGACAAGAATAATTAACAACATGAAAATAACTTTATTTATCATGAAACAAGAATCTTCACATCAGCTTCTCTTCGTCATCCTCATGAACATTCCATTCCAGACTATGTGTCTGGTATACATTAGATAGTTAACAGGTATAGCAATAGGTACCAAGGGCTTTATAGAAACCATTGGTTTGTCAGTGGTTCTATAAAGGCCACAGATAACCCTACACATATAGTTTCTTTTCAAAACTTCTTACCTCTGTTATCAAAAGAAAGGATACAATGAGAAATTCCCTTGGCAAATGACAAAGACATTTGTTTCTAGTTAACCTATGGAATAAAAATAATGGCTAACATTTATTGTGCCCTTAATATTTACCAGACTGTTTGATTATTTCTGTGCATTTATTGTCATATTTGATAGTCATAACAACTCTGTGAAGTAGATATTATTCCCTCCAGTATAGAGATAAGGAGACATTAAAGAAGTTCAGAAATATGCTCAAAACTAGTAAGTAGCAGAGCTAAGATTTTAAAAGCCAGAAGCAAATTCCATGCTGCTTAGAAAAACTATTTATTTTCATTAAAGTTATACATGACAATATTTTAAAGAGTTATATAAGATTTGTTGCTAAAAACAGCACATACACCATGGAATACTATGCAGCCATAAAAAGGATGAGTTTATGTCCTTTTCAGGGACATGGATGAAGCTGGAAACCATCATTCTCAGTACACTAACACAGGAACAGAAAACCAAACACCACATGTTCTCACTCATAAGTGGGAGTTGAACAATGAGAACGTGTGAACACAGGGGAATATCATACACCAGGGCCTGTTGGGGGGGTGGGGGGCTAGGGGAGAGATAGCATTAGGGGAAATACCTAAAGTAGATGACAGATTGATGGGTGCAGCAAACCACCATGGCACATGTATACCTATGTAACAAACCTCCACATTCTGCACATGTATCCCAGAACTTAAATAATAATAATAATCAAAAAAGCAGTCTTTTGCCCACATGACCACCATGTTCAACTCCAAAAGACAACTGCTTCCAATTTTATATGTTTGACTATGTCCATATTGCTATAAAACATGCCCACACAGCTTTTTCAGTTTCATTACTTGTCAATTGCCTCCTCATTTTTAAAAAAGCCACCATTTTGCACACCTGTTGGAGAAATGCTCTCAACTTTTAAAAATGTATTCTCTCTATTGAAATTTTAAATGCATTTGAACATAGTTTTAATTTCCAAAAGGTTTTCTTTAAATGTTCCATTTGTATAGCATATTGTTCTCAGTTCTCTGAGGTTATTAATGATATATTTGTATATTATTTTCCTTTTTTTCCCAAATTGCTCTTGTCTGTTTTGGTTTCTGCCTTTCAAATAGAGATTTTTCTTAGTTTTCTGCTGATTCATGACTCTCTGTTCATATTTAAGAGGACAGAAGCTGAGTTTGTATGGATTGGTAAATTGTGGGCCTTATTGCATGGCATTATAATGGGACTTTTCTGTGGGCTTCGTTGAGTGGTATTATAATGGGGAATAACCCATGTTACAGATTTGGGCTTTTTCCCCAGAACTGGTCCGGTTTCCGAGTAGAATCTTTGAGTCTTCTTTCTTGGAGGATAAGCCTTCCTAATAGACCATTCTGAGAACTTGTTAAGGAAAGAGGACTGGTGGAGAAGTGGGAGTAGGGATATCTCAAGATTCTACCTACAGGCTTTCACATTTTCTCCCTTACCTTAGTATCACATTCCTACTCTTTTTAAAAAATTATTATTATACCTTAAGTTCTAGGGTACATGTGCACAATGTACAAGTTTGTTCCATATGTATACATGTACCATGTTGGTGTGCTGCACATATTAACTCGTCATTTACATTAGGTATATCTCCTAATGCTATCCCTCTCCCCACCCAATGACAGGCCACAGTATGTGATGTCCCCCTTCCTGTGTCCTAGTGTTCTCATTGTTCAATTCCCACCTATGAGTGAGAACATGCGGTGTTTGGTTTTTTTGTCCTTGCCATAGTTCGCTGAGAATGATGGTTTCCAGCTTCATCCACGTCCATACAAAGGACAAGAACTCATCCTTTTCGATGGCTGCATAGTATTCCATGGTGTATATGTGCCACATTTTCTTAATCCAGTCTGTCATTGATGGACATTTGGGTTGGTTCCAAGTCTTTGCTATT
>NW_012119788.1:657647-665107 GCF_000951035.1 Colobus angolensis palliatus | reverse complement strand
GTATAAAAGTGTTCCTAATTCTCCACATCCTCTCCAGCACCTGTTGTTTCCTGACTTTTTAATGATCGCCATTCTAACTAGTATGAGATGGTATCTCATTGTGGTTTTGATCTGCATTTCTCTGATGACCAGTGATGATGAGCATTTTTTCATGTGTCTGTTGGCTGCATAATATATGTCTTCTTTTGAGAAGGGTCTGTTCATATCCTTTGCCCACTTTTTGATGGGGTTATTTTTTTCTTGCAAGTTTGTTTGAGTTCTTTGTAGGTTCTGGATATTAGCCCTTTTTCAGATGAGTAGGTTGCCTGTTCACTCTGATGATAGTTTCTTTTGCTGTGCAGAAGCTCTTTAGTTTAATTAGATCCCATTTGTCAGTTTTGGTTTTTGTTGCTATTGCTTTTGGTGTTTTAGACATGAAGTCCTTGCCCATGCCTATGTCCTGAATGGTATTGCCTAGGTTTTCTTCTAGGGTTTTTATGGTTTTAGGTCTAACATTTAATCCATCTTGAATTAATTTTTGTGTAAGGTGTAAAGAAGGGATCCAGTTTCAGCTGTCTACATATGGCTAGCCAGTTTTTCCAGACATTCCTACTCTTAACAGTGCTAACTCTCTGTTAGCAGATCAGAGACTCTCTGTTTTCCTCACTGGAGGATAAATCTCTAGTCTTCTGATAAGGTGGGACATTCACTAAGTCAGAGAGATGATCTTGAGATCTAAGCACTTTGTATACAGACTTTGAACTCATCCATTTGCAGTCCCACTTTACCCCCACCTCTAGGGAATAGAAAGTAATTGATAATAGATGATGCCCCTTTCTGAGCCTTTTGTGGTGTTCTGTAGTATGCATCTGGTTGCTTTTAACATTCTCATCTTCATTTAAAATTTAACTTTTTGGTTTTCTTCCATGCTTTCCAACTTTCACAGTGTTTTGCCATTGCCTCCTCTCCTTGTCTTTATGAGTTTATGTCTTTTGAAAATTCCATTTCTATCACTTCAGTAAGTGATAGACTAGGAGCAGAGGTGAACACTTGTGCTCACTCTGCCATCCGCCTTCTTCCAATGACATCTGAGCCAATGGCATTATTGACCCTGGCCTGTTACTCTTTCAGGCCCTCCTGTCAACATTGGCAGTTTAAATTGTTCATTCTGATTAACAAACAAAGATAAAGGGTAAGGGTGAGAAGAAAGGCTCTTACTTACTCCAGGGCCTTGTAAAATACACTAGTGTTGAGCACAGATTTTCAGATGCAAATATCGACACTCACACTTTCCTCCCCAACAGCGGCCTTTAGAAGCAGCTGTCATGCTACCACTCCTCTAAGTTTAGAAAAGGCTCATACAAGGAGTATGAAGATTGTGGTTGAGTGTTCTCTATGCTCTTTAAGGAAGAGGACCAAAGTCATTACTAATTGTGTCTCCTCAAGAAGAAAGAAAGCTAATTACTTGTATAAATCTAAGCATTAAGGCAAGATATCCAGGTTTTTCTCTCCTCAGCAGAACATGCCATTGAAAAGTTACCAGGGATTCTAAAGGGAGATTGGAAATAAATGTGTTACAATAATCAGTGGAAAAAGTGTAATGGAAAAGCTTTAGTTCCTTTGAATCTGTACTTTTTCTTGAGCTAATCAGTCGTTTGATAACTGCTTACTAAGCACAAGATCCAGGCCAGGCAGAATGTGAGGCTCATGGTGTTAGAACTAAAAAGAGATGTATGGTAGCACGTACCAAAGTGCTTGGAACATCTTGGTCTTTGCTAATCATTTATTAAATTCAGAATGTGGGCACTGTTCTCAAATAGCATACTCTCTAACACTGAAGCAAAGGCCTTTTGCGAGAGTGCATAGATGAAACAAAGATTTAGATAGTTCTAAAAATTAGAGTAATAATCAGATAAAAGTTAATTGCTAACCTGACTCCCTTCCTGTGCATGCCTAAAACACTTGACCAAGTTGAGAGAAGAATAAGTAATTGCCTGTGGGAATGTTGTGTGAAATATTCGAGGCACTGAATATTGTCTGATGTGGCTAGCGATGGCAGGACTGCAGACAATTGACCCTTGAACAACATGGATTTGAACTGTATAATCCACTTACATGCAGATTGTTTTTCAATAAATACATTGGAAGATTTTTTTGGAGATTTAGCAGATGAACTTCGTAGTCTAGATATCAAAAAAATTAGGAAAAATTAAGTATGTCACAATTATATAAAATACACACAGATACTACTCATTCTATTATTTGTTACTGTAATACATATACAGGTCTATTATCAAAAGGTAGGCGCACAAACACAAATTGTACATGCTGCCATTCATAGTCAAGAGAAATGTGAACAAATGTAAATATGCATAATTAAATCATAACCACATAAAATTCACTGTAGTATATACTGTACTATTATAATAATTTTGTAGCCACCTTCTGTTTCTATTGTGGTGAGCACAAGTGTCGGCTTAAAATGCTGTGTGAGGCTAATCATCTCCTTGTGAGCAACATCTCCAGTCAATTGTGCACCCCAGTAAAAAAATGATCACTCGCAGTTCTTGCATATTTTTCATCTTTGTGTTAGTGCAATACCATAAACCTTGAATAACACCACGGGACCCATACAAAGTGTCACTAGTGATGTTGGAAGTGCTCCCAAGAAGCAGAGAAAAGTGCTTTACAAGAAAACATTGAATTGTTTGATATGTACCATAGATTGAGGTCTGCAGCTGTGTTTGCTCATCATTTCAACATAAATGAATTCAATGTAAGGACCATTACAAATAAAACAAAGACAGAAAGTAATAAAGCAATTGCTGTAGCTACAGCAGCAGACACAAAAGCCTTGCAGTTTTTGCAAAATACCTTTGTATCTCATATTGAAAATATAGCTTTCATGTGGGTGCTGGATTGCTATAAGAAAGGTGTATCTATAGACTCTACTACGATTTGAGAAAATGTGAGTTCATTATATGATAACTAAAAGCAAAAGGAAAGTGAAGGATCTAAAGCTGGAACGTTTAATGACAGCCAAGGATGGTTTAATATTTTTAGAAAGCGATTTGGCTTAGAAAACATGTCAAGGATTCTGCTGACCAAGAGACAGCAAAGTTCCTAGATGCCATTCAAGAAAATCATTGAGGAAAAAGAATATCTGCCTGAACAAGTTTTTATTGCAGACAAAAGTGACCTATTTTTGGAAAAAAGCAACACAAAAGACATTTATTAGAAAAGAAGAGGCATGAGCACCAGGATTTAAGGCAGGAAGGGATTAGCTAACTCCACTGTTTGGTGCAAATGGAGTAGGATTTATGATGAGGACTGCTCTTATCTATAAAGCTGCTAACAACTCAGCCTTAAGGGAAAGAGATGAACACCAGTTTCTAGTAGTTTAGTTGTACAACAAGAAGGCCTGGACAAGAAGAACGCTTTTTCTGGATTAGTTCCACTGATGCTCTGTTCTTGAAGTCAGGAAGCACCTTGCCATAAGAAACTGCCTTTTAAAGTTCATTTGATAATAGACAATGCTCCTGGCCACTCAGAACTCCATGAATTTAACACCAACAGTGTCAAAAGGATTTACTTGTCCCCAAACTCAGTGTCATTAGCTCAACCTCCAAATAAGGAGGTCATAAGGACCTTGAAGTTTCATTTACATGTGGTATTCTATGGAAAGGATTGTCAACTCCATGGAAAAGAAGTCTGATAGAGACAGTATCATAAAAGTCTGGAAGGATTACACCATTGAAGATGCCATTGTTGTTATAGAAGGAGCCATGAAAGCCATCAAGCCTGAAATAATACATTTTTGCTGGAGAAAACTGTGTCCAGATGTTATACACGACTTCACAGGATTTGCAACAGAGCCAGTCAAGGAAATCATGAAAAATGTGGATATGATACAAACAGTGGGGGGAAGGGGTGGATCAAGATATGGATCTTGGTAAAATTAGAGAGACACCAAACCAGAGGAATTAACAGAAGATAACTTGGTGAAGATAACTGCTTCTGATTCAGTGACAGAATGTGAGGAAGAAGATATACGAGAAGCAGTGCCCACAAACAAGTAGATATTACACAATCTTGCAGAGGGGCTGTCATTAATGAAGACTGCTTTGAACTTCTTTTAGAACATGCAGCCTTCTATGACATGGGCACTGAAACTAAAGCAAATAGTGGATGAAGCATTAGGACCTATACAAACATTTTTAGGGGAATGAAAAAGCAAAAAGTCAGGCAGAAATTATGATGCATTTCCATAAAGCTATAGGGAGTGTGCCTGCCTCTCTTGCCTCCCCTTTCTACCTCCTCTGCCACCCTTGAGACAACAAGACTGATTCCTCCTCTTCTTTCTCAGCCTACTCAATGGAAATGACAAGGATGAAGACCTTTATGATGTTTCACTTTAACTTAATGAATAGTAAATATATTTTCTCTTCCTTATGATTTTCTTAATAATATTTTCTTTTCTCTAGCTTTAGTGTGAGAATATAGCATATAATACATATACAAAATATGTGTTAATAGGCTGTTTATGTAATTGGTAAAGCTTCCCATCAACAGTAGGCTACTAGTAATTAAGTTTTGGGAACCCTTAACCCCTGCATTGTTCAAGGTATATTTAGAATCTCAAAAAATTCCATGAATGAGGCAGAAAAAAAAAATTTGTATCTTAAAGCATTCATGTCTAACTCATTATTTTTTCTACTTTTTCTCAATGAAATGGGGATATAAACATGGGCATACCAGACTTATAAAAATTACATATAAGGCATTTCTGAATAAATTGTTTTGACTAGATTAACTGAATTGTTCACTCAAAAACTCACTAATACAACAGGGTTTTAGTGGCATTTTAAAATCCTGAATCCTTTAATTTCATATATGGTGAAATCAGTGTATTCATGTAGTTGTTTTCATGTGAATACAGTATTAATTTAGGACTTAATTTATATAACTAATGTAAGGTGCTTGAGGAATTTTATACCATGAATCTTGTGATAATTATAGTCTTGAAAAATATGTCATTGATCAAAGGAAAATATTAAAACTGGTTTAATGTGTGTGGCAGACATTGTTTATTGGCACTTAGCTCTACACCCACCATTCTATTGGAAACACATTTATCAGACCCTCTTTTTAGTCGGGCTTAAGGGAAAGTCTTCCCATGGAAGATCTCCATGGGGTGTTAGAAGACAGAATGGTGATAGAAGTCTGTCTGCTTCTGCTGCACCTTAGGTGGAAGAGCCAACAGTGCTTGCAGTAAGGTTGTACTTCCTGTTTAGTCCTTTGGTGGCACCAGCAGCAAGTATAGTCCCTAGGGTTCTTGCAAGGACACTGGAAGCTGCTTGCTGTCTGGGCAATACCACCCTCCCTCTTAAGCTTCCCCAGAACTTCCAACCATTTTCTAATTTCTTGCATTAAATCACAAGATTCATGGTCAAGCTATGCAGACTGTTTTTTGTTTACATCCCTGAATACTAGCTGATAAAAAACAGAATACCTTAAAACTAAAATCAGGATATATCTATAGAAAAGTATTTTTCTATAATTTCTGGATGTTGGCTTCATGCTCTAGTTTCTCTACCTCTTGGTCTTCTAAAGGAATTGATTTGGTTTTCATCGAAGGTCATATATATAATTACATAGATATCATTTTTATATAATCAAATAGTCTTCAACCTTATTCTAGTTTATATTGTATATAGATATACCACACTTAATCTACTTTTCTACTGTGTAAGATATTACATATTTAAGTGTTCTTGATTTAGTTATCTATTGTAGCATAATAAATTACCCTCAAATTTAGTGGATTAAAACAATCTTCGTAGACTTCGTTCCAAGACGGCCGAATAGGAACAGCTCCGGTCTGCAGCTCCCAGTGTGATTGACGCAGAAGACTGGCAATTTCTACATTTCCAACTGAGGTACCCAGTTCATCTCACTGAGATTGGTTGGACAGTGGGTGCAGCCCACAGAAGGTGAGCCAAAGTAGGGTGGGGGGCATCGCCTCACCTGGGAAGTGAAATGGGTCGGGGGATTTCCCTTACCTAGCCAAGGGAAGCTGTGACAGACTACCTGGAAAAATGGGACATTCCCGCCCAAACACTACACTTTTCCAATGGTCTTAGCAAATGGCACACCAAGAGATTATATCCCATGCCTGGCTTGGCGGGTCCCATGCCCACGGAGTCTTGCTCACTGCTAGCACAGCAGTCTGAGATCAAACTATGAGGTGGAAGCCTGGCAGGGGAAGGGGTGTCCACCATTGCTGAGGCTTGAGTAGGTAAACAAAGCAGCCTGGGAAGCTTGAACTGGGCAGAGCCCACTGCAGCTCAACAAGGCCTACTGCCTCTAGACTCCACCTCTGGGGGCAGGGCATAGCTGAACAAAAGGCAGCAGCAGCTTCTACAGACTTAAATGTCCCTGTCTGACAGCTCTGAAGAGAGCAGTCATTCTCCTAGAATGGTGTTTGAGCTCAGACAATGGACAAACTGCTTCCTCAAGTGGGACCCCCATGTAGCCTAACTGGGAGACACCTCCCAGTGGGGGCCAACTGACACCTCATACAGGCAGGTGCCCATCTGGGACAAAGCTTCCAGAGGAGGGATCAGGCTGCAATATTTGCTGTTCTACAGCCCCTGCTGGTGATACCCAGGCAAACAGGGTCTGGGGTGGACCTCCAGCAAACTCCAACAGACCTGCAGCTGAGGGACCTGACTATTAGAAGGAAAACTAATGAACAGAAAGGAATAGTATCAACATCAACAAAAAGGACATCCACAGCAATATCCCATGTGTAGGTCACCAACATCAAAGACCAAAGGTAGATAAAACCACAAAGATGGGGAGAAACCAAAGCAGAAAACCTGAAAATTCTAAAATTCAGAGTGCCTCTTCTCCTCCAAAGGATCGCAGCTCCTCACCAGCAGTGGAACAAAGCTAGACAGAGAATGACTTTGACAAGCTGACAGAAGTAGGCTTCCGAAGGTCGGTAATAACATATTTCTCTGAGCTAAAGGAGGATGTTCGAACCCATCTTAAGAAAGCTAAAAACCTTAAATATTAGACGAATGGCTAACTAGAATAAACAGTGTAGAGAAGACCTTAAATGCCCGGATGGAGCTGAAAACCATGGCACAAGAACTACATGAGGCATGCATAAGCTTCAATAGCCGATTTGATGAAGTGGAAGAAAGGGTATCAGTGATTGAAGGTCAAATTAATGAAATAAAGCAAGAAGAGAAGTTTAGAGAAAAAAAGAGTAGAAAGGAATGAACAAAGCCTCCAAGAAATATGGGACTATATGAAAAGACCAAATTTACATTTGATTGGTGTATCTGAAAGTGACGGGCAGAATGGAACCAAGTTGGAGAACACCACAAAGATACTCCTCGAGAAGAGCAACCCCAAGATACATAATTGTCAGATTCACCAAGGTTGAAATGAAGGAAAACATGTTAAGGGCA
>NW_012119788.1:615058-657439 GCF_000951035.1 Colobus angolensis palliatus | reverse complement strand
AACATGGAAAGGAACAACCGGTATCTGCCACTACAAAAACATGCCAAATTGTAAAGACCATTGATGCTAGGAAGGAACTGCATCAATTAATGGGCAAAATAACCAGCTAACAGCATAATGACAGGATCAAATTCACACATAATGATATTTACTTTAAGTGTAAATGGGCTAAATGCCCCAATTAAAGGACACAGACTGGCAAATTGGATAAAGAGTCAAGACTCATCAGTCTGCTGTATTGAAGAGACCCATTTCCTGCCAAGATGCACAGAGGCTCAAAATAAAGGGATGGAGGAAGATCTACCAAGCAAATGGAGAACAAAAAACAAGTGGAGGTTGCAATCCTGATAAAACAGACTTTAAACCAGAAAGATCAAAAGAGACCATGAAGGGCATTACATAATGGTAAAGGGATCAATGCAACAAGAAGAGCTCACTATCCTAAATATATATGCACCCAATATAGGAGCAGCCAGCTTCATAAAGCAAGTCCTTAGAGACTTAGACTCCCACAAAATAATAATAGGAAACTTTAACACCCCACTGTCAATATTAGACAGATCAATGAGACAGAAGGTTAACCAGGATATCCAGGACTTGAACTCAGCTCTGTACCAAGCAGACCTAATAGACATTTACAAAACTATTCACCCCAAATCAACAGAATGTACATTCTTCTTAGCACCACATCGTACTTATGCCAAAATGGACTGCACAGTTGGAAGTAAAGCACACCTCAGCAAATGTAAAAGAACAGAAATCACAACAAACTCTCTCTCAGACCACGGTGAAATCAAATTGGAACTCAGGATTAAGAAACTCACTCAAAACCACACAAGTACATGGAAAATGAACAGCCTGCTCCTGAATGACTACTGGGTAAACGACGAGATGAAAGCAGAAATAAAGATGTTCTTTGAAACCAATGAGAACAAAGACACAACGTACCAGAATCTCAGGGACACATTTAAAGCAGTGTGTAGAGGGAAATTTATAGCACTAAATGCCCACAAGAGAAAGCAGGAAAGATCTAAAATCAACACCTTAACATCACAATTAAATGAACTAGAGAAGTAACAGCAAACAAATTCAAAAGCTAGCAGAAGGCAAAAATAACTAAGAGCAGAGCAGGATTGAAGGAGAAAGAGACATGAAAAACCCTTAAAAAAAATCAATGAATCCAGGAGCTGGTTTTTTTTTTTTTTTTTTTAAAGATCAGTAAAATTGATAGATCACTAGCAAGACAAAGAAAAGGGAGAATCAAATAGATGCAATAAAAAATGATAAAGGGTTATCACCACCAATCCCACAGAAATACAGACTACCATCAGAGAATACTATAAACACCTCTGTGTAAATAAACTAGAAAATCTAGAAGAAATGGATGAGTTCCTGGACACATACACCCTCCCAAGACTAAACCGGGAAGTCGAATCCCTGAATGGACCAATAAGAGGCTCTGAAATTGAGGCAATAATTAATAGCCTACCAACCAAAAAAAATCCAGGACCAGACAGATTCACAGCCAAATTCTACCAGAAGTACAGAGAGGAGCTGGTACCATTCCTTCTGAAACTATTCCAATCAGTAGAAAAAGAGAGAATCCCCCCTAACTCATTTTATGAGACCAGCATCATCCTGATACCAAAGTCTGGCAGAGAAATAACAAAATAGAGAATTTTAGACCAATATCATCCTTCATGAACATTGATGCGAAAATCCTCAATAAAACACTGGCAAACCAAATCCAGCAGCACATCAAAAGGCTTATCCACCACAATCAAGTTGGCTTCATCCCTGGGATCCAAGGCTGGTTCAACATATGAAAATCAATAAACGTAATCCATCACATAAACAGAACCAATGACAAAAACGACATGACTATCTCAATAGATGCAGAAAAGGCCTTTGACAAAGTTCAACAGCCCTTCATGCTAAAAACTCTCAATAAACTAGGTATTGATGGAACGTATCTCAAAATAATAAGAACTATTTATGACAAACCCACAGCCAATGTCATATACTGAATGGGCAAAAACGGGAAGCATTCCCTTTGAAAACTGTCACAAGGCAAGGATGCCCTCTCTCACCCCTCCTGTTCAACATAGTGTTGGAAGTTCTGGCCAGGGCAATCAGGCAAGAGAAAGAAATAAAGACTATTCAATTAGGAAAAGAGGAAGTCAAATTGTCCCTGTTTGTAGATGACATGATTGTATATTTAGAAAACCCCATCGTCTCAGCCCAAAATCTCCTTAAGCTGATAAGCAACTTCAGCAAAGTCTCAGGATACAAAAATCAATGTGCAAAAATCACAAGCATTCCTATACACCAATAACAGACAGAGAGCCAAATGATGAGTGAACTCCCATCCAGAATTGCTACAAAGAGAATAAAATACCTAGAAATCCAACTTACAAGGGATGCAAAGGACCTCTTCAAGCATAACTACAAACCACTGCTCAATGAAATAAAAGAGGACACAAACAAATGGAAGAACATACCATGCTCATGGATAGGAAGAACCAATATCGTGAAAATGGCCATACTGCCCAAGGCAATTTATAGATTCAATGCCATCCCCATCAAGCTACCAATGACTTTCTTCACAGAATTGGAAAAAACTACTTTATAGTTCATATGGAACCAAAAAAGAGCCCACATTACCAAGACAATCCTAAGCCAAAAGAACAAAGCTGGAGGCATCACGCTACCTGACTTCAAACTATACTACAAGACTGCAGTAACCCAAACAGCAAGGTGCTGCTACCAAAACAGAGATATAGACCAATGGAACACAATAGAGGCCTCAGAAATAACACTACACATCTACAACCACCTGATCTTTGACAAACCTGACAAAAACAAGCAATGGGGAAAGGATTCCCTATTTAATAAATGGTGCTGGGATTGGCTAGCCATATATAGAAAGCTGAAACTGGATCCCTTCCTTATACCTTATACAAAAATTAATTCAAGATGGATTAAAGACTTAAATATTAGACCTAAAACCATAAAAACCCTAGAAGAAAACCTAGGCAATACCATTCAGGACATAGGAATGGGCAAGGACTTCATGATTGAAACACCAAAAGCAAAGGCAACGAAAGCCAAAATAGACAAATGGGATCTTATTAAACTAAAGAGCTTCTGCACAGCAAAAGAAACTACCATCAGAGTGAACAGGCAACCTACAGAATGGGAGACAATTTTTGCAATCTACCCATCTGACAAAGGGCTAATATCCAGAACCTACAAAGAACTTAAATTTACAAGAAAAAAAAACCCCATCAAAAAGTGGGCAAAGGATATGAACAGACGCATCTCAAAAGATGACATTTATGCAGCCAACAGGCACATGAAAAAATGCTCAACATCACTGGTCATCAGAGAAATGCAAATCAAAACCACAATGAGATACCATCTCACACCTGTTAGAAGAGCTATCATTGCAAAGTCAGGAAACAGCAGATGCTGGAGAGGATGTGGAGAAATAGGAATGCTTTTACACTGCTGGTGGGAGTGTTAACTAGTTCAACCATTGTGGAAGACAGTATGGCAATTCCTCAAGGATCTAGGACTAGAAATACCATTTGACCCAGCCATCCTATTACTGGGTATATACCCAAAGGATTATAAATCATGCATCTATAAAGACACATGCAAACGTATGTTTATTGTGGCACTATTCCTAATAGCAAAGACTTGGAACCAAGCCAAATGTCCATCAGTGATAGACTGGATTAAGAAAATATGGCACATATACACCACGGAATACTGTGCAGCCATAAAAAAGGATGAGTTCGTGTCCTTTGCAGGGACATGGATGCAGCTGGAAACCATTCTGGGCAAAGTATCACAAGGACAGAAAACCAGACACCGCATGTTCTCATTCATAGGTAGGAATTGAACAATGAGAACACTTGGATACAAGGAAGGGAACATCACACACTGGGGCCTGTCATCGGGTAGGAGCCAGGGGAGGGATGGCATTAGAAGAAATACCTAATGTAAATGATGAGTTAATGGGTGCGGCAAACCAACATGGCACATATATACCTGTGTAACAAAACGGCACGTTGTGCACATGTACCCTAGAACTTAATGTGTAATAAAAATAAGTAAATAAAATTAAAAAGTGAAAAACAAATAATAAATAAAAATACATTTTAAAAAATTTGTTATCTCACAGTTTCTGTGGGTCAGAAATACAGCATGGTCTAGTTGGATCCATTCTTTCTCTGGGTTTCTTTCCAGGCTGCAATCAAGGTATTGTCTGGGGCTGTAATTGCTGGCAGGATTCAGTTCCCTATGAGCTATTGGAGTGAGTGCCTCATTTCCTCATAGGTTATTAACCAGAAGCTGCTCTCAGTTTCTTGCCACATGGGTTTCTTCATAGGAGAGCTCACAAAATGGTGGCTGACTTCATTACAGAAAGCAAGAGAGGAGAGAAAGAGGAAAAAAAGAGAGAAAAACAGGTGTCACACTCTTTTATAACCTAATCTTATAAGTGACATCTCATCACTTTTTTCATATTCTGTTTTGTAGAAGCCAGTCACTACCTGCAGGCCACACTCAACAGGAGAGGGATTACATAAGCATTTGAATGACAGAAGGCAGGGATCCTTTGAGCCATTTCAGAAGTTGCCAACCACATTACTTTGCTAAACAAATGGTCAATTTCTTGCTTTTTCCTTTAGCGTTTAAATATCGTTGAAAATTGGGCTTTTGTGTAGTATAGAGACAATCCAATTATTTAGTTTCAGTGACTGCACATCTAAACTTATAAGCATTAATAACAGCCAAACAAATAAAGCCACCTCCCTTTTTTTACCCAGGAATATAAATTTATTTCTTGTGATTGCAGTTCAAACATTATTAGTTTTTACTTGTATATTTTGTAAAATCACATCAATAAATCACCTTAGCTGTTACTAGTTTATCTGAGAGATTTTCTTTAGTTAGAAAGGAAACTTCAGGATCTTGAAGCCAAACTTCAGTCTCGGACTCATCCTCTAATGGCCACAGAAATAGAAAACGTGCCACCTGCAGACTTTTAGATAAACCCATCCCCATTTCCGCTGGGTGTGGATATGTCTGCTTTTAAAGGGATCTTTTAAAATTGCATCATGCTTTCACTTCAGTCTCTTCCCTAAATCCTGATAAATAGCAAAGTGCTCTCTTTGGATGGGGGCACGTTTCTACTGTTAAAGATGTTCACACGGAAACCCTATGCTATCTCTTACAAGTCCTGCCAATGCTTTCATCACTTCAAATCTAAAAAGGGCTTAAAGTGGCTTCGTTAAAACCCTGTCTGTGAAAAGCTTAAATCCTTCAATAAGTCAGAATGAGATGTACGGCTATATAGACACCGCAGTTACATGATTTTCCAGGTAGGCAGTGTGTTGGCTATGTTTTACAGTATTACGTTTGAAGAAGAAAGTTTTAATATAAATTTGATATATCAGAGATATCAGCACACGTTTTAATTATTCACATAAAAAATTGGTGCAAGTCTTTGCACTGCATGAATGCAGAGACAGCATTACCTAGGCAAACCAATACCCTAAAAAATTGTATAGTAGTTCCCTCTTATCTGCTGGGAATATGTTCCAAGACCCCCAAAGTGTATATATATATATGTGTGTGTGTGTATATACACATATATGTATATATCATATGTATATATTTTATGTTTTTCCATCTGTTAACCAACATGTCTACTAAGTGACTAATGGACAGGGAGGTTATACAGTGTGGATGTGGTGGACAAAGAGATAATTCATGTGAGATAGGGTGGAGATGGAGTGGGATGGTGTGAGATTTTATCATGCCCTTCAGAATGGTGCACAAGTTAAAATTTATAAATCATTTATTTCTGGAATTTTCCATTTAATATCTCCAGACCACGGATGACTATAGTAACATAAACCGTGGAAAATGAAACTGTGGGTAAGGAGGGAATACTGTACCTTCAGTTTCTATCATTTAAGAGGTACCTCTCTTAAATGATAGACATTGTCTCCTTTGTAAATGCAAATGCCTCTGGAAAAGAAAACAAGAATCTAGTTCTGATTTTCAGAATCTAGTATCTTTGAATAAATTAATATATATGTATGTATAGTTTCCATAGGACGATTCCTGACAGATGGCAGAAGGTGAAGGGAAGGAAGCTGATTACCTTCGCCAGGCAATGAAGAGTGAGGCTTATGGGGCAGGTAGGTCATTAGAGGGCAGATGACACTTTAGAGGGAGATGAAAAAACAAAAACAAAAAAAAACCATGAGTCAGGCATTTATTTCTGCGTTGGATACTGTGTAAAGTGTGATATACACATTGCATAATTCAATCCCACATCTCTCTTACATGGCTAGACAGGGCAGAGCTAGGGTTCAAGTTCAGCTCTGTCTGACTCTAAAGGCAGTGCTCTTTTTAATCACACTTTCTCAGAATAGTTCTGAAAGCGAAGGTGGGAAGCCCCAAAGATAGAATTGGCAACTTATTTTGTTAAGTGTATGTAAGTTTAAGAGTGAGAGAGCCATCCCATGCTAGAAATAAAATGTCTGCATTACTGTCTTAGAGAGAAAAGAAAAGTCACTCACATTTGGATACACTTCCATTTCCCAAGGAAAATGGTTTGTTTGGTTGTCTTAGATTTTCTGTCTTGCATGCTCTAGGCCATTTGGCATATATGGCTCAGGGAATGGTGAAGGGCCACATTTGCTTCTGTGCCTCTTCTCCTTTCTGCAAATGTCAGACCAAACTGTATCTTCAGTGGCAAAAGCAAACAACAATTGATGCTCATATAATAATCCTAAGACATCAAGAAAATGTCAAATTGTGTTCATTGGCCTACATATAAGACAAAAATATGTATCCCATATTTCAGAAATAATTTTAATATGTTTACTTTTCTAAACATTGGTGCCTAAATTCATTAATGTTAACTCATGCTTTGACATACTGCTTAATTATAAAAAACATCTAAGAGGCATTTGGCATGATACTCATCCTCAAAGATTTCTACTTTTGCTTATTTAAAAGATATTTATCAGGCACCTACTGGATTCTGAACAGAAGTGTGGAGGTTACAGATAAAGCAGTGAACAAAGTCGTCTGGGACAAGAAGGAAAACAAGACAAAGAGTTTAAAAAGGCTAGATGTGGTGTGTAGACTTCTAGCACTATAGGATTGCAGGGAGAAGGGAAGGCCAGAGGAGCAGGCAGGGAAGAAAACTGGGAGTGGGGGCAAATTGGGCTTGGAGAACTTTTCACTTGGCCAAATAGAGACAGATTTTAATTTCCTGAAAGGTCTAAAAGTAAACTTTGAAAAATCTAACTTATTCTTTCATAATGGCTGTCTGATTTACACATTCTTCTTTCCAGGTATACCACCCTACCATCCATTCATCCATCCATCCATCTGTGCGTCCATCCAACCATCCACCTATCCATTCACTCTTTCAAGAAATACCTGAGTGCCTACTATACGCAAGGTGGTAGGTTGAGTTCTGTAAATATAATGGGGAACAAAAGGGCAAAACCTACCCCTCATTGAAAGACTTACATGTTGCTGAATGCTATAGAGGAAAAGAACAAAGGGTTATTTGACAGAGTACCTAGTGGAAGGCTTATTTTAGGAGGTGGTATTCATGCTTGAAACCTGACACATGAGAAGGGGCAGCTAAGTGAAGACATAAGAGAAATGCATTGTACACTCAGCATTCAGCCTTCCTAGGGAACAAAGGTGAGGATGAGATTAGCATGTTTAAGAAGGGAAACAAGGCCAGTGGGGCAGGTACATTGGGAGTTAGGGTGGCAATCATATGCGATTGGAGAGCTGGGCAGGAATTAGACTGCCAGAGTTTTGTAAGCCATGGTAAGGGGCTTGGATTTTATACCAAATGCAAAGGAAATCATTGAGTGGTTTTAAGCAGGCGGTGATCCAATTTATGTTTATAAATACCTCATTTATTTTTATAAATATCATTTTGGCTGCTGTATAGAGAATCGATTGAAAAGGGAAGAGAGTGATGAGAGGCTACTTGGAGGCTTTAGCTACAGATTAGGTGAGGACATCACAAGCTTTTCACTTGGCAAAAGTAACATTATAGAAGTAGAGTCCACAGTACTAACTTGCTTCATTTGTCTGAAGCACTGTTTAAATTCAGAGATAATCAACTAAACAGTGGGAAATGGCTTTTCTGGAGATCCCTCTGACCCAATAAACATTCAAAATCAGTGTCAATTTAACCCACATTGGCGTCTTCATTCCTGGCTGTCCAGTACTTTTTCTCTTCTTTTGCCCTCCTCCTCCTCCCTCTTTGTTGTTATTTTTCTTGTCCTCCTCAATTCCACCAAATAATATTTTTTATCTCATGTTACATCTACTCCCTCATAGTCCAGCTTAAACATATTCTCAGTCATGCTAGTCAAGTCAAAGGACAGAGACTGACCACAGTATGTACTATGCACAGAGCAGGAGAAGAATAGTTCTTATATGATCAATGGCATTATATCACATTCACCATATAACAATATGCACAAGAAAATAGTTAAGTGATAAGAATTATGATTGCCAAAGGAAGGTGAAGTCAGTGGGTGAACTAGGAGGTGAGAGGAAGAAGTTGCTATAGATAGGAGGAGGGTTGGTCTTGAAACTGCCTTATACCCATCATGGACCAATTACAGGGCCTATGAGAGAAGAGAAGCAAATCCTGTTCTATCTTAAGGGCATCTACACCAAAGAGAGGCAGAGGAGTGGATGCCAAGGACACAAATTCCCTAGACCATGTATTAGTCTCTTACCCCCATCATGAAGGCCTGATCTTTATGATCTCATCTAAACTTAATTACCTTCCATGGGCCCCATCTTCAAATACCACCATTATATTGGGGGTTACAGCTTCAACATAGAAATTTTGGGGGGACACCATTTAGTCCATAGCAGACTGTATAAGGCCCTCTGGGACATGTCACAGCCCATTATACTTTCTTTTCATAAAAATGATGAAATATGCATATATATTATCTGATTATATATTGTTACATAAAGTATATTTATATTTATTTGTATAACTGTTTAATTCATATCTGTCTCTTTCATGAAACTAAACTCTGTAAACACAGTGACTGAGTTCTTTGCTCATTATTCTATCTCTAACTGTTTAAATGATACTCAACATGTATTTGCCTAATGAATATGTTTAAGTATGAAGCATAATATCAATTTATATTAAAAACATTTTGTGATTCTTCATTAATATTTTTCTCTTTACATGTATTCTAATACATTAAATTGCTAAGAAGCTTTGAAAACATTGTCCTATAGAACTACCCAGGAATACCTCTCTCTATAAACTCTTCTCTCATTTGCATTATGGGCAAACTGACAATTTATAGTGTTACATAAAACCCTCCATAGCTTATATTTGATAGCTCCTATTATAAAAGTCACTTTCAGGCCTTCAGGCTAGAAAACCCTAGCCAGGCACACAGGACCCCCCTACAATCTTCTTTCAATCTATTCTCTAAGTTTGTCACTTGTTCCCCTTTAGTCTGCTGGCTCCACCAAAGACTGTCTGCTGGTTTATCTGTTTCAAAAACATGCCCTACAACTTTGTCCTTGCTGCCTTCCTAACCCCAGTGATTGAATTCTGTGCTGAGCTTTCCCCAAGCTTCACATACATAATTCTATTTAATTTTCTCAATGATCTTATAAGATGGATATTGACATACAAATTTTAGCTGAAGAAATTGCAGGTCAGAGAAATGAAATAATTCACCCAAGATGATGACGTGGCCAATAAGTGGCAAATCCAAATCTCTACCCTAAAACCTGTATTCCACAACATAATAGCTTCACTTTTGAAAGTCTCTACCCAAGTCTACTGAAATATTTGAGGACCAACGTGGATCACATTTCCTCTAAAAAGCTGTTGCTATACTCTTTAGTTCAGTGAGTCATCCCTTTTTAAAAACAATAAAATCTACCCTATGTACCCTATGTACTAAAACTTCTGTTAAATTCTTACATATAAATTATCTTATTTAATGCTCTCATTGACCTTATGAGTTAGGATAACATTTTAATAGACAAGAAGCTGGTTTCAAAGTGATAGAGTAGTTCTTTGACATTCTCAGAGTTACAATAGTTCAGAGAAAGGGCTTAAACCCACATTTGTCTGGTCCAAGATCTAGAGCTTTTACTCTCTTGTAAAACATTCCAATTTAGCAGCATCACCTGCCCAACCAGGCATGGCTGGTTATGGAATAATATTTAGCATTTAATTAATGTTTAGAAAAATGTAAATGACATTATCTGATTATAAATAATGAGAAAGAATGACCAACACAAACAACACAGATCCATGTTAAAGAGTCTAAATTAAGTGGTTATATTAATTTCCTATTGATACTATAACTACCACGAATGAAGGGATGTTAAATGACACACATTTGTTATCTGACAGTCCTGGAAGTGAGAAGTCCTAAAATCAAGGTGTTGGCAGGGTACATTCTTTCTGGAGACTCTAGGAGATAATCTGTTTATTTGCCTTTTCTGGCTTCCAGAGGCTGCCCACATTCCTTGGCTTATGGTTTTATTATCTATCTTCAAAGTCAGCAGTGTATTATATTCTAATCACTTTCTCTGTCTCTGACCTTTATATCTTTTTCTTAAAAGGACTCTTATTACCACATTAATAAGGCCCAAAGGCCTGTTTGAATAGTCCGGGATAATCTCCCTATCTCAAAATTCTCTGCTTAACCATATTTGCAAAGTCCCTTTTTCCAGATAATGTAACATATTTATGTTTTGGGGATTAGGATATGAACATCTTTGGGGGTCCACTGTTTATCCTACCTCAGCGGTGGTGGTGTATAGGACATTCTCCTGTCAATGGCTAAGGAGAAGTTACGGATTTTTTTTTTTTTTGATCCATATCATGGTATTGCTATTTTAACTAAACAGAATAATATGAATAATAGGAATATTCCACAGGGAAAAAAAAGCTGTGATGGTGGGATTATAGGCACTGCTACCTACAACATTTTCCAAAAAATTGCCTGTTGTACTAACACAGAACACCAACCTAGGAAAAATACCTACAGAAATTTCTCAGTAATTCCTTACTAGGGATATAAGTACGGTGATCATATATCCTCTCTGTGAACCTCTTCAATCATATTAGAGTGCTAGGAGTGGAGACATGGCCAAATAGCCAGGCTGGGTCTGCTTAGCACCACTCTAGCTGAGATGAGCACACCCATTTTTTTAAGTTGTAGAGGATGGCATGCAAGTGACTGACCTACTTGCCCAAGTTTTTACTGAAAATAGGTTGAATGGTTGGAACTAAATCTGTGGCTGTTCAACTCTCAGTCCAGTGCTCTTTTCCATCTGACTCACTGAAATCAAGAAATGTTTTGAAATGCAATGGAGAGAAAAGAGGTGTCAGCTAGGAGAGAACAGAACAGAACAGACTACAGAAAGGGGACTTGTGTGGGGAGTTAGCAGAACACCAGATTTCTTTCTATGCTTCAGTTCTAAATAGGGCCCCACTTTCCATAATCTTCTCTTGGTTCCTTTTTCCTCTCCAAGAAAATGAGTCTATGGTGGTGGCCCATGGTATTAATGCTTGGCAAAGGAAAGGCTAGAGTTGACGGAGGAGTACAGCAAATGCTTTTGCTCTCACCTCGAGTCCTGTTTGAATTGTTTGCATGACTTAGAAGTGAAATGGTTAGAGGGGCAAACAAATTTCTGCAGCCAAAGAAAACGTTTCCATTTGTTATACAGGATGTACAATGGTATCCAATCCATGTGATTAATATTTTTGAAAGTTGGACTCTAAACTTGAAGTTACTTTACCCTTCCCAATTCTGCAGCACAAGCAAAATGCAGAATGCTGAATTTTTTTTTTGAGGATTCTATATCAAGCACTCAGAACAAAGATATAGATGTAATTCCAGCATCTTGCAAACAGAGATGCAAATAATAAAAGAAATAGATGACAGGCATTTGCAGAGTAACCTAAAGGAAATAAATCTCTTACAGAATTTTGAGGTAGCTAATTTTAACTACAGGAGGTATGCTTTGAGTTGGGTATCTGATTATTGCATTTAAGATCTTGATATCCACATTTGGTGAACTTGGTGAGATAACACTTGAAAAATGTTGGTTTAACAAGATGTATTTAAATCTTAAGAAGCTACATATTAACAATTTCCACTCTGGAAGACAGTTATGGCTGCAGCATAAGATTTGCTCCAGCCTGTACAACATCTTCTAGATATATTTATTTCATCCACACTGACACAGACTCTCTTATTCATCCATAATGACATGACAGGGCTGATGGGCTTCCCATTTCTGGGAATTTGTCTTTAAAAGGAGTCTGAAGTGAATGATACTTTCTACTGTAAGTAATGCAGAATCACAGGTAACAGTGGAGAAGATATTTGGGAGAAAGAGGATTTTCTCCTGCAAATTACATTTTATATCCTGATATTACATTCTTCCTTACCACCAAAAGGAATTTAAATGTTCATTTCTCTCAGTGCCATATCTAAGTATTTTTCTAATGCCTCAAATTCTGGATTTGAGGCATTAGATCTATTAACAGTTGACTTGGGAATGGACTACCAAAGACTGATCAGCTATCATTTTCCAGTGCTAGGGCCAGGGCTGAATTAGCAGCCTAATGACCTACAAGCAGCTGGAACACCTGGAACAACATCAAAGGTGTAAAGAAAACAATTTCTCATGGCCATGTCTCAGACTAATTCAAACACAAACAAATTCAAACTGATGATAAATTCACTTTGGCTCTCGCTCTTGTGTTAAAGCATCAAGTCTCTGCCAGGACAACTAGTATGGCTGAAGGGAGGAAGTTAAAACAGCAATTAGATGGCACTAATATGGCTCCGATATAATCTCTCCCCTGGTTTCAAGTCTCTGCCTGCCAGGGCTCCTGGCCACCATCCCAGGGCTTAATTGCATTTTGCAAGTAGCCATGGTACACTTGCCACTCTATCTCCCTAACTAATTTCAAACACAGTCCTCATATCCAATTCAGCAAAAAATGAGCTGAAATACCTCTGACAGAAAAATGAACATGTTATCTAGTTTAAAGATTGGTTCAATTAAGAGACTAACTGGTTCTGAAGGGGAAAGAACAAGGGGATAAAATGGACAAATCATAGCCTTGAATTCTAAAATTTTCAGTAAAGCACTGTAGAGGAATGGTTAATGATAAGATTTGGGACATTGCTGTTGTTTAATGTTTATGTGCATTTTTAGGTGGAATGAATTTTAAATGTGATTTGACCTTGTGGTAATTGAGAGGCATTAGGGTTTAGCAGAAAGCACATTCTTCTTATTCTGGAGACCACTGGATTTAAGCCAGATAAACTGTGTTTTGTCTCTCTTGTTCTAGTTACTAAGCATATGAACTTGGAGAAGTTCCTTGAAAATGCCACATCTGCATTTTCTCTCCAACATATTGAGCATGAAAATAATTTTTCTTATCTAATCTGTGAGGTTGGTTACTAAAATACTTACAAAATTACAAAATGAGTTTAAGGTCTTATATTAAAACCTAACTAGTAAATATTTGCAGTACGTATTTCTTGTAAAGTAAATGCATATTTATCAAATACAGTCATCTACAGAATGATGTGGAAAGCTGGACGAAGGTAAAGAAAATGGGTGAGTTTTATGGATGACAGTGACATGGCCAAGAAAAGCACATTGAGAATTTCACCTCTTTGTGCTAATTCTAGTATAATAGGCTAATCTTATTTTTCCATTAGGCTACAGTGCAGTAAAATGGATCTGCTAGTCTACCCATTGACAACATCTATTAAGCACTTATGGTATATTTAACACGATGCTAGCCATTGTGGGAATTATAGAACATTCTAGTTTCTTTCCTTCAAGAGATTATAATCTAGCTGAAGAAACAAGACCCAGACAGTATGTCATTAAATAAGAAAATATATAGTAATAATTAACTACACATTTTAAGAAAAGTAAGAATTAAAGTCCTAAAGAGAAGGAAAAAAAAATGAAAAGAAGGTTTAAAGAGGCTTCATAGAGAAGACAGGATCTGAACAGGACCTGAAGAGATGGTTATGATTTGAAAATAGAAAATATGTAAAAGATTTGCTATTTCAGTAGAGGAAAACATAATGAGTAAAAGTATATAGGAGACAGGATCATGGAAAGAGAGGTGGCTATGTTGAATAAAATATGACTTATTATCTTTGTTTATAGCTCCTGTGTAAGCAGGTATGGCAAAGTTTCCTACCAAAAAGGCATTGACTGTTAAAGACCTATACCAAACAGTGACTGTGTAATTTACGAATGTCCAAATCTTCCTAAAAGATAACAGGAACAATGGATAAACAAGACTGACCTGAACATAGAATATTTCAAATGCAAATGAACAGATGAAAATTAAAGGACCAAATCTAATAAGAGCAAGAATCCCCTGTCAAAGTCTAGTTAGAGAATCAGCAGTTCAAAGTTCCAAAATCAAGGTCTAATGAGTTCAAGAAAGGCAGAATCTTCAGAGAGAGATTCTGGTCCTGAGTGTTTGTCTTCAAGGCCAGCTAGTCAGCGCCAAAGGAAAATATCTGAGATTCTGACTCAAAGACCTGGGGTGGGGCTGGAAGGGAGACAATTAGGTTAATAATAGCTCTTGATAATCAAATTTCTCATTGCAACACTATCCCTTTAAGGTTCAAGACATAGGAAGAATGGGCTCACTGAGCCCAAAACCATAAAGCCTGAAAGAGGTCTTAAATACCCTTATTGTATTTCAAATAAATTGTGAATGCTAGTAAGTTTGGAGGAATATTTGGAAAGATTTAACTCTATAGTCCAGAAGAAAACAATAATTAAAGTATGTTTTGGAGCATCAAACTTAGATTTCCATAGGGAAATGTTAATCCCTATGATCTCCCAGATTGTTTGTGATAATGGGAGACATTTAGGGAGGAAAACAGAATTTTACAAAGCAGAGTCACTGCAATGAGTGTCTTCAGGGTAGTCTTATATAGGTTTAGAAATTCTCTCTGCAAATTTCTCCAGAGAGACCAGCATAGCTATGGGAGTCTATCAATGCTTTTGCAAAGGTAATGCTTACAGTGCTTTTGGTCTTCTTAATAGCAACCTTACTTAACCTGAAGACCAAATTTGGCAGAGGTAAAAAGGAATACGTTCAGGAAAATAGTTGTTACAAAGCCTATTTACCTTATTAACAAGTGTAGAGAAAACAAGTCAGAATCTATGAATTAGACTCTTGCATAAAATAATGATCTGGATTTAATCTGGTTAACCTTTTATTCTTGATAGCTTTGGTACCATCTTAGCAGTAAAATACACACACACACACACAAACAATAGAAGAGCACTCAACACATCAATTGAATTAACACGTGAAAAAAATCTAGATTCTCACAGCATGTCTTAAGCCAAAATAAATTCCAGATGGACTGAAGTTCTAAATATAAATAACGGAAGCTTGAGAGCAACAGAAGAAGTAGGTAAATAATAATGTTATACTTGGTAAAGGAGAACTGCCTAGGCATATCTCCCAAAACAAAGCTCATGAGAGAAAATAGTGATAGATTTGATAACATTTTTATTTATTTTGTTTATTATAAGTTCTAGGGTACATGTGCACAACTTGCAGGTTTGTTACATAGGTATACATGTACCATGTTGGTTTGCTGCACCCATTAACTCGTCATTTACATTAGGTATTTCTCCTAATGCTATCCCTCCACCATTCCCCCACCCCACGACAGGCCCCAGTGTGTGATGTTCCCCGCTCTGTGTCCAAGTGTTCTCATTGTTCAATTCCCACATTCCCACCTGTGAGTGAGAACATGCGGTGTTTGGTTTTCTGTCCTTGCAATAGTTTGCTCAGAATGATAGTTTCCAGCTTCTTCCTTGTCCCTACAAAGGACAGGAACTCATCTTTTTTTATGGCTGCATGGTATTCCATTGTGTATATGTGCCACATTTTCTTAATCCAGTCTATCATTGATGGACATTTGGTTGGTTCCAAGTCTGCTATTGTGAATAGTGACACAACAACATATGTGTGCATGTGTCTTACATAGTAGCATGATTTATAATCCTTTGGGCATATGCCCAGTAATGGGATGGCTGGGTTAAATGGTATTTCTAGTTCTAGATCCTTGAGGAATTGCCACACTGTCTTCCACAATGGTTGAACTAGTTTACAGTCCCACCAACAGTGTAAAAGCATTCCTATTTCTCCACATCCTCTCCAGTACTTGTTTCCTGACTTTTTAATGATCACCATTTTAACTGGTGTGAGACAGTATCTCATCGTGGTTTTGATTTGCATTTCTCTGATGACCAGTGATGATCATTTTTTCATGTGTCTGTTGGCTGCATAAATGTCTTCTTTTGAGAAGTGTCTGTTCAAATCCTTCACCCACTTTGTAGATTCTGGATATTAGCCCTTTGTCAGATGGGTAGATTGCAAAAATTTTCTCCCATTCTGTAGGTTGCCTGTTCACTCTGATGGTAGTTTCTTTTGCTGTGCAGAAGCTCTTTAGTTTAATAAGATCCCATTTGTCTATTTTGGCTTTCGTTGCCTTTGCTTTTGGTATTTTAGACATGAAGTCCTTGCCCATGCCTATGTCCTGAATGGTGTTGCCTAGGTTTTCTTCTAGGGTTTTTATGGTTTTAGGTCTAACATTTAAGTCTTTAATCCATCTTGAATTAATTTTTGTATAAGGTGTAAGGAAGGGATCCAGTTTCAGCTTTCTACATATGGCTAGCCAGTTTTCCCAGCACCATTTATTAAATATGGGATCCTTTCCCCATTGCTTGTTTTTGTCAGGTTTGTCAAAGATCAGATAGTTGTAGATGTGTGAAGTTATTGCAGAGGCCTCTCTTCTGTTCCATCATGCTCTTTTGGTTACTGTAGCCTTGTAATATAGTTTGAAGTCAGATAGTGTGATGCCTCCAGCTTTGATCTTTTTGCTTAGGATTGTCTTGGCAATGTGGGCTTTTTTTTTGGTTCCACATGAACTTTAAAGTAGTTTTTTCCAATTCTGTGAAGAAAGTCATTGGTAGCTTGATGGCAATGGCATTGAATATACAAATTACCTTGGGCAATGTGGCCATTTTCACGATATCAATTCTTCCTATCCATGAGTATGGAATGTTCTTCCATTTGTTTGTGTCCTCTTCTATTTCGTTGAGCAGTGGTTTGTAATTCTCCTCGAAAAGGTCCTTAACATCCCTTGTAAGTTGAATTTCTAGGTATTTTATTCTCTTTGTAGCAATTGTGAATGGGAGTTCACTCATGATTTGGCTCTCTGTCTCTTATTGGTGCATAGAAATGCTTGTGATTTCTGCACATTGATTTTGTATCCTGAGACTTTGCTGAAGTTGCTTATCAGTTTAAGGAGATTTTGGGCTGAGACAATTGGATTTTCTAAATATACAATCATGTCATCTACAAACAGGGACAATTTGACTTCCTCTTTTCCTAACTGAATACTCTTTATTTCTTTCTCTTGCCTGATTGCCCTGGCCAGAACTTCCAAAACTATGTTGAATAGGAGTGGTAAGAAAGGGCATCCCTGTCTTGTGCCAGTTTTCAGAGGGTATGCTTCCCGTTTTTGCCCATTCAGTATGACATTGGCTGTGGGTTTGTCATAAATAGTTCTTATTATTTTGAGATACGGTCCATCAATACCTAGTTCTTTGAGCGTTTTTAGCATGAAGGGCTGTTGAATTTTGTCAAAGGCCTTTTCTGCATCTATTGAGATCATCATGTGGTTTTTGTCATTGGTTCTGTTTATGTGATGGAGTACGTTTATTGATTTTCATATGTTGAGCCAGCCTTGCATCCCAGGGATGAAGCCAACTTGATTGTGGTGGATATGCTTTTTGATGTGTGGCTGGATTTGGTTTGCCAGTATTTTACTGAGGATTTTCACGTTAATGTTCATCAGGTATGAGGATGATGCTGGCCTCATAAAATGAGGTAGGGAGAATTTCCTCTTTTTCTGTTGATTGGAATAGTTTCAGAAGGAATGGCGTCAGCTCTTGTCTCTACCTTTGGTAGAATTTGGCTGTGAATCCATCTGGTCCTGGACTTTTTTTGGTTGGTCTGCTATTAATTATTGTCTCGATGTCAGAGTCTGTTATTGGTCTATTCAGGGATTGAACTTCTTCCTGGTTTGGACTTGGGGTGGCAGGGTGTGGGTCGAGGAATTTATCCATTTCTTCTAGATTTTCCAGTTTACTGTAAACACCTTTACACAAATATTCTCTGAGGGTTGTTTGTATTTCTGTGGGACTGGTGGTGATATCCCCTTCAGCATATTTTTGTTGCGTCGATTTGATTCTTCTCTCTTTTCTTCTTTGTTAGTCTTGCTAACAGTCTTTCAATTTTGTTGATCTTTTCAAAAACCAGCTCCTGGATTCATGGATTTGTTGAAGGGTTTTTGTGTCTCTATCTCCTTTAGTTCTGCTCTGATCTTAGTTATTTCTTGCCTTCTGCTAGCTTTTGAATGTGTTTGCTCTAGCTTCTCTAGTTCTTTTAATTGTGATGTGAGGGTGTCAGTTTTAGATCTTTCCTGCTTTCTCTTGTGGGCATTTAGTGCTAAAATTTCCCTCTACACACTGCTTTAAATGTGTCCCAGAGATTCCGTTATGTTATGTCTTTGTTCTCATTGGTTTCAAAGAACATCTTTATTTCTGCCTTCATTTGTTATTTACCCAGTAGTCATTCAGGAGCTGGCTGTTCAGTTTCCATATAGTTGTGCAGTTTTGAGGGAGTTTCTTAGTCCTTAGTTCTAATTTGATTGCACTGTGGTCTGAGAGACAGTTTGCTGTGATTTCTGTTCTTTTACATTTGCTGAGGAGTGCTTTACTTCCAACTATGTGGTCCATTTTGGAATAAGTGTGATGTGCTGCTGAGAAGGTATATTCTGTTGATTTGGTGTGGAGAGTTCTGTAGATGTCTATTAGGTCGGCTTGGTGCAGATCTGAGTTCAAGTCCTGCATATCCTTATTAACCTTCTGTCTCGTTGATCTAATATTCACAGCGGGGTGTTAATGTATCCCCTTATTATTGTGTGGGAGTCAAAGTCTCTTTGTAGGTCTCTCTGGACTTGCTTTATGAATCTGGGTGCTCCTGTATTGGCTGCATGTTCATTTAGCTCTTCATGTTGAATTGATCCCTTTACCATGATGTAATGTCGTTGTCTCTTTTGACCTTTGTTATTTTACAGTCTGCTTCACCAGAGACTAGGATTGCAACCCCTGCTTTTTGTTTTTTACTTTCCATTTCCCTGGTAGATCTTCCTCCATCCCTTTATTTTGAGCCTGTGTGTGTCTCTGCATGTGAGATGGGTCTTCTGAATACAGCACACTGATGGGTCTTGACTCTTTATTCAATTTTCCACTTTGTGCCTTTTAAATGGGGCATTTAGCCCATTTACATTTAAGGTTAATATTGTTACGTGTGAATTTGATCCTGTCAGTATGAAGTTAGCTGGTTATTTTGCTCATTAGTTGGTGCCGTTTCTTCCTAGCATCAATGGTCTTTCCAATTTGGCATGTTTTTGCAGTGGTTGGTACCGGTTGTTCCTTTCCAGGTTTAGTGTTTCCTTCAGGAGCTCTTGTAAGGCAGGCTTGGTGGTGACAAAATCTCTCAGCATTTGCTTTTCTGTAAAGGATTTTATTTCTCTTTCACTTATGAAGCTTAGTTTGACTGGGTATGAAATTCTATGTTGAAAATTCTTTTCTTAAGAATGTTGAATATTCGCCCCCACTCTGTTCTGGCTTGTAGAGTTTCTGCCGAGAGATCTGCTGTTAGTTTGGTGGGCTTCCATCTGTGGGTAACTTGACCTTTCTCTCTGGCTGCCCTTAACATTTTTTCCTTCTGTTCAACCTTGGTGAATCTGACAATTATGTATCCTGGGGTTGCTGTACTCAAGGAGTATCATTGTTGTGGTCTCTGTATTTCTTGAATTTGAATGTTGGCCTTCCTTGCTAGGTTGGGGAAGTTCTCCTGGATAATATCCTTAAGAGTGTTTTCCAGCTTGGCTCCATTCGTCCTGTCACTTTCAGGTATACCAGTTAAACAGAGATTTGGTCTTTTCATGTAGTCCCATATTTCTTGGAGACTTTGTTCATTTCATTTTACTTTTCTTTCTCTAATCTTGTCTCCTTGCTTTATTTCATTAATTTGATCTTCAATCACTGATACCCTTTCTTCCACTTGATCAAATTGGCTACTGAAGCCTGTGCATGCCTCATGTAGTTCTCATGCCATGGTTTTCAGCTCCATCAGGTCATTTAAGGTCTTCTCTACACTGTTTATTCTAGCTAGCCGTCCTGCTCATCTTTTTTCAAGGTTTTTAGCTTGTTTGTGATGGGTTCGAACATCTTCCTTTAGTTCAGAGAAGTTTGTTATTATCGACCTTCGGAAGCCTACTTCTGTAAACTTGTCAAAGTTATTCTCTGTCCAGCTTTGTTCCATTGCTGGTGAGGAGCTGCAGTCCTTTGGAGGAGAAGAGGCTCTCTGGGTTTTAGAATTTTCAGGTTTTCTGCTCTGGTTTCTCCCCATCTTTGTGGTTTTATCTACCTTTGGTTTTTGATGTTGGTGACCAACCGATGGGGTTTTGGTTTGGATGTCCTTTTTGTTGATGTTGATGCTATTCCTTTCTGTTTGTTAGTTTTCCTTCTAACAGTCAGGTCCCTCAGCTGCAGGTTCATTGGAGTTTGCTGGAGGTATTCACGCCAGACCTGCTTGCTTGGGTATCACCAGCGGAGACTGCAGAACAGCAGATATTGCTGCCTGATCCTTCCTCTGGAAGCTTCGTCTCAGAGGGGCACCTGGTTGTATGATGTGTCAGTTGGCCCCTACTGAGAGATGTCTCCCAGTTAGGCTACATAGTGATCAGGGACCCACTTGAGGAGGCAGTCTGTCTATTCTCAGAGCTCAAACACCATGCTGGGAAAACCGCTGGTCTCTTCAGAGCTATCAGACGGGGACGCTTAAGTCTGCAGAAGTTTCTGCTGCCTTTTGTTCAGCTATGCCCAGCCCCCAGAGGTGGAGTCTACAGAGGCAGGCAGGCCTCATTGAACTGAGGTGAGCTCCACCCAGTTTGAGCTTCTGGGCTGCTTTGTTTACCTACTCAAGTCTCAGCAATGGCGGATGTCCCTCTCCCAGCCAGGCTACCACCTCGCAGCTGGATCTTGGACTGCTGCGCTAGCAGAGAGCAAGGCTCTGTTGGCATGGGATTTGTTGAGCCAGATGAGGGATATTATATCCTGGTGTGCCATTTGCTAAGACCATTGCAAAAGCACAGTATTTGGGTGGCAGTGTCCTGATTTTTCTGCTACAGTCTGTCACGGCTTCCCTTGGCTAGGAAAGGGACATTCCCCAACCCCTTGCACTTCTCAGGTGAGGCGATGCTCCACCCTGCTTCGGCTTGCCCTCCATGGGCTGCACCCACTGTCCAACCAGTCCCAATGAGATGAACCAGGTACCTCAGTTGGAAATGCAAAATCACCCATTTTCTGTGTCGATCACGCTGGGAGCTGCAGACTGGAGCTGTTTCGTATTCGGTCATCTTGAAAAATATGGAATGCTTCACTAATTTGCATGTCATCCTTGTGCAGGGGCTATGTTAGTCTTCTTTGTATTGTTCCAATTTTAATATATGTGCTGCCATAGCGAGCACTGTAAACATTTTAATTTGGTAAGACAAATAAACTTACAGATACAATGAAAAGGCAAGTCATAGTCTGGAAATGCTTTTATAATACATATAAGGAATTGTCTTAATATTAATTTGTATTCATTAATATGTATATGAGATATATAAAGAATTAGTTTCCTTAATATTTAAGTAAATCTTATAATAGTCATAAGAGATAATATTCATTGTCACTAGTGATTAAATAAATGCTAATTTAATTAACGAAATCATATTAAGGCTCTGAGATTATAAAAGAAAAATATATTGTGTTAATAAAGGTATGGTGAAAAGACAATTTCATATACTGAAACAATAATGGGTGAATTTTATTTACTAAGTCCTATGTGTCAGATCCCATTTTACATTTTATGTATATTTTGACATTTAATTTTCAGAACAACAATAAAATTTGATATTTTACCTATTTTTCAGTTGTGGATACTAAGAAGAGTTCAAGAACTTGCCCAGTGCCTTCAATCAGATAAGGTTGAGCTAAGATTTGGACCTAGAGGCTACTAAGAGGCCATGGTTTTACTCATCCCTTGAAAGCTACTTTCATTTATGGAAAATGTAAATTGATAATGCCCTTCTAAGAGACAATTTGCCAAAAAATCAATTTAATTACAAAAGTTGTTATACTTTTACCCACAAATTCTTCCTTTAGGAATATAATAATGTGAGAAAAATGCAAAATTATATGTGCAGAAATATTTGTTATAATAAGGAGCATAGTGACAAGATAATGCAAATATGAAAGAATTAGGAAATGGCAGTATAAATTTAAAGAACAGCTACAGTGGAATATTACATAGATATTAAAAATCATGTTGAAATATGGTCAGAGATACACACTTTGAGTTCAAGAAGCAAGCAGTTCCTGTATTCAAATTGCTGCCAAGTCCAATTACAAGCCCTTCTGATGGTAATGATATTCTTCTTACTATTACTAACATTTCTAGAGCTCTCTAGGTACTAAGCATTTATATACAAAAATGTATTTTCATTGCCATGGACTTTATATTCTAGTGGAAGAGACTGACTAAAAATAGGGACAAAATGGAAAGTATATAGCATACAATAAGGACTAAAGAGAAAAACATAAAGCATATGCAGCATTGGTAAGGGCAACTAAAATTTACAGAGAATGACCAGGGGCTCACAAAAGAATCAGCTCATAAAGGAGAGATCATAAAATAGTCAACTGTTTAGCAAACAACACAGATCACAAGAGGAAATTGAAATGCAGAGTCAGGGAATAATTTTTCTGAGTTCTGACACCTACTTAGAATGAAAGGTAGAACACAGGCACTCTGATTTTCCTATGCTACAAATGGAAACTTTGAAAGAATATTGTCTAATCATTAATAGTAATTATTTATGGATGGTGAGGCACATTGAATTTTTTGAAAAGTACCATGGTTGCTGATGTACAAGATGCACGTTATCTTTTTAGTGATGCTTGGCATGATCATCACATTGGTGAAGAAATAGAGTGGCTTATTAGACTTTTTTTTTTTTTTTTTTGGGAGGCGGAGTTTTGCTCTGTCACCCAGGCTGGAGTGCAGTGGTGTGATCTTGGCTCACTGCAAGCTCTGCTTCCTGGGTTCACGTCATTCTCCTGCCTCATCCTCCCAAATCGCTAGGACTACAGGTGACCGTCACCATGCCTGGCTAATTTTTTTTTGTATTTTAATAGAGATGGGATTTCACTGTGTTAGCCAGGAGGATCTCAATCTCCTGACCTCGTGATCTGCCCACCTCAACCTCCCAAAGTGCTGGGATTACAGGTGTGAGCCACCGTACCTGGCCATTTATTAGATGATTTTTAAATGGATTTCAAGACACACTAAATCTGACTCACATCTTTGGCTTCTGCTGTAGTTGCTGTACTCCAGCTCCATACTTTATTTTTTATAATGATAACTTTATATCATAGGTATTTATATTCTAGGTATGAAGTCTCCAGAGTGGCTTCTTCTGTGGACTGCCTGTACAATGATACCACTATGACTAAAGTCCCTGGATTTCTCCTTTCTGTACTCTCTACTCCTCATGTCCCATGTTGAATTAATCGCCAAATCTGATAGACTTTTACTTTCATCATTTTCTCACATATGCCCTCTGTTTTCCATTGTCATGACCATGGTGTGTTTAGGCTTTAAATTTCTCTCTCTCTCTTTCCCTGAGATAGGCACCACACCAATCTCCCTCTTCTCTCACAATTTATCCAGGAAACCACCTTCAGACCTTCTGGTTAACAGCTAGATTATCACCAGACCCAATCAGATCATCCTCCTAATCTTGTCCATTCAATGTCACCCCAGTTCCTAGGGTTAGTGTAAATTCCACATCCTGAAAGTCACTGCTAGAAGTAGATGACATTTTCCATTTTATCTTTTACTCTCCATTGTATATGTTTCATAGCCCAACCATGAAAAGAGATAACAATGCTCACCAAATAATCTCCTTTCTTCCACTTTATGCAGCTTCTTGCTATTGAGCAGGCCATACAGCTAGTTCTGGTTAACTGGCTGTTAGCAGAAAGAACGTATGTCATTTCTGTGCCTGAGCCTAGAAGAACAGGCATGAGTTCTCCATGCTTCTTTATTCTTTTCCTGAAGCAACAAGGAAAGTTGCATATTTCAGATCCTGTAGCTACAAAGTGGTGGAATCTGACACTTCATTGATCTAGCGTGTGAGCAAAAAATAAACATTTGATGTGTGTTGGTTTGTTGTGCTACTGGGATTTTGAAGCTAATCTGTTACTACACATAACCTAGCCTCTTTAAACTAGTACATCAACCCAAGTGGATGAACTCACCAATTCCTGCACCACATTGTGCTTTCCCTTATTCTTACCTTTGCCTTTGTGTATCTCTCCATTGGGAACATCTTTCTCTGAATGATCAATTCCTCCATCCCCATATTGCCTTATTCTGATTACTGGCATTTTACTCACCCTTCCAGAACCATCTCTAATGTTAATCATGTCTAGGTGCTTGCCCAATCAGATGTAATTTAACTTTCTTCTAATCATGACGAGGTTTGGTAGTTATCTTTTTTATTGCTAGTCACAAATTCTGTCTCATCCTATAGTTATTGGAATACTTATTTTTCCTCTCTGTTAGAAAGCAGGCCCTTCAGAAGGCCTGAATTATACTTACATGTCTCACCTGCACAGGCCTTTGTATCCAAGTTTTCTGGAAAATATTTGTGAAACTGAGTTGAAGACTCAGAGTGTGCAATATAATTTTCAAAAATTCTACCATAGTAGCTAAAAGAAAATATGTTTTGATATTTAGAAAACATCTATATGATGATTTTTACAGATTTTGTTACTTTCCTATTTCTCTTCTATTTTTATCATGAAATGGTGAACTCTTTTCTCACTATTGTCTTCTCTGGGTCTAGCACATTGTTTGGCACAAAATCAAGTACTAGATAAGTTGTGGGTGAATAAAGAAGGATTCAGTACATAAAACATTACTGTATTAAAAATTGAGTTAGCTAAGACTTAATTGCTTACAAGACCTCTATAGCTGGAAAGAGCATTTAATATATAAAATTAGAGTTTTAGAGGTAATAGTGACTTCAGAATAAGAGAAATGAAAAGTAATTTAGAAAGAAGTGTTATATTTCATAAAGCATTCTCATGTATGTTATCTCAGCTGATTGTGTAATCATTGTCTGCAATAAGCAGATATTATCCCCGCTTTACAGATGAAACAACAATCACAGGAAGGTTAAGTGAATTGCATTAGGTCAAACAGTTGGTTAAAAACTTTCTCAGGTCTCTAAATTCCTGGTCACAGCTCTGTATTCTACATGTTATTACCTTTATCTAAGTTCAAGACAAGGAACACCTTTAGGATTATCGTTTTGCTTGTGTCATGTGTTACCTTGGCGGCAGCAGCTAGGTAAGTAGTGTAGCTAAAGAAGGCATACATGTACGTGCACACACACACATGAACACAAACATAATTATAGAAGCCTCCTCCGGCCTGGGCCAAAATAGAATTAATCCTGCGTTCATTGCTGGTGAATGTTGAATCCTTCCATCTCAGTGTTGTGTTTAAGAATAAGTCAGTATACACGCTCTGTAATTGAATGTCAGGAAATGTGAAAATATATTGTTTTATTGCTACTGTTCATTGATTTATTGAAGTGATTTATTGACGATGGACATGCAGTACAACAAATCACTTTGCTGACACCATCAGCTGCCTTAACTAGGTTGTCAGTTCATGATATTAAAGGTAATGGATAGTGATTATTTTACAGTAATGGGTTTAATCAGCACTTTGAATGACTTAGCAGTCATGTCAGAGGAGAGCCAACTTATCATTTATCAAGGCAGCATTTTGTTTACCAACATCATCTATAATTCATTTGATTGTTGACAATCATCAGCAAGTACCTCTCAAGCAAACCTTTATCAGAGATGGAAATCTGCACAGCTGCAGCATGCTAAGTAACCCCAAGGGGCTGCCTAAGCAGACAGAGGTGGGGAGGCATGCTGTTACCCTGGCCACCCAAAGAGGCGGCTTCCACCAACTGGGCTTTTAGTCTTCTCACAGTGGGTTGGATTCTTTATGTTTCTTTCTCCTCAACCCCCTGATTCCGTAGGATCTTCAGTAACCCAGAAAGGTTTCAGGTACAAAATCTATGAAGGTAGGCAAATGAGAGGCACATGCTCTTGTGTTAAGTTTGAGTCAGCTTAACATAGCTAAATACATCATCTGGGCTCTGCTGCTTGTCACAGTAGAAGCCTGAACTGATCCACTACTGAAGTATCAGACATGTTTGGGCAGGTTTGATGACCCAATGGGACAGACATAGCAGGAGTCTATTTTCATAAGAGATTGTACAGCTTCCTACAGGAAAGCTCAACAAAATGCTAGGACATTCTTTTTGCCCTTTGAGCACCTGAAATTTATCTCTAGAGGGTAAAAAGCACATGCATACATCATTTTAAATATAATTTTAGTGATTTTCCAAGCTCTCTAAAGTCTAGCCCTAGGCAGTAAAATAAAGTAATTAGGAGCTTGGATTCTGGAGGAAAGCACACTTGGCTAGAACATCTACTTCACCCATTGCCAGTTTGGAGACCTTGGGCAAGTGACTAAGCACCTTTCAGTTTCATTCATTCACAGCGATAGTAATATTACCTTTGTCAAGGATGCCCATGAATCTTAAATGAATTAATGTTGGTAAAGTGCTTAATGCCATGCCTACACAGAATAAGTGCTCAAAGAGTGGTTTTTATTATTGCTATTTTTTAACTTATGAATTCAGTCTTACAGAACCTGTCTTTATGGAAGGGAGAATCAGAAAGCCAAATTAAGGTGGAAACAAAACCTTAGTTGTATGAATCCCTTATTGTGTCTTCGTCCTGTTTGTCTATTCATTTTCAGACACAATGCCAGCAAGAGACACAGGGAGGAAAACAGGAGCCATAAATAAGAAGCTGAAAGAAAGAGCTGTTCTGCTAAATCTTGGTGGTGGGCTGCAATATAAGTTACACTATCTTGCTTTTCTCTATAACATAAGAAAGCATTACATGGCACAAACCTTTGGCATCTTAAAAAAGTCCCAGGCTATCAGTGGGGGTAGAGTGCCCAGGGGGAGATGACAGCACCAACAGGAGGGGCAGCAGTGCCTAACACAAGCAGCATGCTCAGCAGAAGCAGCAGTGGGAACCAAAAATGCTATAGGTCCTGGAGGTGCCATGGACCCAGATGTATATAAAGCATGAATGAGTAATTCAAATAGCTGATTAAGAAAGGGAGAAGAGGAACAGAGGAACCATGCAGTGGCTAACAGGGCAGTTTGATTTTAAGCATAAGTAGAATATCCCTTGAGGGCTTCCAGAAACTATTTTATTTGGGGGCAACCATATGTCACCAGAGGTTGGAGACCTAAACTATCAAGGCAGGGATAAAAGCCAGAGAAGCACTAGTCTACAGTTGTTAGCAACTTGTCTTTGGCAGAGCTATTTATCCTCTCTTGGTATCATTTTTTTTTTCTTCTCCATAAACTGAGAGTATTAGACAGGATATGTAGACACCAGTGGGTAAGGGGTTGGTAGAGATACATCAGAATCCTCGTATAGTCGTTTTCAAAATACACATAGTTGTGGTCCTCAACAAATCTTATCAGAATCCCTGGTTGGGGTTTGGTAGATGTTGGATGGGATGAAGTTGGGGGTGTTGCACTGGGGTGTGTGTTTATGTGTGTGTGTGTACTGGGGTGATGGCATATGTATTTAAACTTCCTGTGTTATTCTCATTGATTTTTCCACTTTTGATAACCATAGATTAAACCATCTCTGATTTACTTTCAGTCCTGTGATTCTATACATTTTTGATGCATTAGTTAAATTCTTATAATTATATCTAGTTTCTTTTCATAGATCTTTTCTTATTTCTTTGCCTGGTCCAACCATCCCCAGTCACGGAGGAAGCAAGCCCCTCTAAGTTAGGTACTATAGGAGAGACATTAGAAAAGGGGACCACTCTCAAGTAGTTTAAGAAATGAATACGAATATTATAATAACTTTCATTGATTGCAATGTGATAAACACTGTTCAAAGTGCTTTTCATGTATGAATTTATTTAATCTTCACAACATACTTATGAGGTAGGTTTGGTTATTATTCCTGCTTTATATACGAAAAAAATTCAAGCACTAGTAAGTCAAACAATTTGCCCAGTGTCAACCAGCTGGAGAGTGCTAAAGCCATTCTTTTAACTCAGGCATCTGATTCTGGGGACTGGGCTGATAACCCTTTCTCTACAGTGCTTGGGAATGATTAATGCATAAACAGCTAGGGGAGAATGACTCAGTGCACTCCTCTCAGACGACAATTAGCATATCGGTGTATAAGAAACTCTTTCTGAACCTCACTAACAAAAAGACTAATATTGTCCCTACTGGAATTGACAATTAAGATGTACAACCAACCTCTTTACTTGGCATGTTATGCAGTATATGCACAAATCATACTCTCTTTGGTGCTGAAGGGAGAAGTAAAGCGTGGAGACAGGCTGGCCCGGGAATCACAAAGGCGATATTCCAAACATTTGAGCCTGAAGTACTGAAGACAACTTTGCCTACTTCACAGCATAACTGGGGGCGGACTCTACTTTTGAACCTGGTCAACTCCTTTTGGCATGGATAAGCAGTCTTCTTGTTTTTTTTTTTTTTTTTTTGAGATGGAGTCTTGCTCTGTCACCCTGCCTGGAGTGCAGTGGCACTATCTTGGCTCACTGCAAGCTCCGCCTCCCAGGTTCATGCCGTTCTCCTGCCTCAGCCTCCCGAGTAGTGGGGACTACAGGCACCCACCACCACACCTGGCTAATTTCTTGTATTTCTTAGTAGAGGCGGAGTTTCACCTTGTTAACCAGGATGGTCTCAATCTCCTGACATCGTGATCCGCTCACCTTGGCCACGCAAAGTGTTGGGATTACAGGCGTGAGCCACCACGCCCAGCCCAAGCAGTCTTTTATCTATACAAATCCCAGGGAAAGAGGATCACGTCCAGGAAAGAGGGACTGTTGAGAATGGCCACCATGATGCTGAGATTACAATCACATTCCTGTGGCACGATCAGGAGACAAACATGCACTGACCCCCGAAGGAGTGGCATCCTCTGACCCCTGGAAGAGTGGCAGGGATTTTTTAAAAATGAAAAAAAGAACAGACTGTTAAATCCTGTTAGAAGAAAGTGATGATGCAGCTTGCCTAATAACATGCACTTTATTAGCTAAACATTTCTTTCTACCTATTTCATTATCTGCAAAAAGCTAGGAAATATTCAGGTTTAAACAACCAGTGTGAAAAAGAGAAGCCACTAAAGGAAACTTTTATAGCTTTTGAAACAACCCCATATCCGTATACCTCCATAATGCAACAGTAGTTGTCTGTCTCTGCTCTGGCTCCAGGAAATACTAACTTGAAAGTCTTCTCTCTGCCAAAACCATCTTCACTCATCTCCAGATGATAAGCAGGACACTCAGGAAGGAGGTAGAGGAGAATAAGGGATCTTCAAAATGAGTTTGTTCACAACAAGTAAAAGCTGCTAGTGCAGAGATGTTTCCTCATTTACTAAAACTCCTTCCTGCCACATGCCCCTCACAAGTCTCCAAAATGAGGGTATGCCTGCTCAAACACCAGTGCATTCCACTGGGAAGGAGAGTCCCTTACCAAAAGTGATGTCACAGCTCAGAAGAAATGAGAAGTGCTCATAATCAGGAAGTATATCCCTTTCTCTCCTGCTGCAAGGGAAAGGATGGAAGCTAGGAGTATTAGTCCCTACTCATGATGCTAATAAAGACATACCCAAGACTGGGTAATTTATAAAGGAAAGAGGTTTATTGGTCTCACAGCTCCACACAGCTGGGGGTGCCTCACAATCATGGTGGAAGGTGAAGGAAGAGCGAAGGCACATCTTACATGGTGGCAGGCAAGACAGCATGTGTACGGGAATTGTCCTTTATAAAACCATCAGATCTCATGACACTTATATGCTATTAGAGAACAGCACGGGAAAAACACACCCCCAAGATTCAGTTACCTCCCACGACACATGTGGATTATGGGAGCTACAATTCAAGATGAGATTTGGGTGGGGACACAGCCAAACCGTATCACTGGGATTGCTCTTTTTCCCTGGAAATCCAAATGCTTGATTTATTACAATTTGAAGAAATTTAAATAATCAAAGTTTTCTGCTCAAGTGCTACACATGAAGCTCAGAGTTTCTGAGAGATTTCAAATATTCAGTTAATCACTGTTTTATTGAGGGCCTGCACATACATAAGATAAGCCACAACATAACCAGATGATCAAACAGACTGTACAAAGAGGAGTTATCAGTGTGGGCTGAACAAGCCTTTGGAACAAAGTGGGTCTTGAGGAGATGACTGGCCACAAAAGGGGTGAGGACAATCAAGAAGACAAAAACTGCATCAGCAAAACTTTGAAGATGGAATATTATTGAAAAATAAGATGATCCTCATGAGGATAACTTGATTTGGCTACAAGTGTGTGTATTTAAATTACTGCCTGAAAGCATGTTAATATTACTGTATTTTTTGATGAATAACATGAGTCATATCTAATTTTCAGTCCTTCAAAATTAACTGAAAGTGTGCAATTTAGCAAAGTTGTGACAAAATAGTAATGGCAGTGTTGCAAATTTCCTTTCAAATGAATGAGGGCATGACCAGTGTCTCCAAATGGTACTTTTGCTATCAAACCTGCATTGTTTAGACCTTTTAACAATTGGATCATTCTACATTTTGAACAGGATATGTTAACAGACAACTTTTTCTGGACTAACTTTAAATTTTTAATAGAAAAAGTGCATCCTATATGTGCTCACTGTAGATTTTTAAATTCAGATTTAAAAAATGACGAAAAATGGTTAGACCAATGACTAACTAGAATAACCAGTGTAGAGAAGAAAATAAATGACCTGATGGAGCTGAAAAACAACACGAGAACTTCGTGAAGCATACACAAGTTTCAATAGCCAAATCGATCATGAGGAAGAAAGGACATCAGTGATTGAAGATCAAATTAATGAAATAAAGCTAGAAGACAAGATTAGAGAAAAAAGAGTAAAAAGAAACGAACAAAGCCTCCAAGAAATATGGGACTATGTGAAAAGACCAAATATATATTTGACTGGTATACCTGAAAGTGATGGGGAGAATGGAACCAAGTTGGAAAACACTCTTCAGGACATTATCCAGGAGAATTTCACCAACCTAGCAAGCAAGGCCAACATTCAAATTCAGGGAATACAGACAACACCACAAAGATATTCCTCAAGAAGAGCAATCCCAACATGCATAATCATCAGATTCACCAAGGCTGAAATGAAGGAAAAAAAGTTAAGGTCAGCCAGAGAGAAAGGTCGGGTTTACCGACAAAGGGAAGCCCATCAGACTAACAGCAGATCTCTCGGCAGAAACTCTACAAGCCAGAAGAGAGTGGGGGCGAATATTCAACATTCTTAAAGAAAAGAATTTTCAACCCAGAATTTCATATCCAGCCAAACTAAATTTCATAAGTGAAGGAGAAATAAAAGCCTTTATGGAGAAGCAAATGCTGAGAGATTTTGTCACCACCAGTCCTGTCCTACAAGAGCTCCTGAAGGAAATACTAAACATGGAAAGGAACAACTGGCACCAGCCACTGCAAAAACATGCCAAATTGGAAAGACCATCGATGCTAGAAAGAAACTGTATCAACTAATGGGCAGAATAACCAGCTAACATCATAATGACAGGCTCAAATTCACACATAATAACATTAACCTTAAATGTAAATGGGCTAAATGCCCCATTTAAAAGACACAGACTGGCAAATTGCATAGAGTCAAGACCCATCAGTGTGCTGTTTTCAGAAGACCCATCTCACATGCAAAGACACACATAGGCTCAAAATAAAGGGATGGAGGAAGACTTACCAAGCAAATGGAAAAAAAAAAAAAAAAAAAAAAGAGCAGGGTCGCAATCCTAGTCTCTGATAAAGCAGACTTTAAACCAACAAAGATCAAGAGACAAAGAAGGCCAGTACATAATAGTAAAGGGATCAATGCAATGAGAAGAACTATCTTAAATATATATGCACCCAATACAGGAGCACCCAGATTCATAAAGCAAGTTCTCAGAGACCTACAAAGAGACTTAGACTCCCACACAATAATAGTGGAAGACTTTAACACTGCACTGTCGATATTAGACAGATCAAAGAGATAGAAAATAACAAGGATATCCAGGACTTGAACTCAGCTCTGCACCAAGCAGACCTAATAGAAATCTACAGAACTCTCCACCCCAAGTCAACATAATATACATTTTTCTCAGCACCACATCACACTTATTCCAAAATTGACCACATAATTGGAAGTAAAGCACTCCTCAGCAAATGTAAAAGAACAGAAATCACAACAAACTGTCTCTCAGACCACAGTGCAATCAAATTAGAACTCAGGATTAAGAGACTCACTCAAGACCGCATGGAAACTACATGGAAACTGAGCAACCTGCTCCTGAATGACTACTGGGTAAATAACGAATGAAGGCAGAAATAAAGATGTTCTTTGAAACCAATGAGAACGAAGACACAACTTTCCATGTGTCTGGGATACAGACACAAAGAATTTCTGGGCCACATTTGAAACAGTGCATAGAGGGAAATTTATAGCACCAAATGCCCACAAGAGAAAACAGGAAAGATCTAAAATTGACAACCTAATATCACATTTAAAAGAAATAGAGAAGCAAGAGCAAATAAATTCAAAAGCTAGCAGAAGACAAGAAATAACTAAGATCGGAGCAGAACTGAAGGAGATAGAGACACAAAAATCACTTCAAAAAATCAATGAATCCAGGAGCTGGTTTTCTGAAAGGATCAACAAAAATGACTACTAGCAAGACTAATAAAGGAGAAAAGAGATAAGAGTCAAATAGATGCAATAAAAACTGGTAAAGGGGATATCACCAATGATCCCACAGAAGTACAAACTACCATCAGATAATACTATAGACACCTCTACACAAATAAAGTAGAAAATCTAGCAAAAATGGATAAATTCCTGGATACATACACCCTCCCAAGACTAAACCAGGAAAAGTCGAATCTCTGAATAGACCAATAATAGGTTCTGAAATTGATGCAATAATAGCCTACCAACTAAAAAACGTCCAGGACCAGATGGATTCACAGCCAAATTCTACCAGATGTACAAACAGGAGCTGGTACCATTCCTTCTGAAACTATTCCAGTCAGTAGAAGAAGAGCGAATCCTCCCCTAACTCATTTTATGAGGCCAGCATCATCCTGATACAAAAACCTGGCAGGGACACACAAAAAAGAAAATTTTAGGCCAATATTCCTGATGAACATTGATGCGAAAATCCTCAATAAAATATTGGCAAACCGAATCCAGCAGCACATCAAAAGGCTTATCCACCGTGATCAAGTTTGCTTCATCCCTGGGAGGCAAGGCTGGTTCAACATATGCAAATCAATAAACGTACTCCATCACATAAACAGAACCAATGACAAAAGCCACACAATTATCTCAATAGATACAGAAAAGGCCTTCAACAAAATTCAACAGCCCTTCAGGCTACGAACTCTCAATAAACTAGGTATTGCTGGAACATATCTCAAAATATTAAGAGCTATTTATGACAAACCCACAGCCAATATCATACTGAATGGGCAAAAACTGGAAGCATTCCCTTTGAAAACTGGCAGAAGACAAGGATGCCCTCTCTCACCACTCCTAATCAACATAGTATTGGAAGTTTTGGTCAGGGCAATCAGGCAAGAGAAAGAAATGAAGAGTATTCAATTAAGAAAAGAGGAAGTCAAGTTGTCTCTGTTTGCAGATGACATGATTGTATATTTAGAAAACCCCATCATCACAACCCAAATTCTCCTTAAGCTGATAAGCGACTTCAGCAAAGTCTCAGGATACAAAATCATTGTGCAAAAATCACAAGCATTTATACACACCAATAACAGAGCCAAATCATGAGGGAACTCCCATTCACAATTGCTACAAAGAGAATAAAATACCTATGAATCCAAGTTACAAGGGATGTGAAGGATCTCTTCAAGGAGAACTACAAACCACTGCTCAACAAAATAAAACAGGACACAAGCAAATGGAAAAACATTCCATGCTCATGGATAGGAAGAATCAATATTGTGAAAATGGCCATACTGCCCAAAGTAATTTATAGATTCAATGCTATCCCCATCAAACTACCACTGACTTTCTTTACAGAATTGGAAAACCCTACTTTAAATTTCATATGGAACCAAAAAAGAGCCCATATAGCCAAGACAATCCTAAGCAAAAATAATAAAGCTGGAGGCATTATGCTACCTGACTTCAAACTATACTACAAGGCTAAAGTAACCAAACAGCATGGTACTGGTACCAAAACAGAGATATAGACCACTTGGACAGAACAGAGGCCTCAGAAATAACAGCACACATCTACAACCAACTGATCTTTGACAAACCTGACAAAAACAAGAAATGAGGAAAGGATTCCCTATTTAATAAATGGTGCTGGGAAAACTGGGTAGCCACATGTAGAAAGCTGACACTGGATCCCTTATTTATACCTTATACAAAAATTAACTTAAGATGGATTAAAGGCTCAAATGTAAGACCTAAAAGCATAAAATCCCTAGAAGAAAACCTAGGCAATACCACTCAGGACATAGGGATGGGCAAAGACTTCATGACAAAAACACCAAAAGCAATGGCAACAAAAGCCAAAATAGACATGGGATCTAATTAAACTAAAGAACTTCTGCATAGCAGAAGAAACTATCAGTAGAGTGAACAGGAAACCTACAGATTGGGAAAAAAGTTTTGCAATGTGTCCATCTGACAAAGGGTTAATATCCAGAATCTACAAGGAACTTAAACAAAATTAGAAGAAAACAACCCCATAAAAAATGGGTGAAGGATATGAACAGACACTTCTCAAAAGAAGACATTTATGCAGCCAACAAACTTATGAAAAAATGCTCATCATCACTGGTCATTAGAGAAATGCAAATCAAAACCACAGTGAGATACTATCTCATGCCAGTTAGAATGGCAATCATTAAAAAGTCAGGAAACAACCAATGCTGGAGAGGATGTAGAGATATAGGAATTCTTTTACATGGTTGGTGGGAGTGTAAATTAGTTCAACCATTATGGAAGACAGTGTGGTGATTCCTCAAGGATCCAGAACTGGAAATACCATTTGACCCAGCCATCCCATTACTGGGTATATACCCAAAGATTATAACTCATGCTACTGTAAAGACACATGCACACCTATGTTTATTGTGGCACTGTTCACAATAGCAAAGACTTGGAACCAACCCAAATGCCCATCCATGGTAGACTGCATAAAGAAAATAACATATACACCATGGAATACTATGCAGCCATACAAAAGGATGACTTCATGTCCTTTGCAGGAACATGGATGAAACTGGAAACCATCATTCTCAGCAAAGTAACACAAGAAGAGAAAACCAAACACTGCATGTTCTCACTCATAAGTGGGAGTTGAACAATGAGAACACGTGGATGCAGGAAGGGGAACATCACACACTGGGGCCTGTCGGCAGGTGGGGGCCTGGGGGGAGGGATAGCATTAGGAGAAATACCTAACATAAATGATGAGTTGATGGGTGCAGCAAAGCAACATGACACATGTATACCTATGTAACAAACCTGCATGTTGTGCACATGTACCCCAAAACTGAAAGTATAATAAAAAAGAAGAAAAAAATATTTGTAACCTCACTCTTCCCCCTCTCAAAGATAATATGTTTGTGTATTTCTTTCAGACTGTATGTGTGAGAATGTATGTGTGTTAGGATATGATTATAAAAGGCATGCAATTTGTGGTAGAGTGTACGTTTTCCAACGTGTCAACCCCTCCATTTATGCTATACCCTGGCAGAGTGTCCCTTCCCACACAGACTCTGGGGTGAGCCGTGTGACTTGTTTAAATCAGTGGGGCATCAGCAAACAGAAGACTTGGTCAGCTCCAGATCTAGTTTTCTTGAGAATAAAAGACCACATTTATAGAAAAGTCCAGTCATCCCACTTGTCCCAGATGAGCCAGGCCTCGAGTAACCCTGTGGCTGCACTGCATAGCACAGCTGCCTGACTCATCCCATGAGAATCCCACAGAATGACTTCTTAGCCAACCGAAAAATTATGAGATGTAATATATTGTTATTTTAAGCCACCAAATGTTAGTGTATAACTGATGCAGTGTTTTAAACCTGATTTTTCATTGACTGTACTGTGAACATTTGTTTTTGCTCTTAAGTAGAATTCAGGAACCTAATTTTTAAAATGCTTTTTATCACATTCCATTACAACATGTACTATACCCTGTTTAACTAATGTCTCATTGTTTGACATGCTTACAATTAATTTTTAATACCCAATTGGTGACTCCCTGATGCCACTTCCACTATGTAAACTTATTTTAAAACAAGTTTATATATAATTACCTTGTAAGCTCTTTGAGAACAGTAGCTATGAATAAATAAGCATTTCTCCCTCTTAAGCTCTTCCACTGTTCATGGCAAATAGTCAGTGCTCAAAATATTTAGTGAATGTAAAAATGAATTAATATGCTTATAAATAAGTTAGAAAAACAGCATTTAATAATAGCCTACACATGTTAACACAATGTTATATTCAGGCAAAACATTATAGAGAATGCTTGCTATTGGTAGACTCTTTTCCCCCACCTCGTACTTTCACGCTGTCCGAAAACACTAAGAAATGAACATTTTTAGGAAATCAGTGTTGCTACATTAAAACCTACTATTCCCCTGTCCCATTCTTTCAATGTCTTATTTAGAGTGGAGGTGACAACCAGCTAAAGTGATGAAAAAAATTGTAGTAAATTGATACTCTACTCTGTTTACCATCCTGAAAAATGTATATGTTCATGAAGAAATAGTTTGTGTTTCCTCAAATCATACTGCATTTACCCATATTCTGACATTTATGACAGTAAAATACTTCGAGGCATCTCCTGTTTTGGAGTTTTTGTTTCTTTCGTTCAATTTGTAAATAAGGATAATTCAGAGATGACCACATTGTGTTTTTCAGTAAATTATCATCTATCATTAAAGTTAATCCAATATCCAATTTAGGTTTGAATTGAGATGTTTTAAATATGTAAAAGAATCAAGATAACAATTTCTTTTTCCATTAACCTTTAGGGCAGCTTCTTTTATATTTTGCTTCCTTTGGATAAGGGGAAGTACATTGTAATCTTTATTTTAAATTAGGTTTTACAGCATATTTATTCCCCAGGTTAAAGCATATTATTCACATTTAAAAGAGAAAATGAACAAGCTTAAAGATGTCAGCTTCAGACTGAAACCACGGTGGAAATAAGCTATTTGGATAACATTGTCTGGGAGGTACCAAAACTTCAAAAGATATCCTTATAGTTTGAAACTCTGACCCAGAAAGCCCTTTTTCTTCATTGCTTCTCATGGTGAACCATTTTGAATATCTGCTCATTTTACTTTACTGTTTCCTACAATGTCATTCTCTCCCTTTGAGAGGCAGGCCCAGGAGGGGGAAGAAAGGCTCAGAAAGAAAGAGGACCAAAACTAATTGAGCACAGTTTGTTGCCACCTGAAATAGAATCTACTACCAAATTTTACAGCTAACAAAACTGAGGCTTAGGTGATTACAGAAGCAATCAGTTACAGAGTTGACACTCATATCTCTCTAGATCCAAAGTACATTATTTCTTAAACTGAGCAGTCAGAAGGCCCAGATTCTAGTTACAGTTCTTGCAATCCTTGTGACATCTTGAGAAGATACATGGGCTTCAGCTTCCTTATCAGCAATATAGAGCTAAAGCACCTTTCTTTCCTATTCATGAGGATAGCATGACCTTTCCTACCTATTTCATGGGGCTAGTATGATATGGTTGAGAATATGTCTTAAAAACGGAAACATCAAATAGGAATACATTGCCTTAAGTTTCAGGTTCTGAATGAATTTGAGTAATAGATTGAGTGGGCCCACATAGGGTAGCTTGGTCTTTCCCATGAGAAAGACAGAGTAGGGCTCTTCAGAGTGTTACTCTGAAGTGAGCCTCTTGTTCTTCCTTTCATGGTGACTCACTGATTTTCTTTTCTTCCTTTGTTACAGCAGTCTTTGGGATTAAAAACAAAAAATAAAAAACCAAAACCCCTGTAATAAGGCGGAGATCTACTCACTGAGAATGGTTTTTGAAGAGAGAAGAAGGGACAGCCATACAGGGCTAGTGCCATAGGAACACACGTTTTGAATCTGGTGAGTTGAATTGGATGATTTCTAAATTTAGAGAGAAATTTCTTTTAGTCACTAATAGCCATTACTGACTTCTGTTTGTAGGTTTGGTGAGTAGACACCCCTTCTACTCTTCGCTACACTGTTAGGTATCATTCATTTTCTTTCACAACTTTTATATCTCTGCAGTGGTTTACCGCCTATGTTCTCATTCTCTAGGTGTGCTTGGACACTTTGGCCATTGTTTTGCAGTATGGTGGGTCAGTTTATTTTTTAGAGGCCCTTTAAACTTCCCCTGCAAAATGGGGATATGGCATTTGCTCAGGTCTCTTAATCCTGAATATTAAAAAGGTCTTTAAAAAACCCTTGGGTTTCTTTCAGTGATACTGTTTGCTTCTAGAACCTTTTTTGATGGCAAATACTAGTTCAATGTTCCAGCACTTGGAACTTTTTTCTCCTCCAGAGGCAATATTTACTTAGACAAATAACATGTTTCTACCGGGTTGAACCATATGCTATTGCTGTGTTTACAGGGCAAAAATGGTGAAATGTCAGAAATTTCATATAGTTCAGCCTAGCATCTCAAATTATTATTTTTCTTCATACTTGTCTCCTTCCTTCCCTTTATTCCCCCTTCCCCTTCCCTTTTCCCTTCCCCTCCCTCCCTTCTTTCCTTCTTTACTTTTACCTTCTCTTTCTTTCTCTCTTTCCTCCCTTTCTCTCTCTCTCTCACCCAGGCTGCAATGCAATGGCATGAACACAACTCACTGCAGTCTTGAACTCTGAGGCTCAAGTGATCCTCCCACCTCAGCTTCCCAAAGTGTTATTACAGGTGTGTGTCACCACACTCAGCCCATATTTACCTTTTAATATGTAAGCAAAACTATATGCATTCTGCTTCCCCAAAGATAAATAATATCATTATGTTTTCCTGTTAATAGATATTATGGAGTAATAAAATTTTCATTTATTCTGCAACCTAGAATGCTGACTCACCAGATGATACAGGTCAGGAGCTTGATACAGATGATACAGTCATGAGTAAATACTGTATCCCCAGTTTGCAAGTGAATATGTTTGTGGCATTTCAGTGCTTGGGGAAAGAGAAAGCAATGCAGACCATTTCTTGGAGGAGAGAAGGATGAGAAAGGAAGAGATTGTGACCTGGGCCAGGTAGGAAAGAGAGAAGGGATACCAAGAAGATTCCAGAGCCTTTTCTCTAGGAAATCACTTCCTGTAGAAATGGAGTTCTGACTGTTGAGAAGATGTCCACTGAGAGTAGGGAAGCCCAAGCTCTAAAAATTACAGGGTCTCTCTCCCCAAATCCCATTTCACCACTCACTCCAAGTATTACATAGGGTCTCATGATGAAAACAAAGTTAGTGATTTAACTGTGATTTGTAATCTTCAGATTTAAAGCATTGGTTACCCACGGTCATTTTATGAAAGGCACATTTACTGTGCATTACAAAGCAAAGATCTTGGGAGGACATAAGAGGAAATCAATGGAAAATATGGGTGATCTCTTTTTCTTTTATTTTTCTCCCAGTTGATTATGCGTTGAATACTGTTGGACTGCTTTTTGCTCATAGGCATTGCCTGTATAGCATTAATGATTGCAAAAGTGCTTTCAAACACATATTGAGCACTTTTTATAAGACAGGTTCTCTAGGCAAAGATTAACATGTGTATCTCAGTTCATTCTTATGAAATTCTTGCATGAGAGATACCATCTCAGTACCCCCATTTTGCAGAAGACAAAAAATCTTAGAGAGGTTAATTACACGCATTTTCGAAGGGTAGAACCAAGACTCGTATCATGATCGATCTGACACCAAAGGCAGAATTTTCAAGACGACCCTCTGTGACCTGTCGGTCATACCACTCTGATGAGCTTATAAAAGGACACAAGGAAGAATCTGGCTGGGCAGTTCAATGACTTAGGAAAGAAGGATGAGAGTTAATGCAGGGAGAGAGGCAAGACTGGTCAGACAGCCAAGTACTCTTACAGTCTATGTACAGAAACAAATCTCCAGATCCTTACAGCCATTGTATCACATAGTCTTCTTCATTTTTTCCAGATTAACTGCCTGTTAATCTCCAGATGATTCTCTGTTCTTCCCTTTAGAAATCTGAACTATTTCTGAGTGAAATAAAATAGAGATCAACGCAAACCTCCATACTCTTTCTCTTAAAGTTGGAAACACTGGCATGGCATTGAAACTTAAATATTTCACTGGCCTTCACTGGCCTAATATTTCTTCTCCCATATTGATTTTGCTCACCTTGGAAATGGAATTTGAAAATAGATTAACAGTGTTAGAACTTATGTTACTATGGTGACCCAGGACAGAGGTTATGAGATTTCTTCCCTTCAGATCTTGATATTCAGAAGTCTGCCTATTTGTCTCTGTCTTTTACAAAAGCTCATGGTGTGATAGAAGGGATAACATGTGGGAAGAAGCATTATTACAGATACATCGAGAGAAATGCAGCTTTAGAACTGGACTCTCTCTGCTTCTGAAAGATCCAGGTGCAGATAACTCTGTAATGCCTGTTCAAAGAGTAATAAAGTCTTGGATGGTTTGAAGTCTGACAACTGTACTGAGTGATTTATTTATGGAGGTCCAAATTATATCCACAGGTCTCATCTCTTTTCTGTCCATATTCATCCCTAGGTAATCTCAGTCTCAGTTTTAAAATGCATCATATTACGATGCCTCCTAAATTTTTATCCCCATCCATCCAGAAATCTCCCCTGAACTTTAGACTTTTAACCCAAATGCTCTTTGACTAGTGTTGTCAGGTGAAATATAAGATGCTCAGTTAAATTTGAATTTCAGATGAACATTATTTTTAATGTATGTCACAAACATTGTATTTACTTATGCTAAAAGATTCTTCATTGTTTATCTGACATTCAGATTTAACTGGGTATCCTTTATTTCATTTGATAAATCTAGTAACACTACCCTTCAACCAAAGACCTCTATTTGAATAACTAACAAATGCTCGTAGCTTAGGATGTTCAAAGTGGAACTCCCATGTTTCCTCACCTAAACGTGCTTCTCTCACAGTCTTTCTCAAATCTGTGAATGACAACTACATTCTTCTGACTACTCAGACCAAAGTTCTTGACTCTTCTCCTTTTTTGGGCACTATATTGAATCTAAATATAAATGGTTTGATTCTACCTTTACTGTCTGTCTAAAATCCAATCACTTTTACCACATTCATTGCTACTACCTTGAACCAAGTCATTGCCATCATTTGCTGGACTATTAAAAGACCTTCCTTCCTTTTGCCCTTGTAGTCCTTTTTCCAGACTGAAGTCAGACTGCTTGTTTTAAACCAGAGCACATCAAAGAGCTCTAATTGCGAGTAAAAGCCAAAGTCGTCAAAATTGTCTACAAGGCTCTCTGTGCCCAGCTCCTCTGCCACTGCCACTGCCACTGCTTTGCCTCTCCTTCCTCATCCCCAAACATTCTTCTATTCACTTGCTCTGTGCCCTATGTGGTGTGTGGCAGGAAGGGGGTGCTGCTCGTTTTTCCTCAAACACACCAAGTCTTTGCACTGCACTCTTGTTTGTCTGGAAGTTTCCTTTCTCCTTATATACATGGCTTGCTCCCTCACAATGCCCTTTGGGTTTTGAAATATCTTATTAAAGAAGCTCTCCTTTCTCCTCCACCCCTCAACATTCACCATTCCAGTTATATTGTTTTAATTTTTCTGTATATGTTCAAAACCTGACATATATATATA
>NW_012119788.1:593938-614946 GCF_000951035.1 Colobus angolensis palliatus | reverse complement strand
TGTATAAAAATATATATATTTTTTCCAGCCTGTGAATATAATCTCAATGAGGGTATGAACTTTTTTTTGTAGCCCCAGAACTAAGGGCAGTACACAGCTCAAAGCTGGTATTCCAGGAAAATTTGTTGATTAAATGAACAGAATCATCAATTGTTTTACAGTAGTCAGATGCAGAAAAATCCCACATGAAGATTAAATGAGTATATTAATGTACATGTAAATTGGAATATGCACAATTTGTGTACTTGGACATATAGATTCATAAACATCTTTGTGCATATGTGTGGGTCTCACATAATCCTAGTGTGCTTACTGAGAAGAATACCATAAAACATACCTTTCCTTCTCTGTTCTTAAATCTGGCGTTATTGCCAGAAATCCATTTTTGCCTCTGTCTAAAGCTTTATGCATCTATAATCGGATTTTTTTTCTTTTTGCTTACTTTTTTTAGAGGAGACTTTAGTGAGTTTTTTCCTTAGTATTTTAGGTAATGCCTCCCTGAGTCATATATTAGCTGTGATAAGTGTTTATCTGGCTGTCTCTCTTTCTCCTGGCATCTGTATGATTTCTTTTAATCACATTCCCATTATCCTCGAATTATGTAAAATTATGTTATATTAAACATAATTTCTACTGGTAGCCACAGGGTGGCATTCATGTTCTTTGCTATCATTTTAATGACTGATAGATTACAAGGTCACTTTGAGTAGATAAATAGCCTATAGATTCTTTCCAGTGAGGTTCACATTCTGATTTTTCATATTAACACTTGTAAATTGCAGAACTTATTATGCTTTCCCACCCGTACTTCATTTTGCTTCCAGCACCTTCAGTCCCTTCCTGCAGGAATCCAAGATGACTCTATCAGGTGGCCTTGTTTTAATATTCACCTCAGTCAAAGAGAATCTAATGAAAGCCAGAAGCTGACACTGTCTTGGTATTCATTTCAACTCAACCATCACAGGAAGATTTGCCAGCAGCCTTTAGCACAGGGCTCTGACTGAATGCTTGCTGGTAAACACTAAACTGAATAGCAAGTAGGATCACTTACCCCAACAGGTTTGCCAGTCTAGGTGTAATCTCCAGATGAGTACTTAAGGTACTAAAGCCATCTGTTGAATATTTAAACACCACTTTGATTATCAGGAGAAAAAACACACACACACACACGCACGCACAATGAAATGTTTACATGGAAGTTCAGCTCTGAGGAAGCATTTGGATGGTATTTTAGAGACAGAGAGCTTATTGCTTTTACTCTGGAGCTGGGCGTTTCATTCATTCATTTATTCATTCTTTCTTTTAGGCAACCTAATTATCATTCATTTCACTTATGGTGAGTTCACACATCATTACATATTTTATTACATTAATTTATCAAATATTATTTGTCCATTTTAGAGATGAGGAAAGTGAGTTAACAGTTAACAAGGTTAACAATTAATTGAAAGCAACACTAAGAGTCAACTACAGAGGTGAAATAAACATTAAAGACTTTTGACTAATTATTTTTTCTCTTTTCACATCCCCACAGTTGTTATGGGAGTGATATAAACACTTCTTGCCTCCAGGTACCCCATACCTTGAAATATCACCATTTTCTCACTATCTCACGTGGAATTCTTCCCATTCACAATTGCTTCAAAGAGAATAAACTACCTAGGAATCCAACTTACAAGGGATGTGAAGGACCTCTGCAAGGAGAACTACAAACCATTGCTCAATGAAATAAAAGAGGACACAAACAAATGGAAGAATATTCCATGCTCATGGATAGGAAGAATCAATGTCATGAAAATGACCATACTACCCAAGGTAATTTGTAGATTCAATGCCATCCCCATTAAGCTACCAATGACTTTCTTCACAGAATTGGAAAAAACTACTTTAAAGTTCATATGGAACCAAAAAAGAGCCTGCATTGCCAAGACAATCCTATGCCAAAAGAACAAAACTGGAGGCATCATACTACCTGACTTCAAACTATACTACAAGGCTCCAGTAACCAAAACAGCATGGTACTGGTACCAAAACAGAGATATAGACCAATGGAACAGAACAGAGCCCTCAGAAATAATACCACACATCTACAACCATCGGATCTTTGACAAACCTGACAAAGACAAGAAATGGGGAAAGGATTCCCTGTTTATTAGATGGTTCTAGGAAAACTGGCTAGGCAGATGTAGAAAGCTGAAACTGGATCCCTTCTTTACACCTTATACGAAAATTAATTCAAGATGGATTAGAGAGTTAAATATTAGACCTTTTAAAACCATAAAATCCCTAGAAGAAAACCTAGACAATACCATTCAGAACATAGGCATGGCCCTATGTTCTAGACTTCATGTCTAAAACACCAAAAGCAATGGCAACAAAAGCTAAAATGGACAAATGGGATCTAATTAAACTAAAGAGTTTCTGCAGCAAAAGAAACTACCATCAGAGTGAACAGGCAACCTACAGAATGGGAGAAAAATTTTGCAATCTACTCATCTGACATAGAATCCTTTAATAGGGGCTCTCCTGGCTTTTCCTCATTCCAACTTCTTCTCCATTCTCTTTCTGGAACCATCTTACTAAAACTCTGCTATGATTTTTTTTTTTTTCTGACTCAGAAAAGTAGAATATCATATAAAACTCAACTGTGTTTTTTTACTCCTCATTGACCCTTTAAAATTAATTTGCTGAAAATTTCTTTCTCCTCCTTTGAATAAACATCTTAGCAATCCCCTATGATTTATCTGGGTACTTATAGGTAATAGAAAGTCCTGTGGTTTCCTTAAGTCACAAATATAAACTCAATACAGAAACCAGGATATCTATCCCAGTATCTTAAGCAAGACTTTAATGGAAATGCTTCTCCCATTTCATTTGCAGCTAAGCTTCCTGCCTTCAAGGAGCAGAGTGCAATCAGATTCACCTTTTTTTTTCTTCTTTTTCTTGAGATGGAGTTTCACTCTTGTTGCACAAGTTTGAGTGCAATAGCATGATCTCCGCTCACTGCAACCTCCACCTCCTGGATTCAAGTGGTTCTCCCGCATCAGCCTCCTGAGTAGCTGGAATCACAGGAGCGTGCCAACATGCCTAATTTTATTTTATTTTTTGTACTTTTAGTAGAAACAGGGTTTCACCATGTTAGCTAGGCCGGTGTCAAACTCCTGAGCTCAGGTGATCCACCTGCCTTGGCCTCGCAAAGTGCTGGGATTTACAGGTGTGAGCCACCTTGCCTGGCCTCAGATTCACCTTTCTTACTTGCTCACCTTTTCTCCTACTTGCTAAATGCTATTACTGGCTATTTTGGGATAGTGGATGAAAGAAGAGAAATAGTGGAACTAGAAGTTGTTACTTGACTGGTATAAGAAGATAGCTTTGCTTTCCTAAGCCTGAAAGATGCATAAAGTCAATTATCTAATGGTAGCCAACTCTCTAATGGCATTTGTGGGTTCTCTAGATGCTGCTTGACTCGATCCTCTTCTTTAACTTGCTTCTCTAAATGCCCTTCAGTTTCTGTTTTTTGTTGTTTTTTTTTCTGTGTTTTGTTCTTTTTCAGCAGTCCACTCTAGACCCTTTGTTGAAATGCCATTGCCTCAGAAGCAAATCTTTTGACCCAGAATCATTTAAAAAATGATCACAGGCTCAAATTTTCACCATAGTTCCATATCTGGCCCCCAGGATTCATGCATCTTTGACCATCATTGGGGGAATAGTAGTTACTCCCTTAAGAATTTTACTCTTCTCCCATGAGATGCTTTAGCTGGCCTCTCATCTTTGGACTCTTTCAGACTAAACATCCTTCCTCTGTATTTTCTAGCTGCAGAGAATGTTTCTGAAATTCTGACTAGTCTCACAGATCGCGTCTCTAGTTTTGAAATTAAGCCTCTCTCCTCAAAAATCAATTGCTTTGTTGCATTTTGTGCAATATGTTTTTTTCTTCCTTGTAGACCAGATGGCTTTCTAGAATCTTCTTTGAAAAATCAGGTCCTTTGTTACCTCACTTTTGTATTTGATACCTATTGTTTGGTCTTCAAATTTTAATCCCAGTATGTATGTGTATGTGTGTGTGTGTGTGTGTGTGTGTGTGTGTGTGTATTTACAAACACACACACACACACACACATACATGTATATATATTTTAAGATTATTTAGATTCCAAATATTGGAACTGATACTTCAGCCTAGCCATCTCACTGAAAATAAAACACAAAGCAACTTGGAAACTCAAAACTCTGAAAAGTGACACAGCATATTGGAAAATAATCCAATATAAATTCTTAAAAGGCAAATGTAATAAACAAATCCACTGAGTTTATAATTTTGCTTAAGAGTGTATTAAACATAAATAGAGAAAATTAGTGGAATGCGATATAGACTGAATAAAATATCTACAAAGAAGTACAAAGACAAAAAAATGGAAAATTCAGCAGAGTGGGTAAGAGAAAGATGATGCAGTAGGGTCTGATACATGCTTGAGACAGAGGGAAGAAAGAATAGTACAACCACAATATATTTAAAGTGTTAAAGTCTAAAAATTCTCCAAAACTGATGAAAGGCCTCAATCCATAGATTGAAAAAATTCAACAAAACTATAGCAAAATAAATTTTTAAAATACCTAGACGAATTACAGTAAAATTACAGAAAACAATAGAAGATATCATTTTAAAAATATCCAGAAGCGGGGCAAAATATTTCCTTCAAAAGAGCAATATTTTGACTGAAAGCTCATCTCTCAAAAGCCCATTGCAGCTTTTGAAAATTAGAACAAAGCAATGAAGTAATATCTTTAAAATGGTGGAAGAAAATAACTGGAAACCTAACATTTTAACCCTGTGACAGACATATCCTTCAATAATAAAGGTGAACATGACAACTAAATGTACCGTTTGATCTGGGACCAATTCTGGATCAGAAGAAAAAGTGTTATAAAGGATACCATTATACCATTGCAAATATTTGAGTATGTATATGAGATACTTGCTACTCATAGTACCGTCTGGGGATATGCCTCACCTGTGAGCTTGTTAAACTATGAGCATAATCACAGGCACTATTCCAGACCTTGTGGATCATTTGCATATTTTACAAGATCCACAAATGGTTTGTAGGTAAATTCAAGTTTGGACAGCACTGTATTAGTTAATTTTATTTTATTTATGATAATTGTCCTGAATTTGATAAGAAAACGTGACACATTGGAAAGTGTCTTTGCTCTCTTGAGATGTATGCTGATATATTTAAAGTTGGAGGATTATGATGTTTGCAGCTGAATCTAAAATGGTTCATCAAAATGATGAATGGACAATAAGTAAAAATATGTAGTAATAATTATAAGAAAACACATTGTTACCATGAGAGACAGTGCAAATATGGCAAAATGTTTTTAATTGGTGAGTCTAGGTGAAAGGACAGGTGTTCATTGTGCTATTTTGCAATGTGGAAAAATAGCTTTGGAAAGGAGTCTGGAAAACATATTCATTAGGGTTGAAGATACACATAATGTATACCCCAACATTCTACTGCTAAATGTGTATCCAAGAAAAATATTCGTGCAAGTATACTAAGAGATACATGCAGGAATATTCCAAGCAGGTATTATTTGCAGTGATCCCAATCTGAAAACACTCAAAGTTCCATCAACAATGCAATGAATAAATTGTGACATACGCAATGGAATATTATAGAATATTACAAAGCAATGAAAATAAATTATAATTACAGATAATAATATTCATGATTCTTATGCTAAAGCAATGCATACTGTCTTTTATTTCACTGTGTAATTTTATTTCAGTTGGCAGAGGCATAATTAAATGCTAAAAGTATAAATAAAAGCTAGCAATTTATTACTGCCCACTGTCAAGATAGTGGTTACCTGTAGGAGAGAGGGAGATGGTTAGGATTGGGGAGGAGCACGTTTAAATTTTTTATATTGGGAAGAGTCTAACTTTTGAACTTGGGGGTGGTTCTATGGATGTTTGCTTTATGTTAATTCATTGAGCTGAACATTTATGTTTTGTGTACTTATGATATATGTGTTTTACTTCCAGACAAAAGAAAGGTTTAAAAAGTAAGAAAAATATGATTACTCTGGTTGGTATGTGGAAAACGTACTTGAAGAGATAAGAACAAAAATGGGGGGATAGGAGGAACTTGCCATATTCTGAGATAGATGGTGATGGTATGTACCAGTGAGGCAGCAGGAACAATAGAGAGAAGCGGATAGATTCCACACAGTTTGGAGATAGAGTCAATAAGACTTGTCAGACTGAAACTCTCACCTCCAAAAAACTGTAAAAGAATAGCATCTTGGGTTTTGGATGGAGTAACTATGCAGATGATGGGGCCATTGACTGAGATGGAGAACAAGGAAGGGACAATTTTGAAGGGAGAAATCAATAGTGTATTCTGGGGTGTAGAGAGAGAAGACAATGGGATCAAGACCAAACCTTAGGGCATTCGGGTGAATATGGTATCATAAAAGCAAAGATAAAAGTGTTTCAAGAGGGAGGGATTAGTTGAGCAAGATGAAGATAGATAAATGGCTTTTGATTCTGGCAAGATGAAGATTATTAGAAATTGTATTACAATAAGAGCAGTTTCTGTGGAGAGGTAGGTGGGAATAGTAGCCTCCTTGAACTGGGTCAAAAAGACAGTGGAAATGAGGAAGTCAAGAAATCAAGGATTGAAAACTTTTTAAAGGCATACTGCTGTGGAACTGAAAAGATAAATAGTGTTGTATGATAGCTAGAGTGGGACATAGGGTCAATTTTTTTAATAAAAAAGAAACAATGACACATTTCTAGTTGATGAGAATAATCCAATGAAAGGAAAATTATGATGCAGAAGAAGGATGGAATACTTCTCAGGATGAAGGATGAAATCCTTGAGTAGAAGAGAGAATAGAATATAGGTGATAGTGAGCATTTATTACGTGGTAGTCATGGTTCAAAGAAGTAGAGGTATACAACATAAAAATTCATTTTCTGCCTTTAAGGACAGCACAGAGCAGTAGTAAGACAGGTTAGTAAACTAACAATTGTGATATAGTATGCTGTTAAAATATAGGAATGCTCGGAATTACTCTAGGATTATGGAGCTCAGCTTTGGAAATGGGATGGGGAAGGTTTTCTCAAAGAACTCAAAGGATGCATCTAATCTAACTAGGTGTGAGAGGCCTCAGTAAACGTTCTTTCACAAATTCACCACTACTAAACTTATCAGAGCATCCCTTCCTCCAAACACGCACATCTGAACCTTCACCCACATCAAAGCATCTGTCATTTGTTTAACATGTCATGCTACATTATGCATGTGCTGTTGGTTTTCTGTGAAATGCTTTTTCCTGCCTTGTGAATGTCTACATATCTCAAAACTCAGCTGAAAGGCCAATTATTCTCCAGTTTGCTTTCTAACTCTACAAGCAGAAAAAAATTGCTTTTGTCCCTGGGCTCCTATGGCACTTTCAGAGCACCTTTATGGCATGGGGATTTGTGACTTTTTAGGGAGTATCATACCATGGTTAAGTAGGTGGATGATGGTACCAGGCTGCCTAGGTTCAAATTGTAGCTTGCCATTTACTAGCTGTGTCATCTTAGGAAAGTTCCTCAACCTCTCTGTGTCCCAGTTTTTTTCTTTCTAAAATGTGGATGATCAAACCAACCTACCGCAATGGAAGTGAGAGAGATATGAAAAGAGAAAGAAGGCACAGAAGATGTAGAAACAAGGGACACCCAAGGGGAAAATTCCAGACCCTGAGGGTTTGCTTGGAGGTCTGTCCTGCTTCCTTGACCAGCCGTGCTCAGTTTTCCTAGAGAAGAGATGAATATATGTGCTGGAGGGAAAATTGGTCCTTGTTTCTATCTTTGAAAACATAACTGTGTTGCCTATGAATTATGTGTGATTCTAGAAATGAAACCAATTTTATTTTTGACAAGGTCTTTTTTGTCTTCTGCATTCTCTCCCTTTATTTTTTTTAAGTGCACTGTCCATTTTGCCAATTTGTTCCCATAGAAACCACTGAAAATTTATAGCTTGTTTAAGTGGATCTGAGAAGAGACACAGGTTGTTGTGGGTATTAAATTAGTTTACAATTCAAAGCACTTAGAGTGGTGTCCGGCAAGTGAAAATATGCTCGCTAAATCTTTGCTATTATTATGATAATTATATGTTTTTCCACTCTGATGATAAAAATATCTCTTATTTATTTTTATTTATTCTTTGCATCCTGCCAGTCTTCTAACACGCACCAACTTGCTCTTAAATGACAGAAAGGAGCTCAATAGAGACATACAGAAGAAACAAATGAGTGGGTTTCCCTCCCCGCTACCCAACAGGTTTTTATAGCAAGGCTGTTTTCTTGGTGTCTCCTTTGGGCTTAGCTAGGTTTAGACATAAAGCACGCAGGACATAGTGTTACTTTAATAATTTTTACAGGTGCTTGCCCCTAAAGATTTTTTAAATAGTAGAAATGTGAGGGGCAGTGCATTAAATCCTTAACACTTTAGTGCAACGGCTAACAAATCAAAGATTGTTAGAATAAAACTTGAAGCTAAAAAAGCTGAGTTTCCTTTTTGTTGCGGAATCCTTTCTCAGCATCTGTGACCAATGGTCAGTCATTTCGTCTCCGCCTCAACCCCAAAGTTGGTTATCAAGAAACCTCTCTGGGGAGAATGTGAACACTGGGTGCCAGAGAGGGAGTAAGAGACAAAGAGGAGACAGGGACAGAAAAGATGGAAAGAAGAGACACCCAGGACAAAAACTCTGGATTCCTGTGGGTTTGCCTGCCAGTCCTGCCCTGCTTGGCCAGCCATAGCCAGCTTCCCCGGAGGAGTAATGTATGCACTGGAGGGAAAATTGGTCCTGCTTTCTACCTTTTGAAATCATAAATGTAATGACAGTGACATCTCTGTGATTTTAGAAAGGAACCTGGTTTTATTTTTTCACAAGTTCCTTGTGGTCCTTTGCATTCTCTCTCCTTTTGTTTTAAGTGCACTGTCCATTTTGCCAATTTGTTTCCATGGACACCACTGACAATTTACAGGTTGTTTAAATGGATCCGAGAAGAGGGAGTAGTAATAAATAAAGCCCTGACATGGCTATAAATACCAAGAGTGCTCTGGACTTTCATCTTCCACCTCTCTACTTACCATTTAGCAAATCAACTCTTACAATAATAATACAAAAGAACACTGGACCTTTTTTTTTCTCCAGTGTTGGCAGGAGGGAGGTAAACACATATCAATCTTTATCCCTTTGGATTGAAAGTAGTGGCCAATCTAAGCAGAATAGGGCATTCTTGAAGGAATCTATGGATTATTAGTTGGTGTCTGGCCCACACACAGCTGTTAGCACTTATTCTTTCTCAGAGTAACTAGGGAAACTCTGGCTCCTAATTTGATTGCCAACAGCAGGGAATAAAGAGCTGGGGATTTTGTCATTCTCACTGATAGTGAAAAGGGGTGGATATAGCAGAGAAGAGATGGTTGCTGAGAGCGACAACTGACAGATGCCAAGAGTAGGAGGCTGAAACCCACAAGGGCAATCTCTGGCACTGCAGGGAGACCATCTCCATAGCATCCACAACAGAAGGGGCAAAGTAGAGGGTAGGGGCCTGGGCCACCAGGGATTAAGGCTGACTCAAAGGAAGAGGGTTGCCTTTATTCAGAGAAGTGCTGCTCAGATTTAAATTAAGAGGGAGAAAGCAAAGGAGGCTTGTGACTCATAAGAAATTTTAAAAGGAAAGGGAAGCAGGGTGAGGGAACAAAAAGAAATGAATAAAGTAGACATAGACCTAGAGAGACAGAAATTCAAAACTATGTTCAAGGGAAACAAAATCAGTATTTTCCAAAGGTACATCTTATAAGATTGATTCTCCCAAAATCAGTGATTGTCTGTCTGCCCTTTTTCCATCATTCTGCTAGGCGCACTGGGGAAAAAAATATAAAGGTCAAAATTTCTACCCTGAAAAATTTGCAATGGATGAAAGAAAGCTTGAAAAAACATTTCTCCATCAAATACCTTAGGTCTTTTCTGTTAGATAAGACAGTGACAGCTCAAATGGAAGTTGATAGTTGTAATTTGGGTGAAGCCAGAAAGCCCTTGAGAATATAGCCACTCTTGTTGCTGTTGATCAGTGGTGTATCAGCATCAACCTAGAATGTCAAAATGGCCCCTGGACAAATACTTTGGAAAATAAGGAAGTTGAAGAAAATGTTTTACATTTCTGACATGGTAATGAGTTAAGCAGGTTAACTTTACAATCATGTCTGTTCCTAGTCTTGAGCCACATACTTGCTCTAAGGCTTAATTTGGATTTTACCTACTAACACCCAGGAGGTGGTAGAATTGGGGAACCAAGAAGAGGCTACCATGCTGAACAGCTTAGAACTCTACTCACAAGTTGGATATTCCAATTGGCTCATTGTAGAAGAGGGATGGAATCTAGGAAAATCTTGTCTGGCTCCTCTCTTGCACTCTCATACACACAGAGATTAGAATTTTTAAGCAGGATGGAGATGGTACTTTTAAAATTTAGAATGCTGAAATACATGGGGTTTGATGGAGTATTTAAGGGATAGCTATAGATAATTGATTCTATACATCAATTCAAGTAGCCTGGAATTGCCCTGTTATTTTATGATGTAAGGTGCTCTGAATAAGTTAGGTAACAGAATAATTGATTGAAATAATTAGATAGAACTAAAGGTCCTGTGGAGGTCTAAATAGGAAGCATGAGGAACTTTTCATAAAAGCCTGGTAAATATGGGCCGCTCCTTTAAGAAACTCAAGGAATGAGCCAAGTAGACCAAGTAGATAAAATATCCAGTGAGTGACATATTCCTATACAAGATGCTGAGAAACTTGCCTATTGACAACCTTACCAGTTAGACAGAAGACATGAAAACAGATGAACAGCCAGATAAATATTGCATATAGTAATTATGCACCAGCTATAAATATGGTGAGTTGATGTTTTCTGCCTTCAGGGAAGCGTACTTAACATTGGGATAGTGATTTCGATAAGAAGAGAATCAGAATTCAGGGAATCTGAGTTCAGAATTTTAAATAGCCCTGGAGATTGGGTCATCATAATAAAACATTATAGACCACCAAGGAGAATTTTATTTTCTCATGTCACTCCCATGAGGTTTGCACGTGAAGAGGTTAAGAATCTTTCCTGCTTTTTTGTTTCTAGCAGGATTCCTTGAGCTATGATGTCCATTTGTGTTAAAGTATTTAGCCACAGGCAATTTGGTCTGGTTGCTTTTTCTTTGCTTAGATGCTGTACTGAAGTAATAATAAGATTAGCTCCTGAAAAACCAAAAATCTTGACCCCTATCTTTGCTGAAAGTTGTTCTCTAATGTTAGGGAAGTGTAAATTCCAAAGCTAAATCCTGTGTTATAGGAGGAAAAAAGAAGCCTAAGCATACCTCAGAAAGATATCTCTGCTAGTGATTTATGTTTTTTGCTTTGTAAGCTGTGATAGAAATATGGTCTTAGATACGAGGATCAAGTGTAATATCCTAGTGTTCAAAATATATATCCCCAGTGCAAGCTTTCCCCACTCTGAGCTGCTGTAATTTTGGTTAACTGTTTTCTTTCTTTTTTTCTTGAAAAATCTGTTTCTTGGTATATGACACAAATAGGCTAGTGATAATCCTAAGAAGTGGCTGCTCTCCCTCCATCTTGATAAGGCCAACAAGTAAAGGAAGCAATTGCCATTGGTTTGGTTTTATTTGTTGAAAATTAGTTCAGAGTCTGTGGGGGAGGGGACCTCATGCTTGCATTGTGCATTCTCGTGCATTCCTCTGCTGGAATTCTTCCTTAACATGAAAGTGCTCAGAACACATTTCTACTTTAAAATATTACCTGGGGCTGGGCACAGTGGCTCATGCCTGCAATCCCAGCACTTTGGGAGGTTGAGGCTGGTGGATTACCTGAGATCAGGAGTTCAGGAGTGGCCTGGCTAACATGGTGAAAACCAGTGTCTACTAAAAATATAAAATTAGCTGGGTGTGGTAGCGCATGCCTGAATTTCCAGCTACCCAGGAGGCTGAAGCAGAATTGCTTAAACCCGGGAGGTGCAGGTTTCAGTGAGCTGAGATTGCACCATTGCATTCCAGCCTAGGCGACTCTGTCTTGAAAAATAAAAAATAAAAAATAGATAAAATATTACCTTGTTTCTTGTTACTTGACGGTTTGAGTCTAGATTTCCTAGCATGGCATCCAAAGCCTTTTATAATATGATCCCAAGCTTGCGAAGCTTCTCTATTCCTGTATGATCACTGATCATACATCCCTAGGACTACATCCAGTCCACCACACCTTCATTTCTTTTTGTCTTTCACTAGTCTACCTTCTCTGTTTGGAATTCCATTATTTTGTTTTCTGTATCATGTTTCCTCTCCAGCTCTTCTTCCTGACCTACTCATTTCCTCCATTCCAGCTTAAAAGTCATCTCCGTGAAGTCTTCTTGAGTAACTCTCTTGATCCTAATGTAACAAAATGATCTCTACCTATACATTTTGTTATAAATTGGTTCAATCCAGGTCAAGGATGGTGTCTCATTAACTTCTGTATTTCTCAGTGCCCAGAAAAGTGCTTAACACATACTAAGTACCAATAGGAAAACAAAAAGAGAGAGAAAATAATGGATAGGTACTAGTGAAATATAAATATTGGTGAAAAGAGAACTACATTAAAAATTACATAACTGTCTTTTGAATACACAATTCATATTTTAGCTTAATTCCCTTACCCAGATTCATTTTGTTACTGGGAAATAAAACTATTGAAACTCAAAAGGAAATCACAAAATTCAATCTTTTTTGTTAGTCCATAGAACTTCAGATTTACATGATATGGATAATTGTTCTAATAATCTATTTTTTCAGAGCAAGTCATCCCAGAGCCTAGATGCTTAAAATAAAAACACATTGTTTTATTTAAAATTTTGTAGGTCAAGAATTCAGGGAGAATTTTACTGGACGGTTGGTCCCTATAGTTGAGAGTGTAGAATCTCCTTACACATGGGCATTTTGGTGCTCCTTGGCTTTTTTCTATCTCTCCACATGACATCTCATCCTCCAGGGCCTCTTAACATAGCCTGGAGTTATACTTCTTACCTGGTGGCTGGTCTCCCACAGGCAGAAAGTGGGCGCTGCCAGGCCACTTAAGGGCTATCCCTAGAACTGGCACTGGTTGTTTCTTCCACACATTATTAGTCAAAACAGTAGCTGAGTCTATCAATTTCAATGTCTCTTAATGGGATGTGGGGAGATCACATGGAAGAAATCATGTAAGATGGAGCACGGTTATGTGGCTATATATGAGAAATACAACCAATGACACAATATGTATTTGATAAATCAGCACCTAAAGGCCCTTGTCATAAACATCCATCAACCCTCTAGAAAAGTCCAATGTCTCTCACTCTAACTAAGTATAATCCAGGGTAAGCTTCTTTCTGTAGCCTCTCTGCCATAGAGATGGAAACTCTGAGGAAGAGAAAGAAATCCAAGTCTACTTTTCTTCACCTTGATGTTTTGATTCCATGGATCTTATGAAATACACTACAGAATACAAGTAAGAGTCAGTTTTGCTTCATATTGTGAGTATTCACCGTGGCATAGCTTTAGGTAAATTCATGAGTATTAGAGCCTCACTGGGTCAAATAGAAATAGGAGTATTACCACATGTTCTCACTCATTAGTGAGAGTTGAACAATGAGAACACATGGACACAGGGAGGGGAACATCACACACTGGGGCCTGTCGGGAGCACGGGGGGCTGGGGAGGGATAGCATTAGGAGAAATGCCTAATATAGATGACAGGTTGATTGGTGCAGCAAACCACTGTGGCATGTGTATACCTATGTAACAAACCTGCACGTTCTTCACACGTATCCAAAAACTTAAAGTATAATTTAAAAAATTAAAAAAGAAATAGGAGCGTTAGAGACCTATCCCTAGCCTTTGAGGCTGACAGTAAGTAGAGCAAGGTTTTTTAAGCTTTGAGTTGTGATTCTATTATTGGGTCATGAAATCAGTTCAGTAGGTTGGGGCCAGTAGTTAAAAGAAAAATAAAAGAGAGAATAGAATACAAAGTGTTAGTTTTATATACATAAGTATGTAGAGGTGTGTTTTGTGCATGTGTGTGAATGTGAGAACTGGATTACAATGCGATCTCTATTTCTAACTATGAGCCACAGTCAAAAATGTTTTAAAGCCACTAATATAGAGCATCTGTGTCCTCTCGTGAACCCTCTCTTGGTACCACTTTCAAAGGCAAGCATGGGACTAAAGGGACCATTGGTTTGATCCAGCATGGCATTTCTGATGTTCTTATAAAAAATATTCTGTTTGGGGCCCAGAATGACAAATAGCTCACAGTCCAATAGAAACATCGTTTTCTAAGAGAAGAGATTGCTTTACAGACAGTATACAGCAAAATAAAATATCTCACCTCTACAGCTTGTGCCCTCTGTCACCAATAAAGAGTTTTTATAGAAGATTTTTTCTCTCTCTTTTCAAACTTACATTTGATTGAATAGATTTCCCAAGAGCTTAATTCTTCACCTATCCAATGTTTCTGACCCTTGACAGGCTACAAGAGATGGTTCTGGCTAGACCCTGAAGTGCTGAGAAATGCCTAGTTGTGCAGCAACAGCCATGTCTGATTGCACTGGAGGATTCTTTCTGCACCAGTCTCAGCTCAAGTATGGGGGTCTTGACATAGAGGTATTTCTTTAATCTCTGTTCTGCCACATGCTATGCAGTCTCCTTCCTTCCTACTAAGTATTTTACCACTCTTATCTTATCTACACCTATAAAGGCAGAATGATTTATTTTAGTGTCTGTTTTTGACTCTCCAAATGAGGCCCCTTTAAGATTATAATTTGTTATGAATAGTAAATAGAACTTACAAGTTGCTTTTCAAATATGTGGTTTCACTTAATACTCAGAAGAATCTTGTGTGGTGCTTATTATAAATATTTTCATTTAAAAGTTGGAGAAGTTGAGGCTCAAAGAGGTAATGTTGCTTGTCCAAGGTCATACAAATGTATTAAGCAGCAGACCTAAGACTTGACTTTTGGCCCCAAATCCTATACCATGCTGCCTTCGGCCAGAAAGGAATAGGTCTGAGCTAACTTTCTTGACTTGTGAATTTTCTTGACTTTATTTTAGGTTTCCTTCCTAAGGATGCCTTTAGGGTATTCATCCCTTTATTAATCCAGCTCTCAAAATTGGAAATAGTTCAAATTTTGCCCTACTTCTAGAAGTTGATGTCACTGCAAAAAAACAAAAGTGATATTAAGGCAAGTATCTAATGATAGCCAAGCAGAGATATTTCACATAGAGAGGTACTTTGTTTGCCAGACTCTTCTACATCTCTGCTTGGCTCTTAATTTTATTTTTATTTTTTTCTTTTTTTTTCTGAGACGGAGTCTCAAAACTCTGTCACCCAGGCTGGAGTGCAGTGGCGTGATCTCACCTCACTGAAATCTCCACCTCCAGGTTCAAGCGATTCTCCTGCCTCAGCCTCCCAAGTATCTGGGATTACAAGTGCCTGCCCCCAAGCCCAGCTAATTTTTGTATTTTTAGTAGAGCCAGGGTTATGGGGTTTCACCATGTTGCCCTGGCTGGTCTCAAACTCCTGACCTCAGGTGATCTGCCTGCCTCGGCCTCCCCAATTGCTGGGATTACAGGTGTGAGCCACTGTGCCCAGCCTTAATTTGAGAATGTGGTGAATGAGCCCCCAAAACATTGGGACGTATCATAGTCCATTTGTGCTACTATTACAAAATACCCAAGAATGGATAATTTATCCAGAAGAACAAAAATTTAGCTCCTTACAGTTCTGGATGCTGGAAGTCCAAGGTACCAACAGTCACGGTGTCTGGTGAGGGCCCATTCCTTACATGGCACCATTTAGCAGTTTGCATATGGGGGGAGGAATGGAAGGGCAAAAGGGGATGAACACTGTGGCCTTGCATGGTGGAAGAGCAGAAGAGCCTGAACCCACTATTCCTCAATCTTTATAACATGGGCCCTAATTTAATTCATGAGATGCCACCCTCCTAACTTAATCACCCCCTAAAGCCCCCACATATTTATACGATTACATTGGTGATGAAGTTTTAACATACACATTTTTGGGGGACGCATTCAGACCAAATCATTCCACCACCACCCCCCAATCCCCCACAGCCAACAAACTTTGCAGATAGATCACTGCTCTACTGATATTGCCAATATCAGTAGAGCAATCGGATATTGCCAATATCTCTGCTTCGGCCTCTAGAGGAGACACTGCTTTTATTGGAGTTACGTTCAAAATATAGACCAGGTCTTCCAACTGCAAAAAAAAAAAGACAATTCCTAAAGACTGTACTCCTACATCAGACTTCAGAGTCCCTTCGTGGATGAGTTCCTTACCTCGCTCCCCTACTGTTCATCGCATGACAATAACTAGTCTACCTTATCCCCATTTTCCACCAATTACTAAAAATCTCCAGAACTTTCTACACTTTAGAATTCAGACCCAGCAAAACTCCCCTGATCCAGAAAGAGCTGTTGCTACCCCTAAGAAAAATGGTTAATACCTGCCTTACATCTGTGTAATCAAATGGGCTTTGCAAATCATTCTCTCCCAGAACAAAGGGATTCTCTGCCCTAAAGGCAAACCCCAAAAGCAGAAATGACTTATATCTTTTAAAATGGCTTTTTTTTCTCTCTCTCAGGAATTGGTTGGCTCAGTCATTGTTGGCCACTCCATTATGCAGAGAATTTTACATGTTGCCATTGCAATTGCCCAGAAATTCAAAATCTTCACAACTATTGGCCAGTTGTTTCTATATTTGTAAGCTGAGTGAAGTTGGGAACACCAATTTCCCTAAAATTGGGGTAATGAAGAAAGCACATGTCTTCCTATAAGCCAGTGAGCAACATTCAACCCCTTACATTCCTGAAACTTTCTGATGAGTTTTTATTTGATTTTAGTTTTTACTCATCTCCTATTTCATAGACATAAGCCTCTCCATCCTATACCCTCAGCAAGGTGTACAGCATGTTGGCCAAAGGCACATTGTTCCTATTCTATTGTCTCTTCCTCCAAAATTCTGGAGCCTAAAGATAAGTTGAGAAAGCAGCTTTTTAGTGTTCCTGCCTAGTCTAAGTTCTGTCTGCCTTAGGCCTGGAAGTCCATCAGCAGGCCAGTAATCTTGCTCAGCTGTATATATTGATCAGATTACCAAAATAACAGCTGAATTGCCAATGCATTTCTGTCAACCTTGTTCCTTGCTCAGGGCATACCACCTGGAAGGGGTCCAAACTGTCTTTCCTAACATTTATTGTGAAGGACAGCTGTCTCCGTAACTTCCAAGATCCCCTCTCACCAGCTGAGCTGGGATCCTGGGCCAAACTCCCATATACACTTATACCAGCTAGTGTCAATTTGCTGACAGCTGACATTTCTTATTGCCAGTCATTTATGATAGCATGGCCTATTTGGTTAAGAAATAATAGGACTTAGGAGGAGAAATAAGACAGAGTGAGAGAGGAAAAAACTGTGATGCTAAAATTACAAAAAAAAAGCAGTAACTCAAATGACTGAACACATAAGGACCAGGCTTTTGGATTATATTTGCAGTGTATCTGTTTTGTTCATGTATTTATCTCTCTCCCACTCTGTCTCTGTCTCTCTCTCTCTCACACACACACACCCCCCAAACATAAATAAAAAGTCTTATTATAACACAAGGCCACTAAACCCACCTTTATGGTTCACAAAGCAAATTCAATTATAATCCAATTGGTAATCCACAACATTCTTCCTTGCTTACCTGGCATTCATCATGATTCTCATTAGGCTTGTAGCCTTTTATGAGATTTACTAATATGGATGAATAGTAGATTGGTAGATGACAGTTTATAAGTCCTTCCTTCCACTTTCCTCCCTCCCTTCCCTTCCCTCCCTTTCTCCCTCCCTCCCTCCTTTCCTTCTCTCCTTTCTTCCTTCCTCTGTCCCTTTCTTCTTTTAAAAACTGTCATTGAATACCTATCATTCATATTGTACTACTAAGTTTTGTGAAGGATTCCAAAAAGCATAGATGAAGATATCTTTGCCCTCAAGAATGTTGTAGCTTGGAAAATGAAATGCACAGGAAATGTTAAACATTAAATGTCAAATATTAATAACGATAGCAATACAGTATACGCCATAAGTTAGAGTAAGGACCATTACATTTCAAAAGGACAATACAGAGTAGATGCTCTGTGCTCAGAGCAGGGAAAGAGTGTGAGCTCGGGAGATGTTTTGCAGAAGTGATAGCACTATGATAGAGATTTTATGAAAATGTATGTTTGGGATAAATGGTATTAAGGTAAAAGAGAAATAGGCAAAACTTAATAGGTAAAAGAAGAGTGTCTGTGGCTCAAGCCTGTAATCCCAGCACTTTGGGAGGCCGAGACGGGCGGATGACGAGGTCAGGAGATCGAGACCATCCTGGCTAACGCAGTGAAACCCCGTCTCTACTGAAAATACAAAAAATTAGCTGAGCGAGGTGGCGGGAGCCTGTAGTCCCAGCTACTCGGGAGGCTGAGGCGTGAGAATGGCGTGAACCCAGGAGGCGAGGCTTGCAGTGAGCCGAGATCGCACCACTGCACTCCAGCCTGGGCAATAGAGCGAGACTCTGTCTCAAAAAAAGAGAAGAGTGTCTGTAAGCTTCTTCCTGTTAGAGAACATCTGTCTGTTACCTCTTTAGAGTAGAGAATAAATATGCCTTTTGCCACTGAGTGTTCAACGGAGGGCCTTAGTCCACATGGTATATGCTGAACAAATGCTGAATGCGAGGATAAGACTCCAAACAAAGCCACAAGAGCATCCACACTTACTTCGTGTGTGTGTGTAACTGTATACTTTAATATGGAAGATTTAGGGAGCAAAGTGATTTGTTTTCTGCCTTGCTTTGACTACATCTATAATGGCTATTGAAGAGACAGCTGTAAGCCACTGTCAAGGAAGAGAAATACTTTAGGGGAAGATAAGCGATGAGGACAGGGAGGTTTATTGCTCACAACTAACACAATTATAGACCCCAAACAAGAAGCCACCTTATGGCCCCAAGCTTTCTAGTTGTTTTTTTTTTCAAGTAAAGTTGAATGAATAAGTTCCTAACATTCCCTTTTTAAGAGCTGTTCCTGAATTGGGAATATTTCTTTTATTACAATCAAGGGAACATATATCAGGATAAGGTAACTTGTCCAATTCTAGCCCAATACCACAGCCAGTAGTAGTCTATGAGGGAAAGTAGTCCCAAACCCACACCTGTCCAAGTTCCCAACTTGAAAAAAATTTTTTTAAGAAATAGTCTGTCAAAGTGTTCTACTTTACCTAAGATTATGGTAGCTACATAGGAAATAAAACAATGATATTCTCTACCCCTGAGACTTTTTTTTTTTCCTTGTAGTGAGCTTGGTTCAATTTAGATGGAAGAATTGTCTTTTATCTTTCCTGCTTGTAAATAGTAATATGTAATCTGATTGGCTCAGCTGTCAAAATTTTTACATTTCTTCCCTGACAGCATAGTTGCACATATGCCCCAAAATTTGAGATCTTATTGCTAATTTGCCAGATTTATTGGGTTATTTTTTTATTACACTCTTCAGGGGCAAAAGTAGAAAAAAAATCCAATTTCAGATGCAGCTTTAATCTAGTGAATACTGCTGGAAACTAATAGAAATGCAGCCATAAATTCAACATGCATAAAGTGTGCTGGATGGGGGATGGAGATAGAAAGGAGATTTGTTCATGTCAGATTTAGAAAGCTGGCATCCACATTTCTCAATGATAGGGATTCAATGTAACAGGAAGCTACAGAAGTACACAAATGGCAGGGGATTGTATGACTAATCCATTTATTTTCGTGGGTCTACAACAATTATTACATGAGCTTGATGTTATGCTCTTTAATTATGAAGCTTCAGGTCCCAGGGTGCCCAAGGAGTGCACCTACTTCTCGTAAGACTCAGGACAAGAGGTTGCTATTGTCATCCTGACCCACAATCTTGGGCAGCTCTCTTCAGTAATCCTGGCTATGAGGTGACTGTGAGAGGAAAAGACAAGTCATCCTGCTCAGTGCCCTCAGAACATGCTTTTTTTCTTTCAGCGTCTACAGTGCCTAGAACTGTGTCTGGACAAAGAGGACCTGAAGTACACATTTGTTGAACTGAGTCTGTTTTAATGTCTAGCAGGGGCTGGTGCTGTAACTTTACCCTTATGAGTTCAGCAAATATTCATACACTGAGGGAATCCCGAGAAAAAATGAGTACTATAATGGTTAAGAGTACTATTATGGTTTGGACTATGATTTGTCAACTTGATTGGGTCTTCACCCAGATACCCAGAGAGTTGGTAAAACATTATTTCTGGGTGTGTCTGTGAGGGTGTTTCTGGAATAGATTAGTCTTCAAATCAGTAGACTGAGTAAAGATGATCTGACCTCACTCCCCAGTGTGGGCAGGCACCATCTAATCTATTGATGGCCGAATTAGAACAAAAAGGTGGAGAAAGGGTGAATTTTATCTGTCTTTCCTTAACCTGGAACATCCATTTTCTGGTACCCTCAGACATCCAGAGACACTTGTGGCCCCTCCTGGTTCTTGGTCCTTAGGCCTCAGACTGTGAGAACATTAGCTCCCGTGGTTCGGACCTTTGGAATCAGGCTGAATTATACCACTGGCTTTTCTAGTTCTCCAGCTTGCAGATGGTATGTTGTGGGATTTCCTTGCCTCCATAATTGTGTGAGTCAATTCCCATAATAAATATATATATTTATATCTATCTCTTGTTGGTTCTGTTTCCCTGGAGAATTCTAATACAATCATTTAAAAGAAAACATCAATATAATCAAGATACATACACACATATACATACACATATAAAATACATAAATATACCTATAAATATATATACATAATAAATATATATATTTATATATTTGTTTT